>NC_142499.1:1422593-2022593 GCF_965113065.1 Corylus avellana
AACCCCCACCCCCCAGAAACTTTGAGAAAAGAAGTGTCTTTGATTTCTTGAAAATTTAACAATAATATCTTCCATGGCCATCAAAAGGGTTGACGAGAAATACAGATTTCTGATGTTTTTTTGGTCAGAGATGGAAATTCCTTGTTGCAAGTTGAATCTTTTTTGTAATTTGGTGTAGATCATGACTTTCGGTTACTGCGTGAGCCTATATCATCTTTGTTTCATCCAAAAGTGCTTCAGATTTGTCAAGAAATATAGTTGAACTTCCTTGTATGACATCAGGGTTTCATTCAAATTACAAATCTTGGGAATTTTATGGCTCTATGTCTTGTTGAATCAGCAAAATATGAAGGAAAATGCACAAGAAATCTTGGTTGTTTGTTTCTCCGAGGCCATATTATATAATTAAATTACAGATGTTAAAGTTTATCTGACATACCTCACGAATTGTGGCCAAACGCTTGGTTTCTTCTTCAACACGGCCCAACTGGGTTTGAACCTTCTCTCTGACCTCCATCTTCTTCCTCTCAATCTCTTCCTCCTTGGCCCGGAACGCTGAAAGAGCCGACCTTGACATCTCCTCGTCCTCTTTGGATAAGTTACTGCTGCTGAAACTGAGACTTCCTGAGTTCTGCACCATTAACTGTTGCGAGTGTTGAGGGTGCTCGCCTGTCTGCATGGTCTCCGAGCTGCACAGAAACCCTTCTTCTTCCTTGAATTCCTCTCTTTATGATCTCTCTTTCTTTGCTTTTCTCTCTCTCTCTCTCTCTCTTCTTTCTTTTGCTTTTGCTTTGGAATGATGGGGGTGCTCTGTTTTCCCTGTTGCAAGTGCTTGTAAACAAGGCTGGCCTAAAAAAGTATTTGTGTAACGCCAGCTTAGGCTGCTTAGCTTTTCTTTATGAACCAAAAAACAAAGAAAGGGATAAATATTAAAAATAAAAATATGGAATTAGAAAAGCGTTAGCTGAAATGACCCAACTGCCAACCACTGATAAAGATGGTGAGCAAATTCAACTTTACTGAATGAAGTGTGTCCCTGGAAATTCAAAACTTGTCTCCAAAATCCCATTTGAACCCCACTTGATAAACAGCTTTTACAATTTCAAATTGGAGTTCAATTCTAACTTCAGATTGGAATTTGAATTTTTTACTTTACACTAAATGCCAAGAAGAAATGCCATTACACTTTTAAATGCACATTTCTTGACATGACTTACAAAATTACTATTAAATCTAAAATTCAACTGGATTATACATGCGAAGAGTGAGAGTAGTATGGCATTTCTAAAATATTAAAGCATTTTTTCTACCGGTAGTTCTTTATTGGATGCGACTAATGTTTTTTGGCTGTATGAATTTCATAGGCTAAGATGCGAAACCCATTTGCTTGGGAAAATTAAGTAGACTCTGCGGCCTCCTCTATTAAACTGTCTAACATCCTAATAACAATAGATCCATTCTCACGCACTCTTTAAAAGCTCGCTCCCTCACAGAAACTGTCACGACCTTCTCCCTCCTCTCCAACCCGCTACCCATGTCCTCCTCTTCTCCATCTGCTGTTTGCTTCTCTCTCATTTTCTTGTTCTTTAGTTTTTTCTTTTATGTTTGAATTTTCAAAAGTTAGATCTATTACAAACTCACAACCTCCACCATCCACGTGCGTCCCCTCCTCCATTGTCGACCCCCGCTCAACCATCTGGCGTCCCCTACTCCCATACTTGTACCCCACACACTTTTGTGAGGCGCATGAGCTACGCACGCCAACGCCCATTTTGGTTTTCTAGAGTAGATCTCTTTCGTCATAGCTCACTAACTCTTTTTTGTTGAGCCCTTTTAGTATACTCAAGTTAAGATTGGTTTTTATTTATTTATTTATCTATTAATACCCGTCCACACTATCCACCATATTACCATAGGCTATTATAATCAACTTTCGTGCACAACAAGTGATATCAAAGCCTAATTTTTTATTCGACTTTTTTTACTTTTTTGAGATCCTATATTTTAATTTCGTGCAAAACAGCTTGCAAGTTTATGTTTTTTGATTACATTCTTTATCTTTGAGGATTCCTTCCACAACTATGGCTGAACTACCGTTAAGATTTTTTTTTTAATCTTCCGTATTTTAAATTTTATAGTTTTCTATATTTTGCTTCGTTGTTTGCTTGTACTTCTTCTTCTTGCTAGTTAGAAAAAGAAAAACAAACAAATAAACAAACACACAGTAGATCCAATCCCTGCATTCTTACGTATTGCCTGGGAAAAAGACTAGTTTCTTACCTATTTAACAAGTCCTTGGAAGGTTTTGATAGACCTGACTTGACAAGTTTGTTATTTTGCTTCGAAGTTGGTGGGATAGCCTAACTCTATACTTAACCCGTCCACATGGGTCACTGACACGACCACATCGTCATACAAATGTCACTATTATACGTACATTCCTACGACCGTATCCGTGAGTAGTTACCCTACTTTTTTCCCAGCTTTTATCACTCCTAGCTTGTTTCCTCCAATCTAAATAAATAAATAAATCCTACTCTACTATAATATACTCTACTGGTCCACTCCGTCCGTCTTACTTCTTGTTGGCCAGTTTTTTTTTTTTTTTTTTTTTCATGTGTGGTGCTATTTTGTTACAATTATGACAGCTTTTTTCCTAAGTTTGTACAATATACATGCAATACTCAGTAGCAATCATAAAAAGGATAGGTCAAATTGTTTCTATTATTATTATTATTATTACTATTTTCGAGCTGATAGTTTTACTCTATAAATAATACTCGCTAGTGTACTAGTGAAGTAAGCCGATTTGGGTGCAATTTAAATCGACAGCCAGGATCATGACAACAACGATAAAAAGTGACTTGCAAGTAAGAGTGGCCTGCAACCTACTGGGATGGTATTGGGGAATGCCAAATCACTTCTTTCTTTTTTTTTTGTTTTTTTTTTTTTTTTTTGCATATGGGCCATTTATTTTTCCGTAATACCATATATTAATATACTCTTATTTTACTCTTATCTGATTAGACTTACTTGTTGATGTTTATTAATTGACTCGTGTTAGAAAATATATTTAATGGCTGATGAATATGACATATCAGTCTAGTAAAACAGGAATAAAATGAAAATGTAGTATATAACAGTACTCTTTATTTTTAAGTAAACCCAATGCCATACCTTGACCAGGTTTAAAGGTTCATAAGCGGGCTTTTTAGCACAAATTTTGGTTATGTTTGGTAAGATTTTGTGTTTTAAGTTATTTGTTAGAATTTTTGTCTCATGAAATGAAATAGTGACACGGTCGTTTAGAAATAAAAGTTTACAAATTGTAGCATAGAAAGGTACAAGATTCTCGTAGTAGCTTTTGGATAAGGGCATCCATGTACACCATAGAATAATGTGGTAGTTTTCTTGCCCGGCCATTCCCAGATGAGGACACAGTGCGGTGCTTAAGACAAACGTTTGGTGTGGAGTAGACATAAAGGGTCACCTACACTCGCAGGCACAAACTCAAGATATAAAGAAAGAAAGAAAGCCGTAAGAGCCAAGGCAAAGAATGAAAGTAGGAAAGAGGCAGTAGCGGGCTGTGGCAGCTGAGCTAACCTTTTGACAAATCCCACCTCCTTTCCGATGTGGGAGCTTCAAAGGAAGAATCTCTTCTCTCTTTATTTTTTTCCTTTTTCTTATTTTGATATTGTCTTATTTCTTTTCCTAATTCTTATTTTACTCGGTATGATTGGGTCAAGCTTTGCTTTAAATATTCTTCAATGACATAATCACTTGCTTAATGGATTTCTACTTTATCTCTCTCTCTCTCTCTCTCTCTCTCTCTGTCAAGTCTTTTGGGTCGGGGGACCATTTCAGCATTTGACAATTTCTAACATTTTTTTTTATATATTAGTATATTACGTAAAATAAAAAAACTAGAAAATTAAGGATTATTTCAACGGCCACGATCATAGAATCCGATGAATAATGGCCCTGGTATCTTCGGTGGGGGCCATCTAATGGTGGGTGTTCAATACACGCATTAGTCATCGGCGTGCTATTTTGTGTTGTTTTTAATCATAAAATTACATCACTTTTACCTAATTCCAGCATAAGCATTTGATTAGGAGGCGTGTTTGTGAACTCAAATGATCTGTTTGTCCGGGCCCCACTTCTGGGTTTCAAATTCTACAGAGTGGCAAAAACCTCTGGCAACATCACTGTCTTCTGGCTTCCCCTACGAATTCCATGTTGGTTGGCAGTTATGTTTTGGCCAACTGTATCTTTTAGATTCTGAGCCTACACCCTTCTTATGATTGGATCTATAAACAAAATCTTATTTACATTCTCAAAACTTTTCTTAACCCCAAGTAAAAGTCATATATATTAATTGATAATACCCAAACAAATCACAAAGGTTCCACTCATTTAAAAGGCCATAAAATCTCGAAATTCCCTCCCATTATACACATCCGAAAACACCTAAAAAATCCTATAAAAATTGCCACAAATTCGACTAGAAGTACTGCAACGCTCTCTGCCGGCCCCTACACTAGCCTAGTGTATTCATCGCTCAATCCAACCGTGCAAAAATATCCTACATTGGCCTCAAGTATTCATCGCCCCATCCAACCGTACAAAAATATGTTATGACGTATATCTTGTTTGGACATCGAAAAGAAAGAGGATACATACCATAAAAAAAAGGGGAGGGGAGTGAGGGGGGATAAACTTTGGATAGCATCATAGCCTTTAGAATTTGGCATCTTGCATGCTCCTAAACACTGACATAGCTAGGGACCATCAACCATGCTTTCTGGTCTTTGGAGAATTGATGTGATATCATTGTGAGACGCATGCATGTAGGAGGAGATAATTGTTGTTGAACTCCTCCAAAGCCCTGGGAGAAATTTTCAACTAGTGCATTATTAGAAACCCTGGAATTGTGTTGTGAAATATGTTAAAATAAGATATCTTATCTACTTCTTAGAGCATTTATAGATTGTTGTTTGGTAAAAGACCTTTAGTCTTATGAAAATGCTTTTAATTGAGGTTTTGTTTGTTAAAGTTTTTTTCCTTTTCTCTTTTGTTTTATTTTTAAAAAAAAAAAACGAAAACATTAATAAATAACTTAAAATTGTTTTCACCTTAATGTCACACAAAATACATTTTCAAACCAAAAATAAAAAAATGTCATCCAAAACACATTAACAAAAGAAATCGGACCACCACGTTTTGTTTGGCCTATAGATTTTGGCTTCTTTCATTGATGCTTCAATTGTGTTTTTTGGATGAACGTGTTCTCCAATTTTTGTACTCATATAAAAGTTCGGATTGAAATCTTCATCAATTTGGGCACATTAACAAACAATTTAAAACACAAAACACTTAAAAAAACTGTTAGTTTCCACATTTATGTCATATCAAAATACTTTTTCAAGCCAAAAACAAAAATTACCATCCAAAACACATTAACAGACTAAGCTAGACCACCATGTTCTTTGACCTACAGAATTTGGCTTCCTTCATTGACCTTTCAATTGTGTTTTCTGGGTGAACATGTTCTCCAATTGTTGTACTCATCTAAAAGTCCGAATTGAGATCTTTAGTAATTTGTCCAATTTATTATAATTATGAGAGAGCTCGAATAAAATTTATCTGTTTAAATAAATTTTGAATTGCCCAACTACTTCTTCAAGTAACTAAGTTCATATAGACATTCTTATAATTACGGTCAAAATTACTAACAATTTTTACAACAAATTGTTAAATATCTTAATCCTAATTAATGTTCGTAGCCAACCTGCCAAAGTTGGTGGGTGCTCAACAATCTTGTCGTATTCAATTGGTCATTTCATTCTAAAATGTCAAGGCCCAACAAGAGTAGACTCGAGTTATCCAGAGACCAGAATTTAAGTCACCAAAATTGACTAAACATGTATTTTAGCCATATATAGATAAACACATTGCAATGACTTAGGAATGTTATTTCTTCTTTTTTTTTTCTGATCAATGTAATACTTCATTCAATCCACCAAAAGCTCTACGGCTCTGTTTGCCAATGGTTAAAAAAAAAAGCTTTATACTATTTCTTTTAAAATCAATTTTGATATTTTACTTTTTATATTAATCAATCACTTTTATTATTATTTAAATAAAAAAATCAATACAATTTTTTTTTTTTTTTTTCATATAAAACATTCTTACTTTTTTTTTTTTTTTTTTTTATATTAATCAAATTAGCTACAGTTTCAGGTCACTTCCTTTTTTAAAGGCCAATGACAAATAGAGCCTACATTCTTTAATATTTTATTTACTTCAAATAAAATACAGATATGCACACCACATTACATTGAATATGACTTGCATTCTGTGTCACATCAATAATTAAGATAGTATGGCAACCCCAGTTCATATGACACAAACTAAAGCCCCATCATAATCATTTCATTCGCATTGGGTTTTCGTAGGATTCAGAATGAATTTATTTATAATTGTTAATCAACCATAACGCAATCATGTTCAACGGCTAACTGACATTACATGCAACCCACATCTTCATTAGTAAACATCGGACAAACAAGTAAACATGATGCTAGTTTTTACTTCCTCATGGCTGCTTTGGCTTAGAGAAAAATGCTTGATTATGCTCATCTGCCTACTTTCGCTTATATTGGCCATCATTCAACAGACAACTAATTCAACATTCTTAGGAATGATGGTCAGATTAAGCTTAGGTCCAGTTTTAGTTAGAAATAAAAGACGGGTCTTTTGTATTCGATTAACATGTCTCAATCCTAACGGGTCGGATTTCAACTCTGAACTGTTTTGTTTAGAGGCACACATGTGTGATGGTTTGCTGCCCTTCAATATATATATTTTTTTTCTTAAAGACTCATTTTTCACGCACAGTGCGTAGAATCTTCTATGAATCTGAACATTATAATTGTTTTAGACTCTATCACATCAAAACATATAATAAAATAGAATATCGAATGCTTTGGCCATTTATGCTTTGTCATTTTATTGAGAGTTGCAAGAAGGTGCCAACTGCCAAGGGCCTAGTTTTTGGAGCTTGTCAATTTCTTATCACGTGAGTATATGCAGAAATACAGCTGTTTGATTGAAACATTCAGCTTAATCTTTTATAGGATATGTTTGGCACTCAAATCTCAAACAATAACAAGGGGTTTTAATCAAGGATATATTTGACTGTTAATATTTTGTTTTATTGCATTTAATAAGTCTAATCTAAAAATTATGAAATGGAAAAGATCTTGTTTAGTTCAAAAACTGAGCATGGGCTCAAGGCATGCTGCCTATAAAAATGGATGCAAAGATGGGAAATGTTGGTGTTGGGCCAGCCTAATCTGACCTTGGTTTAGAAAACTGAGAAAGGGCTAAAACTTACCAAATCGGGCCTAATAGAGAGCCCAAATGGTCTGAATGAAAAGAGTCATTTTGGAAAAAATAAATCTCTAATATGATGATTGAAAAGACAAAAATATATCTTCACTATAACTAACTAGATATTATTCAGTTCAAATAAAATTGAGAGTGTCCTAATTCTAACAATAATAAGGCCATCGTGGTCTCAGTGTGCTTCAGCCTTTAGGCAGGAAGAGTCCCAGGCTGGGTGATGGGCCGTTCACTAGGCTGTTGGAGCTGGACTAATCCAAACGGCCCTGAGGAGCTCAAGGGCCCTCCAGTAGTGACGAGGGCCCTTGAGCCAATGCATAAACTATTTGGAGTACTTTTTCTTAATTCTGACAACCAATACTCTTTTACCTTGTTTCTTTGAATTATATCTCACCCCAATCTTATCCCTATTACAACCATCTTTTATATTTCAAACGAAATGAAAAAAAAAAAAAAAAAAGAAGTTATTTTATGATTAATATTTTATTTTGTTAAAGAAGGCATCACACTTAAATACAGCAAAATAAATAAACTTTTTACAGTTTACTGGTGTCCTACCCTATTTAATATTCCACCTCAGAACATAAATAGGAAAGCAGCACATATATGATATGATATATGTGGTCAGAGCTCTTTATTTTTTTATCTCATGTATCTCAAAGTAGAACTTAAAAGAGCTCCAGTGTTAGATATATGCATAGTTAAAAGCACCGATTGTATTGCCTTTCTTAGATGAAAGCCTATGAGTGCAACTTCTATTAGTGGCAATTGGCAAACATGGCCATTCAAAAGCATATTAATGCTTTCATATTGATGATCAATGGTAGTAGTTCAATAGTTTCAAGTGAATCCCCATAAGGTTGGGTACGCACTGACGCTTGAGTTCAACTCTCATAATGAAAATTTCTTAGCCTATTAATGTTAGCCTCCTTAAGTCTCATTGATGTCCTGATGGAACGGGTATTAAGCTATGACTCGGTCAGTTATGAGGGAGCGCCTGCGGTTCTCACCGTTTAGGCCCCTCCTAAGCAATGCCCTATGAGTTGGTGCTACTACAATTGGTCTCTCCCACCAACCTTTTTTTTTTAAGGAAAAAAAAAAAAAAGAAAAAAAAGAAAAAGAAAGAAGAAACATATTGATATTGCGTGTGATACGGTATAACATAACAACATATAGGAATGTTGAGCCAAATCATTAAAAATTACAAAAATACCCACTAGAAGCCTTA
This sequence comes from Corylus avellana, assembly GCF_965113065.1. Lineage (NCBI taxonomy): Eukaryota > Viridiplantae > Streptophyta > Magnoliopsida > Fagales > Betulaceae > Corylus > Corylus avellana. The sequence continues at coordinate 1,431,229 of NC_142499.1, forward strand.
GCAAAATAGTGATTTTGGTTTGGTCTCACTCACCAAATAAATAAAAAATAAAAATTTTCTCTCCCTTCCTCTTCTTTGAAAATATATATATATATATATATATATATATATATATATGAGAAGTGTTGCACTTCTCAAAATTATTTTTTCATTTTTCTATATCAAACATTATTATTTTTTTGTACATCAATCAAGTTTTACAAGGCTAAACAAAGGTCAAGGCCAGTCCAAAACATAGGCATCGTTGTTAAATTCATTCCCTTCCCCTCAACACTATTCACCTTTCTTTCTTTTTTTTTCATACAATTTGTTTTTTATTACTATTCAATACAAAATCAGTACAAAACAAAACATTTATTTTTTTAAAAAAAAAATTTTTATACCAAACATTATTACTTTTTCTCACCTTGATTATGATATGATATATGTGGTCAGAGCTCTTTATTTTTTTATCTCATGTATCTCAAAGTAGAACTTAAAAGAGCTCTAGTGTTAGATATATGCATAATTAAAAGCACCGATTGTATTGCCTTTCTTAGATGAAAGCCTATGAGTGCAACTTCTATTAGTGGCAATTGGCAAACATGGCCATTCAAAAGCATATTAATGCTTTCATATTGATGATCAATGGTGGTAGTTCAATGGTTTCAAGTGAATCCCCATAAGGTTGGGTACGCACTGACACTTGAGTTCAACTCTCATAATGAAAATTTCTTAGCCTATTAATGTTAGCCTCCTTAAGTCTCATTGATGTCCTGATGGAACTGGTGTTAAGCTATGACTCGATCAGTTATGAGGGAGCGCCTGCGGTTCTCACCGTTTAGGCCCCTCCTAAGCAACACCCTGTGAGTTGGTGCTACTACAATTGGTCTCTCTCTCCAACCTTTTTTTTTAAGGAAAAAAAAAAAAAAAAAAAAAAAGAAGAAGAAGAAACATATTGATATTGCGTGTGATACAGTATAACATAACAACACATAGGAATGTTGAGCCAAATCATTAAAAATTACAAAAATACTCACTAGAAGCCTTAGCAAAATAGTGATTTTGGTTTGGTCTCACTCACCAAATAAATAAAAAATAAAAAATTTCTCTCCCTTCCTCTTCTTTGAAAAAAGTTATATATATATATATATATATATATGAGAAGTGTTGCACTCCTCAAAATTATTTTTTTATTTTTCTATATCAAACATTATTATTTTTTTGTACATCAATCAAGTTTTACAAGGCTAAACAAAGGTCAACGCCAGTCGAAAACATAGGCATTGTTGTTAAATTCATTCCCTTTCCCTCAATACTATTCACTTTTTTTTTTTTTTTCTTTTTTATAATTTTTTTTCTTTTTATATCATACAATTTGTTTTTTTATTACTATTCAATACAAAATCAGTACAAAACAAAACTTTTATTTTTTTAAAAAAAACTTTTTTTATACCAAACATTATTACTTTTTCTCACCTTAATCCCCATCAGCTATGGAGTTTAACAAATAAAAATGATTGGTGTCAATATATATATATATATTTTTTCTCATCTTATAAATAAATTATTAGATTTGTGAATTCTACATAAATCAATGATGAATCTCACAAATCTAATAATTAATCTATTAAATTTATAAAATAATATAAAAACAATATTAACGCAACTTAATTTTCTTTAATATAAACACCGAGAGTAATACCAACCCGACTTCAATCCATTGATTCCATTCAAAGCATAGTACCTTGAGCTGATGCAATCTAAAATCGCTACCTAATGCAAGGAACATTACATTTTCCTTAAATTTAACTTTCAAATAGCGGTAAGGAATTAGGTGGACGTACCACACATGAAGACTAGTCCTGGTCACCACCAAAACATACATAATGATTATACTTCTTATTTCAGTTATTTACTTTAACCATTTTATTTAAATATTTTTTTTTAAACGGTCCAAATTTGTATATTGTTCTTTGAACATATCTTAATCATACAGGCTACATTAAACTACGACCTTTCTATTTGGCATTTGAATCAAGATTTTTTTTGTGTAAAAAAGCAGAAGGTACGAGCATATATATTCAAAACCTTTTGCTTATAAAAAGAGTGGATGACAAACCTCGAGAAAATAAGTCACGTGAAGGCACGTGAGGTCCTCGCGTGCCGGCGTGCCCAGCTTTATCCGACACAAAATGTTAAAAAAGCCTGGGACCCACGTGTGCAAGCTGTGCCTTCTGACCCTCTTCACCTGCAATTTTCTGACAACTTTACTGACACCCTCTGTGTTCAGTGACGTATGTGTTCTCAGACATGTGAATACCTTTTTCTAAATACATTAATATTCATTCTCTTTTTTTTTTTTTTTTAATGTTCCAATGAAGACAACGTAGATGACGTGGACTTTCTAGTGGGACCCAGACACAATCCGTGCCCCCTCGCAGTAACGCAGTTGATCCAAGATTTTTTTTTTTTGGTGGGTTTTTTGGGGTTGTGCTGTGACTGTTGCGCGTTGACATATATGCCCCTAGAAATTGGCGATGTCCTGCTCTTTTTTTGGGATGTACCTTCTATACTACTATAAAATATAAATAAGTTGAGAAATGCTTACATATTTAATTGTAGTTGTGCTCATCAGAGTAATTCTATAATTACTTTTTATTTCTTTAAAAATAATGTAATTTTTAAAATTATTATTTAATTAAAATGTAATAATGATCAATTATAATTTAAAAGATCATATCATTTTTTAAATGATACAATAAATACATAAGACAAATTTTTAGTATTACTCGTGCTCATCAACCTTAGAAACATTTTAGGAGCCGATAAATATTGCCATATTATAGTATCAACCTCATAACAATGCGATAAAAATTGAATATTTATAATTACTAAAAATTAAGTCTAAAAAAATTGATATGTGGAGAGAAACATTACTCGTACTAGAAATGTTACAAATAACAAACCATTGCTTAGCGACGTAGTACTATAGGCTCCTTGATCTATATTTGTGAGGTCTCTTTTGAATAACAATCAATAGAACTTTGTATTCGGAGAAATGTTAGGAGTTAATATTTTTTTCATATTTTTGGCTCATCTCATCTTTTAAATCAACTATTAAATTTGTTGACTTATGTAGACCTCGTAAATCTAATGGTTAATCTATTCAATTTATAAGAATAAGAGCGGGCAAATTAATTGCCTACTGATTACCGACCACCTACCAACTAAGATCGAACATAAATTAATTGTCAACCGACTTATGTGAGTCGAAAATCGGTATGAATTTTTTATACCGGCGTTGGTTTGGTTTGTTTAATCAGTATAAAATTTTTGTTGTCGGTTAATCGAATTGAACCGAACCGCCATATTTGACACAGATTGAAGCTTTGACGGATAGACTTTGTGGAGTGATGTTTTGTTGAAAGTATTTGATAGTTTTTTGCATCTTGTATTCTTATTGTTTGCATCTTATGTTTAACAAATTATTTTAGCAAAATACAAACAAACAAACAAAATAAAATAATTTGGGTCTCCAAAATAACTTTTTTTTTTTTTTTTTTTTGCCAATTTAAAAATAATATCGGCCCAATTAAAAAAAGCTCACAATTAACCTATTAACCAAAAATTTTGAAATAATTTGTTATTGAAATGAAATTTAATTTGTTATCAAAGAATAAATTTAGTTTTGATTATTTATTTTAAGTTAAATGGACAAGATCCTGTTCCCAACCAAAAAGAGGTTTTTCTGACAGTCCATTCACACCTGGATGGACAAACTCAATTAAGTTGCGAGTTGAATTTTGGTGAAGAATCCTCTTTCCTAGATCACCTACAAAGCCTGCTTTCTAGGTGAACTCTACTGCTATTATTACTATTATTATTATTATTATTATTATTATTTGTAATAACTACATTTCATATATATTATGTGGGATTTTTTTATTTTTTTATTTTTTTATTATTATTTTTTTTTTCAATCAATACCTCGCGGTTACTGAGACGAGAATAGAGATAGTTAAATTGATTCAGGAATTAAACGAAGTAAATGTGGTTACCTAACAATAAGATACATTTGGAATTAGTCATTATTTTTCCTGAGCATTTGAGATTTAGTCACTGATTTTTTTTTTTTTCTATTCGACAGATACTTCATGGACATACTTTTCAATCGATTTAGTCATGGTATTAGAGTCATAAGTCATACATTTGAATCCTTACTTCACAATTCACTTCATTTTTAGTGAAATATTTTACATATTGAGCTTTACTTGTTGATGAAACTGTTAAAATATTAAATAATTACATTAATTCATTTCTATAAATTTAAACTTTTAAAATAAATAATAATTTAACGTAAATAAATAAGTTATTATGAAAACCAACCCCTCTATTTCAAATGAAATAGAGGAGATCCATTTAGTTGTTTTAAGATGACATTTTTGTTAAAAAAAAATAAAATAACAAGACTACCCCCCTAAAAACAACTAATTGGCTTCTCTCCATTTCAAACAGAAGAGTCTTTGGTATCTTGTAGTCTATTTAAATCTTAAAGACACTCCTATACACATTAAATTGAAGCTGCGAAATTAATCTCATTATCTTATTATTTCAATAAAACATAAACAAACGGTCAAACTAGATTAAAATCAGATCAATTGCTATAAATATTAATTATTATTTATTAATGTCAGGAGGCATAAAGCTCTAATAAATCATAATCAAGGCTAATGAGGTTATAACGTCATAAAGACAAAACATAAAATTCTTACAATCATATCATATCTATAACTTCAACAACCGCTAATCCATGTCCAAACTTTAATTATAAAATAGATATGCTCCATGTAGACTCGGTCTAATACATAAGTAGCACATATTCTCAACTTTTATTTTCCCAACCATGGAAGCAAAACCCTCACACCGAAACTAATATTTGTCGACCTAAAAGTTAGGACAAAAACCTTAATCTCAAAGATCACTCATGAAAGCAGATATAAGAAAAAATCAAATCATTGTTCAAAAAACAACAAAAACACAATAAAAAATCAGCAAACAGCTAAAACAGTCGGGGTGAGGGAGGCGAAGTGCACTAGCCGGCGTGTAGTGAACGAGATGGAGCCATTTTATGCCAATGAATAGTTGAGGAGCCGTGAAGCACGGTGGACTAGCGCCTGGACAAGCGCCAAGCATTCCTTTTTCTAAAAGAGGGCGCTTTGCTTCAAACGCTCTCTTTTTGAGGCGTTTTCACTGAAAAAAGTGCTTCGAAATTATATTTCAGTCGCTATGTTACCTGGCATGTCCCAAGTGCCCCTAATCAAACGTTGTGAAATCAATTTGGACGCTTTTTTAGCCCAAAATGCCCCAATAACCATGTTACTAAATCTTTTTTATTTATTTATTTTAGTGTAGATCTAAAGCCTAACTGATTCAAGGGAAACAAAGAGCGGCACAGTACGGTGGAGGGTGGACGGAGGCAATGCAACATAAGTAAATGGATAGGCGGAGCAATTGGACTAATCAAAAAAACTAAAAAAAAAAAAAAAAAAAAACTGAAAAAAGAAGGAAAAAATTAAATAAAAAAGGGATGGAGAGAAAAGAACTAATTAAGAAGGGGGATTCTTCCCACAGGAGCCGGCCCTAGGTTTTCTCCTAGGGCCGGCTCCGAGAGAAAACCTAGAGATGAGTAAACGAGCATTGAATTGAAAGAAAAACTTAAGTACTGACATATTGAAAGAAAAACAAGTGAAACGCGTACTATATATTAACACAATTGAAAGAAAAACAAGTACAAACGCTTACTATATATTAACACAATTGAAACAATATAAATGATCATATCAACCGGCCAATTAAAAGCACTTCATTTCGTTTCTTCCATTTATTAACTAACTTTCTGCCCAGAGAGAAAATGATGCTTGAATAACTTATTGATTGATTTTAGAAACCTACTTGTATCACCCATTATGACATTTAAATATTCATCAAGAAAGTTCAGGTTATTCCGCTGCAATTAAAATGGTCTTAACAGTGGCAATCATTCCTTCCTATCATATATATATATTTCTGTTCTGTTTGTTAATGTGTTTGTAGGGTTGTTTTTTTGTTTTAGAAAAATGTTACGATGTTTGTTAATATATATATATATATATATATATATATATATAGAGAGAGAGAGAGAGAGAGAGAGAGAAAAGAAAATAAAAGACATAAAACAAAAGTCTAACACAAGGGTGAGCCAATGGTTAATTTAAATGAATGTGAATGTAGATATCAAATTTGAATTTATATATTTGTTTTGATATTATGTGAAATTTTTATTTATTTTAAAATTTAAAATTAATAAAAATAAATAAATATAATCATTTAATTAATATTATAACAATATATGATACATTCAATTAACATGCTTTGATCTACCATCTATCTAGCTTTAGAACGAATTATAATGTTTTAACATCTATTATAACTTTATATGTTAAAGGTCTTTGTTGCACCTTCTTCTTTATGCAGGATGTTGTTGGTATATTAGAGCCTTCACAGCCAACTAATTAAAGGTTATTTTGGTTAACTGAGATACAAATTTCGATGAAAATGTAGTTGTATTTGGCTAACTAGTTTAGTAAAAAAATAATAATAAGCTTCTACAATGCTCACCATGATAATTTTCTTTTGTTTGTTTTGTTTTGTTTTGTTTTGTTTTACTCATGATAAAACGGAGTCGTGCTATGCGGCTGCCAAATTAAAGCAGCCTAACGTCGGCCAAAAATTAAAAAATAATAATGTTAATTTTTTTTTTGTTAACTAAATTTCTATGAGTTAATATTTAGATTCTAATGCCTCAAAATTTATTTTTAGATTCAAAACTAAAACCTAGGGGTATAAGGTTAACCATTTAGGGATGGTATCACCTAAAAGGGATTCGATCATCCTATATTTGGTGCTAATGCCTCATGCCTCGAATTTGGTGTTAATATCTCAAATTTGAATTCCTCTTATAACATATTTCTTCTTCAATTAAAAAAAAATAAAAAAAAAATAAAAATGGTTGACGCTTGGTTGACAAATTTGGCGGCCGAAAATCTTTACTCGATAAAACATGCACATGATTTTAGAATGTAGATGCTTTGAAACATAAAAAATATTTAAATTGCATAATAAAAGTAGATAACTATTTTTTTTTTTAATTAACTTCACAAAAGCCTCAAACTTTCACGTATTTTTTAGAATATTATATAATATTAAAAAACTCTCAATTTCACCATCTCAAACTTATAATTTGATGCGATTTATCTCCTAAGTTAGGATTTGGCGTTAAATCCTAACGGATGCTATGAAAAATACTAAAATACCCTCAACTTATCTTTTTAAAATTTTCATGTTAAATTAGGAGTAAATTTGAAATTTTATAAAAATTTTAGGAGGTATAAAGGTAATTTCACCAATTATAACATATGCTTACGCCAATAGCTAACAGAGTGGCCGGTATATATTAGATTGTATCAAATTAGAAATTTAAGGGATAAAATTGAGAGTTTTTAAATTTTGAGGAGTCTTTTCAAAATGCGTGAGAGTTCATGAGACTTGTGCGAAGATTATTTAAAAAAAAAAAAATTAAATTAAAGAAAAAATTATACTAAGATGGATGTGATTGCTTTTATATGCGGTTCACCTAAAGTGCATCAATTTGTCCAATAAAATGTAGGGAGCCCTTACTATTAAGGGTACGTTTAGCATGCAGAATTAATATTTTATTTTAAAAAATAATTTTTATTATGAATAGAAGAGAATGACCTAATCCTTTTAATAAGGACTGTTTTAAACATTAAAGATGGTGTACAAGTAGTAGAGGCAAAACGTAAGGAAAGCACCCAATAAAGGGATGGGTTGTGAGTTGTCATGTCATTTAGCAGAACGGTAGTTGATCACATCAATCCATCAAATTAAAACATTGAAACAATGAAATGCAACGGGGCCTAGCAGCTGTTCCTCACTACTACCTCTCCTCTTCTGACACTGTTCAGATGTCTCTTCTTTTTCAACAAGTCTTTTTATTTGCTTGCTACCCAAATTCCTGCATTTTTTATTGATAATATTATTTGTTTCTGACTCATGGATCCTTTCAGGTTCAATATATGGATTCATTTTACATATGCTACGCACCTCCCAAAACAAATTTCAAGTTATTTATTCGTGTTGGATAAGTCTCATATTAATTTTTTCACATAATTTGCTCGTAGATTCTTATCCATTAAAAATTGCTCGTAGATAATAATTTTATTATTTGAATTGTTAATGTAAAGAGTTCTTAAAAGATTCATGTGTCTGAACAAATTTTAAGTAGTTGTTTATCTTTTTGGACAGGTAAATATTATAAAAACTTTCTTATATTTACTTACAGAATACGGTTAGAGATTCAAATTCAATTGAATCCTAGTTATTGAAATTGGCGTCAAACTTCCTATTTGAACATGTGATAACAATTTTGTTGTTTAAATTGTTAATGTGAAGAGCTCTTGAGAGACTTACGTGTTTGAACAAATCTTGAGTAGTCATCTATCTTTTTAGATAGGTAAATATTATAAAAACTCTCTTACATTTACTCACGTAATACGGCCGGAGATTCAAACCCATTTGAATCCTAGTTGTTCTTGTTTGAACACGTGAAGCCTTAGTACCATTTCAAATAAGAATTGCCAGTATCACAGACGATATATAGATTGAACTCATCCACATCTCTCATAAATTATACTAGAAAAATATGATTACTTTCATTTCAAACAAAATAGAAAGAGAAATTCAATTTGGATAGTGCAGTCATAAAAGCATAATTTAATCGACTGGATAGATCTTGATAAAAAATGGTAACTGGTCAGAAGAATTAGAAATTTAGAATGCACATATTTAGAAACTTTTTTTTTTTTTTTTTTTTTTCGGATGGGATATCCGGGAGGGTGTCCCTCTAAATTCCAGACAGCAAAATATTTCGTACTGTATCTATTTGTCCCCACACTCCAACTGCACCCCACCCCCCACAAGGGCCACAACCCCTCCCCCTTTATTCCCTTTTATGGCTCATGCTCATGTAATATCTCTTTTTTATTTTTTATAAATGATATTAATAAAATAAAATAATATGTTAGTTAAAAAAAAGAAAAGAAAAGAAAAAAGTTTTTTAATTATGTATTTCTTTATGTGGATTTCTAGGGCCTCTCTAGCCTGTAGGCATGTGATGAGTGTTGTTGGAATTGGCACAGTCACACCTTTGATGAATCATAAAAATTCAACCCTACCCTTCCCAGCGAAGATTGGGGGGTGAAAACAAAAGAACATACAGTTGCAATATTTCAATTTTAATAAGCAGAGAATATCTCGGTAAATATAAACAATTTGCTCAGAGAGACACGTAAATACAGAAAGAAAGGAGGGCATCTGAGTCAAAATGACTTCCTCATAATTGGGTTCACAGGCCATGGGGCCCACTTTCTTCTGCCATAGTTAATACTTACCATACAACTGCGGCTTCGCTCGGCTCGGCTTACTTGGCGTGTTCTTAAGCCATACCTCCTCATCTCTACCTAATTTCTTTTTTCTTTTCTAATTTCTCAATTAAGATTGTCATTTTTTTTTTTTTTGGGGACAAATCATGGTTGAAGACTGAGGTAGCTTTGGTCCTTGGAAGTGACTTGCCAAAGCCCAATTGCACAAGAGAGTTAAATAGTACATGCACGGCTAGTTTTAAAGTTGTGATGGGAGTTCAAACTTCATGTATTGTCCATGAAAAAAAAAAAAAGAAAAATAAATTATATAGTTACTTCTATTTACCCACCTTTAAGTTATTGAGGGGGGTTAAATATAGTTTCTCAAAAATAAATAATAATAATAATAATAATAATACAAAACCAATCCAACTTTACTGAGTCGTAAATAGTTTATTGAGATTTTAAAAGCGATTAAAAACTCATTGGCATAAGCAAAAAACACAAATAGGTCCTTAAATGTATTTTTTGTTAGCAAATTGGACAAAACTTCATTAATGTATCCAATTAATCTCAACAATATTGTGACATGTGCCATTTAGAATAAAAAATAAAATAAAAACAAATTAACCCAGACCGGCCAAAGGGTCTCCATGGAAACCTTCGACCGTGGGTCACTCCTCATAGCAACTCCAACAACACTAGCTAACATAGGTAGACAAAAAGTTCAAATTTTTATTTTAGCTATTGCTTTTTTTTTATATATATATACATACTCCAAAAGATTTTTTATTATACTCTCCATTTTATTTAATTATTATTTTTTTATTGTTTTGTTCCCCTCGATTTCTCTCTAGTCTTCCATCTCTCTCCCTCTCACTGAAAGCTACCAGCCCCAATTCCACCTCCTCTTTCATCTTTACTCTTCAGCTCTTCAAACACTTTATCTCAAGCAAATCAAAGGAGAAAAGGCAAGGACTAGCTCTAGCTCTTTCTCATTCACAATGATAACAGTTTGAGAGTGGGGAGAGCTCAAACCCATCACTCAGCAGTAAAAGAAAACAAAGGATGGAGATAGAGAGAAGGGCGAGAGGGAGGGAAGAACAAAAAGAATGGCGAGAGGAAAGAGGAAGAAGAAATGGTTTTGAGTGAAAATGAGGAGAATACTGAAACAATAAACAAAGAAAAAGCAATAGTTGGAAACAATATTTAATTCTAGTGTGTTACAGTGAATAGTATCAAATTGCTATTCACGGTAGCAATTAAGGTATTATAACTAATATGAAGTTATTATATTAGAACTAAAAAAAGAGTAAAAATAGCTAATATCTCTCTTTTAACTAAACCGGTAGAGTTACTCTCATAGATACCCAACCTAGGTCTCCTCCCATGTTGACCCATGTTATATTAAAATACTTGTTTATATATATATATATAACACATTAACAGACAAAAGTATAATTGTTAATGCTTTTTTGTTTGAAAATAACGATTTGATGTAAGGTAAAGATGAAAATCAATTTTTTTTTTTTATAAATAAAAAAAAGTGAAGAAGAAAATAATTTTAAGTATTTTATGTTTTAAAATATTTGTTAATATTTGTATTTTAAAAAGAGAAAATAACAAGGATAAAGTTTTAGAATGGAAGCTATTATTTGTCCATCGAGTAAAAAACATTGACATGTCACATCTACATACTATAGTGTTAAAACTTAAAAAAACTTTTTCTTTCAAAAAAAAAACTTAAAAGTTTTAGTTTCCCCACAAAATGGGGTTGAAAATGAATAAAGCCTGGGCTCGGCTGCAGTGGAACTGCAATGTCGGCTCAGCTATCTTCTTTGTTTGTTTGTGTGTCATGTCTCTGCCCAGGGTTAAATGGAAAAGATTGAGATAAAAAAAGGGTATTCGGGGGTTATCTTTCCCTCTCCACACCCCTATGCTGCTCTGTTCTTCTGTGCTATTCCCAAAGCACGGAGAGAAAGACTGCAGGTTCTTCCTCTCTCGCTCTCTCCCTAACTATCTATTTGTTCCAAATTTTTATATATTAGTATTTTGAAGTTCTCTTTCTTCTCTCAACTGTCTTGTCTGACTGTCTTTTGCTCAAGTGCCCTTGGCTTCTCCACTGGTCCTAAACAAACTTTGCAGGCTTTCCTGTCAGAACCCTCTCTCTCTCTCTCTCTCTCTTTCTTTGAGGTATCTGCCAAAGATATAAAAGAACCCACAGAAGACTCTCTAAAAGCTTTTACAAACTTTCTCTTAAACATTTTACCCAAACACGCCAAACAAAGCTACACTATAAACCAACCAAACCAAAAGCAACAACCAAAACCCCACTCTCTCTCCATGGACTTCCATCTGAAGCAATGGAGAAACCAGCATGAGTCAGAGCAACAACACTCTGCAAAGATACCAAAACTTCTCCTTGAGCCCCAACAACAGCCACAACCTCCTGCCTCTGCTGCTCTCCCTTTGTTTGTACCTGAACCCAACAGCAAAATCAGCTCCATGTCAGCATTTCCTGATTCAACATCAGCTGCCACCAGATTTCCCAGTAGTAAGATTTCTTTTCCTTTTTCTTGCGTGACAGAAACTCAGAAAGCTCTTTCCTTTCTTTCTTCTATCGTTTTGATGAGTTTTGGCTCTTATCTTTTTCTGGGCCTATTTTTATTTGTCTGCTAGGGATGGGTAGCTTCTTCAGCTTGGCCCAGTGGCAGGAGCTTGAGCTTCAGGCTTTGATATTCAGGTACATGTTGGCAGGTGTTGCTGTTCCTCCTGAACTTCTTCAGCCAATCAAGAAAAGCCTTCTTCATACTCCTCCATATTTCCTCCATCACCCTCTTCAACATTTCCCACATTATCAGCCAGCTTGTAAGTTCCTAATTCCCTCCCCTTTCTATGGATATCATGGTCTCTCTGAAATGCATTTTTCTGGATTACCAAATCTTCTCCTTCACCATGTTGCTGCAAAAATTTATTTCTTTGCTCGGTGATGACTTTGCCTAAACTATTTGGGATCATTACTGTGAAAGAATAAATCTTACAACTACTTTCTGTGATTTCATTCATGATTTATTCCTGAAACTTGTATGCCTTTGATTCCATGTTTTACTAATTTGGTTTGGTGCTTTAAAGGCCACGTATATCTAATCGTAGTTTACTGCTATTGCATCAGTGTTGCAATCAGGGTACTGGGGACGTGCTGCCATGGACCCGGAGCCCGGGCGTTGCCGGAGGACCGACGGCAAGAAATGGCGGTGCTCGAGGGACGTGGTGGCCGGCCAGAAGTACTGCGAGCGCCACGTGCACCGTGGCCGAAACCGTTCAAGAAAGCCTGTGGAAATCCCCACACCCATCACCACCTCCACTACTGCAGCCGGTAGTGGTGGGACTCTCAAAGCCTCCATTCCCACTGCTGCTCCGCCCTTGGCAACCATGGCTGGTGGGACCAATTTCGCTCTTTCAGGATCATCCCCTTCCGTTGATCTCCTTCACCTTAGTCAAAGGTAAGAAGTTTCTTGTTTTCTTCTGGGTTTGATTACCATAATACTGTTCCACAAATTTATTCGGAGCTTTACACTATAAAGAACTTAAGATGTGCTGCTATATATATGGCCGTTACAATAACTGTTATGCTTGCCCCCCAAAAAAGGGAAAGAGAAAAAATTAAACAGCATCAAATGGTTCCATTTAGTTTGTGGTACCTTGGTGGGACTTTTGCTTTTAAGATTTTCTTTCCATGTTATAAAATAGGATTTGGTAGGATCTTCGATGGGGGTATTCTGATGTTAAAATAATACTATTTATTACATCATTACATAAATATCTTACATTTGAGATGATGTTATAATGTTTATAGTACTCATCGAATGACTAATTTTTATTTCAACTGCATCTCAATTTTAACCGTCTACTAAATAACCTGCACTTTTAGCTATGTGATAATAACTCCATGGTAGGACCCTAATGGAGGCCTGGCTAATAGCCTAATATGTCTCAAATCTGGGAAAGAGATTCTCTGATTCTGTATAAGTCGACCCCAACCATTGCTTTTGCACCCAGTAGAGGGTGCTTTTTGCTTGTGTCAGGCTTTTTCTTTAATTTGTTCTTTGCTTGATATTTTTGCTCTCTCATGTTCTTTTGTCCCCTTGTGTGTAGTTCCTTAGGGTTCAAAACTGAGAACAAGGGCCTCTTTGAAGCCCAAAATGAGGCATCAGCGGATGGTAAATCTGATGGCCATATTCTGCGGCATTTTTTTGATGATTGGCCCCGATCATCGCTTCAAGAATCCGATAACACTGGAAGAAATGCTAGCCCCATGAACTCTTCCACCTGCCTCTCCATTTCAATGCTGGAAAATTCACCGTCGGATGTGTCCTTGAAATTGTCCACCGGCAATGGAGACGAGCCAGGCTCCAGGGATAGCAATGCAGAACCAGGGCAACCACAACTGAACTGGGCTGCTGGGTGGGCAACAAATCAAGTGGCTTCAATGGGAGGTCCGCTAGCAGAGGCATTGAGATCTTCTACTTCCAATTCATCACCAACCAGCGTGCTTCATCAATTGCCCCGTGGGCATGCCACCGAGGCTAGCCTTGTCAGCACTTGAATTTAGTCGGGAATTTCGAATAATTAATAATGTGATTTTTATTTTTCAGCTATTTATGTTCCTTTCTCATTGCTGTTTTTTGGGCAGTCTTCACATCCTTCTCATAATTAACGCATGTATAAATTGCATGGACTTTGTTGTTTGAATGTTTTGACTAGAACGAAATTGGTGAATCATCGCTATAGTCAAACCCAAAATTTTAAGAGAAGGAATGAGTTTGAGTCACGGGCTTCCAATTTGGACCGATACCCAAACAGCCTCATTGCATGAGATCTCCTTATATGCAATGCACAGGCTCTCACGTGGGGCCGGGCTGTCCGGACACTGGCCCAAACAGGTGGCGCCCGGGCAGTCGCTTATACTCATTGCATATCATCCCCATCTTTTCCAAATTTGGCTACCTGACAAGCAAAGACCCATGTTACAGACCGAGGAAAAAGTATGCAAGCACTTGTTCCAGCCTAATATCTTGCATTTTATTAGATGCGCCATAAGAGCTAAAATATACGCTATACATCAAAAACGTCTTGCCGGCATCCAGCAACCCGCCATCATAATTTAGCTAGCAAGATAACACCGAAAACATGTACGGGATGCCGGAGAAGCTCATGCAGGGGTGGCCTTCTTCGTGCTCCGGATGAATAAACAATTTTGTCGGTATGTTCTGCCTTTACTCCTGTTCTTGATCGTCCCATCTCTGGCTGGGTGGCAATGGAAAATTTACAGGGCCAAAAGCTGCATTTAGTAGAAATTATATTTTGGTCAAATCCAGGAGTGCAGAAAGACAAAATCATCACATCGAGGAGAAGCTTTATCCAATTTAAATCAGCGCTTGACAGGCTCAGGCTCATCTTCTGCTAAAGCATAGACCACTGCTGTTCTGCAAGGTGCATATATTAGAAAAGAATGAGGCCGGTTATCAAACCACCCGTCCTGCACAGGCACCCGTCGAAGTTTAGAACCCCTGTTCACACTACTGGAGGGCAAAGAAGAAAACAATAAAGAACTTTTGAGTTATGCATTCTGAGGGACGTGTCTTACAGAGCTGAAGTACTCAGCACGGTGATCGATCCTACTGAAGCCACCGAATAATGGATCATCTGAATCCAAAACAATCTGCAAGGAGGGGCACAAAAGATAGTTTATTTGAAAGAAAGAACAAAAAAAATATCGCAATTCCGAGAGGAAACTGAAAAAAACTTGCATAGGACAGGATCAACAGATGGCTATTGGGCAAAAAGGAGATCTGTCCTACACTCCCATGTCTTTACAAAGTCCAATTGTAAGGCTACAAGGCTATACATGCATCAGTCAGCAACAGCACCCAGATGATTGACAGCCATATCCTGGCACTATCCGCATGATACTTTTTTCAAAGTATTCTCAGTGGCCAAATATTTCAAAATTTAGATGTAGCCAAGATCTTGGGTGCCTCAAGATGCAGCCTAAAAAAAAACCAAAGCCAATGACCCACCAGAAAAGTATCTAGTTGCCTAAATCTGGCAGATCATCCAAAAAAAAAAAAAAAATCTGGCAGATATTCTCTAAGCTAACCCTTAGATGAAGCATAGAATCTGTGTGGAATTAACGAAATTCAACTTAAGGACAAAATCCAGTCTAGCTGATTACTTAATGAGTACTCCAGAGTTTTATATCATGTCCATATATGTAAGACTTGATGAAAATCTTGAACAGCTCAGAGCATGCTATCCTTCTTGCTTCAACACTACTGGGTTATAGCCTTGTAGGGATTATCATCTGTCCCTCAAAATATTTTGAGACAACTTTTAAAATCAAATTGTTATATCAGAGAAACAATTATCATTAACCAAATGCATAAAAAATGATAATTAGCATGTCAATGATAGAGACTACATATGAAACTGCAGATCGACCAAGTACACCCCCCTCCCCCCCCATCAACAAAAAAAAAAAAAAAAACGAAATAATACCTTATATTTTCCTGGCTTCAAGCAGCCCACTTGGTAGTCCGAATAGCTGTTGGTCCAATGAAAATTAAAGACAAAAACAAGGTTTCCCCTTTCAAAGACGATAACCCTATCTCCTTCATCCTTCCGTGATACATATTGGTGCTCAGAAGTCATGAACTGCATAACAGTTAACCACAGAATCATTTTCCACTCTAGAAGTATAAGCATCACCAAATGCCACAAGTAGCATATATCTGCCGGTACAACAATTTCAAATAATGATGAAAAACTACTTAAAATCTAGGATCCACTGTGAGCAAGTACATAGAAAAAGTTACTATCATCCAAATCTTTATTTTTTATTTTTGGATAAATAAGTAATTCATTGAAAAACGCAAAGGGACGCAACCCTAGTACACAGGAAATATACAAAGAAAGGCCCCACTAAAGGCAAAAAGAGGAACATAAAGATAAAAATTGAGACATGGTTGAAATCTTAAACACACTGCAAGTATCGGTCCAATGGAACAATGTTTGAATAAGCAACTTTCTGAGCTCTTTCCTTGACCTTTCTTGATCTTCAAAACATCTTGTGTTCCGCTCTCGTCAAATAATTCACATGAGACACAATGGTGCTATTCTCCACACCTCCTTAGCTG
Organism: Corylus avellana; assembly: GCF_965113065.1. NCBI lineage: Eukaryota > Viridiplantae > Streptophyta > Magnoliopsida > Fagales > Betulaceae > Corylus > Corylus avellana. Next base: position 1,447,886 of record NC_142499.1, read on the forward strand.
AAATATTACCACGTTGACCACGCCAACACACTAACAAATCTGCCACCCCTCCAGACATAACCCATGTGACATTAAAAAGAGCAAGTACTACACTCCATAATGCTCGTGCCACTTCACAATGAATGAGAAAATGGTTGATAGACTCACCACTTTGCTTACATGTGCAACACCATCCCACCACAATGATACCTCTTTTACGCAAGCAGTCCAAAGTCTATGAACTAAAAACTACAAAAAGAAGCTATTACTAACATCCCACTTCTCACACAATATTTCCTGCCCATGAACTTCCCTAGAAGACCTAATCACATGATTCGGGTGAAAGACAACGCTTTTTGGATATGCAAAATGTGATTTGGTGAGGGCAAAGTAAAATGATAGGTCTATGAATAAATAACCTTGGTAAAGAATAAGAACGAATACCAGAAGCCTTAAAATTTTCTAGTGTATCACCAACTCCAGGAACCAAAAGGATTCCAAAAGCCTTCTATTTTAGCTTTTTCCCTCACCTCTCCCTTCACATCATGCAGTGGAACCAAGAAAAAAAATTAATTTACATATGAACAGAGAATCAACAAGGACCATAACTTTCTTGATAGTAAGTAACACACAAACATCGGCCCTTGAATTGCAACCACACCCTTCACCCTATTCCTGTAGAGGAAGGAGGTCCTATTTGAGCTAGAGTCCAGTGGCTTTTCTCTTGGTAGTAGTTAGATTTTGGGACTTTGTTTCTAGCCAAGGATTTTTTTTTTTTTCTTTTTTTTTCCTAATTATTTCTAGCCAAGATTTGAAACAGCAGTGAATAGAAAAAAAAATTTTTAATCATCTATAAAAAAAAAAAAAGATTTTTTTTTTAATCAGCACTTCTGCAACTGAAGTACAGCTTTATATATCTGCAAAGATAAAACTTACACCATAAGTTTCTTCTACATGGTGCATTGCCCGATCGAATTCTTGCATTCCATGATACCTTAGATACTTTGCATCCCCCTGGGTATGTGTATAATCAGTAAGCGCAGCATTATTATACATTTCAAATTTTAAATGTCCAACAGAATAAAACGATGTCAGAAATATCAAATGAGATGTACATTATTTGCAAAAAGAATATAAACAAGTGCAAGTAGTTTGCTGTGGAGTTTTAATTGGCTTGGATGCAATTAACCTAAAAATTGGTGCTTAGAGAAAGCAAAATCCCATGATAGGCATGCTCCAGAAGAAACTTACAAGATCAAATCTACGCCTGCATTTATCGAAACTGTTATTGTTCCCAGGAATTACTTTGCCATCAGAAAGACGTTGTTCACCCCTTGGAAAATCAATCCACTCTGAAGAGGGAAACGAAAAAAAAAAAAAAAAAAAAAAAAGATCAAATCTACATCCATGGTGAACAATGAAACTCTACCCAAAATTCAATTGAGCAATCGTAAACAAAAAAGGGAATAAAAAATTTAGGGAGTACAAACAAAACAACCTACACTTACCGGGATGTCCAAATTCATTTCCCATGAAATTCAAATATCCCTCTCCACCCAATCCCATGGTAATTAGCCTGATCATTTTGTGCAATGCTATTCCGCGATCAACACGGGGAGTTGATGGTCTGTCTAAAGCCATAAAGTCATACATATCCTGAAAGAGGGATCAGAATATGATATTAAAAGCTTTGACGAATACAGATATACTCAAATAATACTTGCGTTTGATATTTCTTCAACCACAGCACAATGGCGTAATATTTAATCCTAGTCTGTTGGTTGTAAAAAATAGCAAACTAAGACATAGCATATTAAGAAGGTATAACCAAACCATACAAGAGTGGATGTGCAATCACCAAGCCTAGACTTTCTTCTCAAAATAAATAAATATTCAACGTAGATTTCTTGTATTAATGATGTCAAGATAAAACCACGAATCATAGTTTTTTTCTGGATGTTCAGATTAAAATATACTACGACAGATTCATTGACTATTACTCCTCATCAAAATTCATTTCCTTCTATCTCAGTTTGTTCTTAATTTAACCCCAATTTTAAGTGCTTACATAATTAATTGTACTATTCATGTTAATAACCATGCAATTATATCTTATGAATGCCATATTCTTGGATTACATACGTGGTACAAGATCATGCTCTCATTTAGATACAAGATACTGATCCTCATATGCAGAAAGAGTATATAGACGGAAAACAATATACAGAAAATATTTTTCTTTAAAATTATTGCATTAAAGTCATCATTACATTTTTAGGAGTAATGCTATTTACTAGACTCTTGTACAACTGAATGACATGAAACTAGCTTATTTTTAATGTCACGTTATCCAGTTGTATATGAATCAACTAAATAGAATTATTCTTTTAGAAGGAAATAATGATTGCATAACCTTCTTTCAGTGTTAGTCCTTGTTGGTTGCAAGTATATGTAATAACTTACCTTGTCCATCAACCAGAATGCAATTGTCTTGTCACCGACAAGAGCTTGGTCATGACTTTCGGCATATGCAACACACTTCTCCAACCACCTTCTGTTGGTGAGCGTGTGAATGATATCACCCATTCTCCAGTCCTCATCCCTCTTCCTACAAAAATAGACATAACAGGGTGAAAAAATAAATACAGTTCCTTCAATTCAAATACTCCCTTGTCCCACAAAAGCACATTACGTCACTTGTAATCAGGAGCAAAACAAAAAATCTATTTGACTTTTGAGCCTGGACAATTATTTTGGACATCCAAAAAGAGAAATATAGACTATTTATATTGGATACAGAGAGTACAACTTGATGTCAACTCACTTGAATAAACTTAATGCTAAGCTAAAAGTGTTACACTATTCCTGGAGTCAGATACTAATTATTGTAATAGCTTAATTTACATTATACCAAAATGGGTTAGGTAAACCTATAGCTGAAATTACATGATAGTAAGCACACACAAACATTGCTACAACATAGTCACAATATTAGTACAACATTAATTTGGTTTACAAACTAAACCATCCCTTATCTTAAAATTCTATCCAAGATTTTATAGTCACTTAGCTTTCTTTTAACATCTAAGTAGCAGGGAAGTGCTCTTCAATTTGTTTTTAATTGATAAGACACATGCACCCGGGTGGGTTTTGAACCCACGACCTCATCCCCCACCAACCACTGATCCAAACCCACATATGTGTGTTAACAATCTTACACAACATCAGAACCCACATCACAATTATGTTGTTTCATAAACATTCAATCAACTGCTCACCCCCATGCTGATGTGTTTGCCAGGAAGTGTGATTATATCTCACGATCATAGGTAAGTAAATTTACCTAAACACCAATTCCGTGATGAGATTGCATTACAAAGTCCTGCATAACACAATAAACCTCTTCGCTATACTATATTACGTACTAATGTAGAAATGCCATTTTTACAAGGGAGCTAAAACTTCTCCTGCACTCCTACGTAGGTATTTGACACTTCCTAGCTTTGACCTATGTTCTGAAAGTATATTTATATTCCCAAATACTTCCCCAACAGTTATATGATATATCCTTAACACACAGTAGACATTTAATAAAAGCATTGGCATGTGTCATCTTTCATTTTGATAATAAAGACTATAATTTTAAATAGAACAAAATTATATGATGGCATACATAAAATTCAGAGCCAAGGCCAATCTTAAGAAGTATAAATGAAATATAGATATAGTGAGCTATTATCTAAGAGGTGGAGGAACATGAGGCATATGAGTGTGTATGTTCGACCTTGAGGCTATATAACACTACATAAATTTGTAAAAACATAATGTGTCTCAAACATATGATAGATTTATCAGTAAGACTATATATGAACAATGAGCCCACCAATTATTGTCTTTCTATTTGGGACTTTTTATATCAGCATGTCAATGTCATATCATAATCAAGTTCCGCCCACCATAGTGTGTATCTACCCTGTTTTGTTATTCTGATATATATATATTGGCATGATTTAATATCTACATATAGACAAAATTCTTTTCATCCCCTCAAACTTCAATAGTGGAGAAAACAAGTATTTGTAAAAGAATTATAGTTTCAAGGTAGTCAAATGGTAACTTGTCAGTTTGAATATAAAGTACAACTCGAGAGAGAGAGAGAGAGAGAGAGAGAGAGAGAGAGAGAAGAAAATCTATACAGAAAGAGTAAAAGTTTTTAAGGTTACTATAATAACATACTTGAGCATCTCGATCCATTTATCAGCAATCGCCATGTGAAGGCGGTAATCGAAGCCCAGACCACCATCTTGGACAGGAATGCAGAATGCTGGCATTCCACTGACCTGTTGAGAACAAGATTTGTAGAATAAGCAGAAGAAAAGAAAGTGATTAACATTTTATCCCATCAAGTTGAGGCCTCAAAGTTACAGCTTCTATAAATGTCCTTCCTTTTTTGGTTCTTTAGATTCTTTATCTTCTTTTGCAGCATTTAGCTAGTGGAACTTCTCCCTTTAGGGTCCTATTGCAAGCAATTAGAGCAATTAAAATCTAGTGGGAGGATCATCCAATCCAAATCTCTCTACCAAACCAAATTACTATCTTTCTTCATAGACAGAGAGCAAATAGCTAGACCAAACATCAAGCGGATACAAGAGGATTTATGGTGAAATGGACATTCAGAGCAATCAATTATACCTAGAAAAGTGATACAAAGTGAGAATTCCAAGGTCAACACTAAGATGAGCATTCACAGTTGACTGTTGTAAACAAGCACTTTCTGCTAAATGGAAATGAAGGTCTGAAGAAGTGAAAGATGGTTCAAATCGCTATAGGCTTCATCATGATGAAGGCCTTCATTGTTATAGTTTGGTAAAGTATCATATAGTTAATAAGCCACTTCAGTATGTCTTTTGAAGTGGAAACTAGAAACAATTTTTGACCCGCTAGGAAGGCCTTTGAGCTCTCCAGTACCTGTTTTATCCTTGTTCCTATGTTTGATCTCTGTGGCAAGTGATCATTTGAAGCTGGCAATTTTAAGTTTAATCAACTCTTATCAATTACCTGCTTTTGGCTAAAATGTAAGAAAATTTCTTTCAGTAGAACAATTATTGGCAAATAATGCTCAAGTGCATTCCAAAATCTAAGAGGTCCTTCTAGATTAGATGGTTTTCATTCTAATCTCTATCTCATATCCTGGTTGATAGTGGTTGGTACGAGGAAAGAGTTACTTTGAGCAATGTTGATAATGACACTTTTACTCCCACTGAAGGGCTACTACACCATTTTAAATTTTCTGAAATACCAAAGGATAAAACGTTAGATTTCATATTATGTTATATTTCATACCTTATTCATATTAAACCACATTTATAGAAAATGTTCAATGATCCTCCTCCACTCTTTAACTCATTAGTAGTACTTACCCTTCTCATAAATGTAGATCTCTTATAAATGATAAAGTAGTTAATCTCTTTTTCAGCATTAACAAGAAGAAAAACAAGAGATGGGAGAAAAATAAAGTAATAGATGAGTGGCGTTAAAGCACAAAGCAGTCACACAAATAGTCAATTTACTTAAAATACTGGTAACTTTTTAAATCATTCAGTTATGCATGTCTTTGTGTCTTTATGCATTTGAACATTTGGTCCTCCTAAAATATCTACACAGCTTATGGAATAATATTTTGAAATTTACTACTAATGTAACCCTGTATGAGATAGTTTCAGTTAAGATATAACTAAACTATTAAATCTGCTTTCAACATTCCACATTAATGGAAAAAAAGGGAAAATAAAGGTGCTTAATATGATTCCAATTGGATGACATACATCTTCACCAATGCTAACAGCCTCAGGATAAAGTCCATGAATGACATCATTGACCAGCATCAGGTAAGTCACAGCATCCACATCAGTTGTCAATCCAAAATACTCTTTATAATTTCCAGTAAAAGCTACCTACAGAAAGAACAGGAAGAAGATTTTGTAAGTGCAAATACGATCGTACAAATTCCAAGTAGAGACTAAGTGCTTTAAATCTATCAACATCTGAAAATACATCAAACTTTTACGAGTATTAATAGGTCATTCAATTCGCATTTTAAAACTACAAATAGCCACCACGTCAAATTATTTCTATTACATAGCTGGTATGTCCCAATCTAGTTATACATGATTTCTAAAAACTAAAAATTATCCTTAAAGGATGTAATCAACTCATCATATATCACACCAAAATTGACAAAGGTACATTCCCAAAGCGTATGTACCTCCAGACCATGGTGAGTGTACATCATTGATGTCACACCATCAAATCTAAACCCATCAAACTTGTATTCTTCCAGCCACCATCTTGCATTTGATAGAAGAAACCTTAGTACCTATATCAACAAGTAAGAACTAATCCCTGTTAGCTATAGGGTGAAGAAGGAAAAATAAAGGCAAAATTTACCATAATATTCTTTTTTTAGCCAAAAAAAGAAGAAGAACATACTTCCCAGTTTCCATAATTGAATAGGCGAGAGTCCCACATCCAATGATATCCACGTGACCCAGAGTGGAAATAATGACTATCAGTTCCATCAAACATGTTCAGCCCATCTAACACATTATTTGATGAATGGCTGGATTCATTCAACAAGCAGTCAGACATAAGAAGACGAGAAGTAAAATCAAATACATGAAACATGCTATAAGGAAAAAATAAAAATCACTGTGGTTAATAGTATGGCAGAGCATCAAACTGACCAACACTTCCAAAAATGATTTCCGCAAAACAATAAACTGTGTATTTAAGGCTATTTTCATTAAATTCCAGTGCTTGCATCATCAGGGAGAAGTTGGGGAGGGGGAGGGGGAGCAGCAAAATATGAGTGAGCATCTAGCAGATATCATATGACCTATTACGGAAAACATTATGAGGATGAATTTGATGATATGACATCTGACCAAGACTAGCTCAACCTCAGGAAGCTTGGCTGCCTTTCACAAGTTTGGTATAGATCAGTAAAAATATACTCACTTTCTCTGTAATCAGATTCTTGATAGATTTCCTTTTTTCTTGTCTCATAATATGTATCCACAATTTAAAAAAAAGAGATCATTATTATCTACTCTCCCATTCTAACTTTCCTACATACTTGATTCTCTTCCCCTTATAGATGGTAAAAACTTGCGAATGTGAGTAGTAATTTATAGGTGTACCTCTTATAAATTGTCAAAAGAAGACTCTTGTTATGGGATGACAGTAGTAATAAAATGACAACATCAAGCTAGCCTGCTGATGATACAAACACAGACATATACAGAGAACCCACACATATTGAGCTATTGGACATTCTGTGGGAATGGACAAAAGAAACTGCATACAACGTAATAGAAACTGCATGCCATCAGGAAGTATCTTTGAGCAACTTAAAAGAAAAGAGAGTGAAGTTCAACCCAGATGGAAAAGCAACAGAGAGTATAAAGCTAAAAAAAATTCTGGTTCGATATATTCTCCATGGAATCCTATCAAAGATGTCAAAAATGAAAGTGTAAAATTGAGGAAACCTGACATCTGCATACTCACAATGACCAAATAGTGAACGTTTGCTCGATTTATTGGTATTACTCGAAGCATAACAGAGGAATGCAATTACAAAAATAAGGAAAAATGAATTGAAGATCAAGCACAAACAACGTAGAAGGACCAAATCAGTATGTAAGTTCACCATCAAATCATTCTTGACATGTTTTCAACTTCACTCAAAGACGCAAATCTACAACCCAACTCAACAAGCCGTTCAATCCAAACTACCCAAGGTCGGCTGAACGAGTCCTTCAATTCCAACTATTGGGCATCAACTAAATGAATTTTCCACTTTTCAGCTCTATACACACAGGACGTTCTTTTCCAAATCAGTTTGCATACAGTAGTATGATTGCTCGTCCACCATAAAGAGACATAACTCATCAAAATGCAATAGCATAATAGAGATGCTTTTAGCAAAATTGTTAACTGTATAATTCAACATTACCTATGAACAATATCCATGAGAACAAGCAGACCTAGCTCATGGGCTCTATCAATGAGGGACTTAAGATCGTCAGGAGTTCCACAACGACTGCTAGGGGCAAAAAAATTTGTGACATGGTACCTGCAGCACATGAAAGAAAATTTTCAAGTATATTTGTCAAACGTTTTGCTAATATTTAAGAGCAACCAATTCACTAAAAAACCCCCAATTCTAGAGGAAGCTGTCTACCCATACTCAGTATTATGGTGAAAGCATATGCTGTAGACAAACAAACAAACAGAAAGGCAAGGAGTGCATAAGGTTGAAGCGACAAGAATATTACCCAAAGCTTGCATAATATGAATGCTCTTGAATAGCCATGATCTGAACAGCATTATAACCAAGTTTTTTGATGCGTGGCAGCACATCATCTCGAAATTCGGCATATGTGTTGATTTTTGGCTCCTAGATTTCACAGTTGACAACATTGGGAGGATCAGAAAAGAAAATCAAATCAAAGAGAAAAACTACGACACAAAAGAAAGAAAGAGGAGGATGTCTGAGGAACATCATGTAACAATTTTCTTTAAATTTGTTGCTTGAGCTGTAATATGTGCAATAAATCTAACTGGCATAACAAAAAGGACATTGCACAGTTTTTTTTTTTTTTTTTTAACTACACTGCACACAGTGGCTCTCACACCCATGACCTCCTGCCATTGGAGCTAGAGTTCATGGGCGATGTTGAGCACAGTTATGAAGAAGTGATAAACATTATAAAGGATCCCATATATTGGTTAAATTTCAATAGAACACTTGCAAGAGAACGTTTGAATTTTTGATTGGATAATTTTGTTGATTTATGAAGGAGAAGCGACAAATTTGGAGCATGATATTAGTCCATCAGTCAGATAACAACTTCATATTTTCTCTTTAGGAGTAGCACCAATTTTATACTGCCATCCTTTTAACATAAAGGTAATAAGAGAATATTTGTGGGGAGGGAGCTTTAAAATTTGAAGTTGGGGCTTTACTGCCAGAAACATAGATGATAATCATTTCTTGACATAGAAAGCTAAAATGTCGTGGAGCAGCATTTTATTGTTATGTAGGTCCTAGTACATACCTTTTGTATGTTGGACTAGGACCCTCCTTTGATAGGATACAAAATGTATTTATCAATAGAAGTAAACAAGTTCTTCTCCAGAGGATAGGGAAGATGCACTATAAGGTATTTAGTTAATCATGTAATTTGGATTATATCTGTATGAGCTCTGGACGTGAGATATAAAGATTGCTCTGGGATACTATCTCATTAGCTTGTATATCACTCTTTTAGATAGAAAGCAACTCTCCATAATATTTTGAAATCCTGGAATTACTGCATGCAAGAGCATCATACAGAGATAGCAATTGAACAATTAAATAACAATATATTACATCTTAGATAAAAGGGGAAGATGCACACCGTACTACTCATTCCGACATGTGACTCGTATATCCTAAGTGATTTCGGTTTCTTTGGCTGAGGATGCTTAAATACATACTTTTCCTGTAAGAAGTAAACAAGAGCATCATTAAACTCAAGCATAAATGAAATATATAATAAATTTAATCATGTCCACAAAGCAAATTCAACTTAGTTACGATATATAAATTTTGGTGATATTGCATGAGTGATAATAGCACGCCTACAAGACAACTTAGTTGATGAGTTTGAATTACTGACATGCTTCTGTTTAGAATGCTTTGCAAAAATACTCATAAGCCAATATTATAGTTATTGAAAATCATATTGTGTTTCAATCTTCTGCAATCTTAGTAAGTAATTCCCAAATTATTGCACATTATTGCCAAATTCAGATATTACTGCTGCGTTTCTTTTACTCTTTTTGTTCAAAAGTTAAAGTAAAATGTTTTACTCATTCAAAATGCCCAAAATATTATTAGCACTTCGCAACCAGAAATCTTGCATTTTGCTACTATCCAAACCAAACAAAGAGGGGGAAAACATTGCAGAACATACCTCTTCTGGTGGGTCATAGTATATGCCATTGTATGGGATTTCACCTGGTGCCTGTACGGAGAACTTGATCCAAGCAGGAATGGAATCTTTAAGGCCAGATGGAGTATCCATGCGGATCTACAGTTCATGATTAAGATAAGAGTTATTTGACAGCACTTGTATTTAGAAAGTAAATTATTCAGTCATTCTCTAACAAACAAAACTATATATCTCTTATTTTGCCTTTTTCCTGGTGCTAGCTAAGTTTTGGGAAGCTGGAAACTGCCGTATGAAATGCCTCAGTCATTAGGAGTCATGGAATTTGTGGAAAGAACAGTGGAGTCTATCTAAAGGGTGGCAGAATAGAAAAATAGCTTAAGCAACTATAGCCTATAGCCATTTATCTAAAAAGTTATAAAGTAATGAAGATATATTAAAGGAGGCACTTGAGTATAGAATCAAGCTCTTTGACTTGATTGTTTTCTTCTTCCCTGGTTTTGATTGTGTCCGTATGGTTTGGAGTACATCATCATGCATACCACGTTTTGTAATTGTAGATTTTATTTTAAATGATACCTAATGCATGTTTAGTGAAAATGTAACATTTGCAAAATCTGTTTATTTAATAGGGGATAATTTGTCAGGTTTCATGTGATATTCAAAGTATATTGCGTTGGAGAGTACAGTCTCGTGTCATCCAGAAAGATTTTACATAACAAACAAGTGAAACAGAACCACACACACCTACATGTATGCTAAGAAAAATCCATTACACAGTTCATAACAAATTGCAGCAAATGCTTATTCTCAATTCAGAGAAGTGGAAACTTTCATTTTCTAGTGAAAAAACATTCAAGAAGCAATAAGTACAGGAACTAAAATCAAATCACCAAAATACTACAGAGCAGACTCATTACAGAAAAATGTTACCTTCACTCGAGAACCATGTGGGATTGGCGGAGAACCATCTGCATTATTTGGCAAAAAGATCTCCCAGACACCAAACTCATTCTGTTCACATACAATTAATAAGTTTCCCAGAGTACATAAACACAAATGGTGAAAAACAAGAGTACAGTAGAGAGCCACTCATGTCCAGCAAGCATCGGAGTCAATTTGATTTTAAACCATGGTTTCTGGCTTTCCTTCTATTCTAGAGCTTGCCACCGCCACGCAAGCTCATAGTGCATCTATACTGCGGACATGTATGCCAACACAATAAGAGGCGATTTTGTCTTTTATTAATACAACACACAATAGAAAAAATAGTGCGCTGTTTCCCCCCCCCCCCCCCCCCCCCTTTTTCTGACAAGTAATAGAGAGTCAGCTGTTTATCTTATTATATTAATCTTCTTTCTTTTTGTTTTTCTTCATTTACCCTGACTTAGAAGAAAGATACCAGTCTCAGTACAGATGTCATCCAACTCCCTAGAAAATGTAAATATTGGTTGTTCCAACCTCAACATAATTTTTTGAGGTTCTTTCGAGGGCATTTCAAGCTTCTTCAAACTTTTAACACAAATGATAATAGTATAAAAAGACGCAGAAACAGTTAAGAAGCAATTGAATGATTTCTAGAAGTTTTGAAGTTTTCAAATTAAACCTGATGCAATAGTTTCCAAGTAATATCGCAGGTGAATCTGAGATTCAAATCAAGTTTACGAAGTTCAATTTTGCATCATTTTATTTCATCTGGTTGAATCATTTTCCATTGGCTAATATGGGATATTCACAATAAACCACAGGAACTGCCTCTACTGACTTCTCATACAAGTCATGCCTTGTGGATCTGTTTTCAAACATTGTGTGCAAATTCTAGGTGTTATCACCAAGATCTGAGCGGTGATTTGAGTCTGCAGACTGCATCTCCTTGCATCTTCGTAAATACTGCATTAAATAAAAGTTATTTTGGGATTCTTGCCTTAAGTGTACATTGGGCTCGAACTATTTTAACTCACTGAAATAAAACTGCATTTCCTATGTCTTAAAATCCATCCCAGGTATCATTTAATAAGGCCTTGCGGGTTGCCCGTCATAAAACATAAAAACATTTAACAATGAGCTTGTGAATTGTGGGGGCAACATTGGTGCATTTACTCTCAAGTTTCACTTGGGAGATATACAACCAGATCGTTAGTTAAACAAAATTAAAAGAGAAAAAATAGGGGAAAGGAGATGAGAGCTATAGATCCTTAATCAGATCCAAACATGTTTGCCAGGACAATTCAAAATTTAAATTCAATAAAGCAATAGCTGCTATTAAGAATTTATCCTTAAATAAGGGCAAAAGAAAGACATCATACCCGGGTCATAATATCAGCATTAGGATTCCAATTGTTAAAATCCCCTATCAAGGCTGCTGACTGCAAAATGCATCACATGATTTGTAAGTAAGAGGAGAAAACAATATGATTGTCACGGACCACAACTTAAAGTTGAAGCTGTCTCTGCATTCAACTATAGTTCTATTAGTAGAAATAAACGACTTTCATCGAATGAGAGCAGCTCCCAACCAATCGGTGCTAACAGAACATATCCAGAGCATCCAAATTATTTATTACCATCTCATAGCATAAGTCCCTCCACATTATGTTAATGCAGACACAAGCCTCACCAAATTTAGTGTGAACAGGTATTAATAATCCATAACTTTACTGACATCTTTTAACATGTTCATCCAAATTCTCAAAATTGGAGAGATCAAAGTGGGTCCCTAAGGCCGATTTCATTGGGTTTTGATGCATTTTTCCTTTGCCTCTTTAGGTTCCTTCTTAGACTTCTTGATTCTTTTAATTTTAGGACTTTCATTTCTCATTTTACTCCTCTTTTTCTTGTATTCTGGGGTACCCTTTTGTACAATTCCTAAATACTTGGGTTGCTCCACTTGAGAACCTTTAACAATTTTTTATTTATTAAAAATAAATTTTCATATAACTACACCACTCACCTACATCAAGCTAAATCACAAGTTGTATATACATTTAGAAGTTTTGACCTCAATCATAATGTTTCTAATTAAAGGATTGATACACTACTCCAAACTACATACTATAACATTCGCTATCAGTTTATCTATGTTTTTTTTTTTTTTTTTTTTTTTAATATAAGTAATCAAGATATCGTTAAAAAGCGTAAGGCACCCCAAGTACACATGAAGTATACAATAGAAGCTACCTAACTAGTAGGGGCAAAAAGAACAAGAATAAATTCATCTATGTCTTTGACTTTAGTCATGAGCAAGTTTGTTTTGTTGGTTTTTTAATAAGTCATAAGCAAAGTTTAACCCTGCAACCCAAGCCACTTGCTATCTAGAATAGTTATCTCTTGTATCAATGACAAGATATATTTACTACTGTGCGTGTGTCAATGTAGGAATGCCTGCACCAATCCTTTAAGTAATATAGGCACTTAGACTGAGCAGAACATGACTCCAACTTAAGCCTGAAATAATTCTAAAAACCAAAAAGATAATAATATGGTAATCAAAATAATTTCAGCCATAGTAATAATGCTAATAAATTTTCCCTAAAACAGAACTGAGGAAAAACAAACCTTAGCTGCAGGTGCCCACTCTCGATAAGTTATACCTGTGGCACTGGAAAAGCAGTTGAGGTTATAATCAGCAACTGAAATAAAACTTCACTGAAAGAGAAAAACTGTAGCAGGTTCTGACTACAAGCACATAAACAAATAAATGATCCAGAAGGAAGATGTATGGAATTGAAGTATTTAGGAGCATCTAAACCATATATGATAGGAACCCGGGAGTTTCTATCGCTTAATAATAAAGAAAATAAAAGGATAAATCGACCACTTCGAGGGGATCAACCTCCAATTGTTGCATAAAGCAACTGATGTTTTGATTTATTGAATTGTCATATAGCATCTATATCCTTTTATAGAGAAGAATAGAATATTGCAGCTTATTCTAGGAAAATAATTATTATAGAATCACCTACTAATGAGAAGATTGTGATCATGAAATTATTACAGAATAATTCATCTTAATTTTGGATAAGTATTAAACCAATCTCATTGAAAGCGTAAGGCACCCCTAACTACACAGGCCGTATGCAAAAGGAAGAAACACCTAATTAGAAAAAGCAAAACGAACAAGGCTAAGAAAGGGATCTTGCAATAATATGCAATTATTATAATTATGGGAGAATATTAATGAAATATTATAGGAATATTATAGCGGTCCTATCAATATTCGAGAGTGCTACGGTAGCATGAAGAAAGGAGGGTATCAGTAGAAAAAAAAAAAATGTTTGGCTATGTTTTCTGCCAAAGGCCTGCTTGCATGCAGAATACATCGTTCTGCTTACCAATCTTTTGTTGAACCTAGAAGAGGCATACTAGTCTATCTAAACCCAAAATGATTATGAATTAGGAGTTCTGTCCCTCTCCTATGTGATTCAATCACAAAAGGATCCTGGAGCAATCTCAGGTCCCAGTGTTTTTACAGTGGAGATAGAGCCAAACTTCTGCCACATTCCTAATACTTGGAACTAAAGATGCATTTAAAAACACTAATCATGCTTAAGTGAGTCTAAGCAACCACAATATTGGTGATCATAATCAACCATCTCCAAGCCAGCTAGTGATTGATTATGAACAATCAACTAAAGAACCTAATTTCACAAAAGTAGAAATAGAGGTTTGTAATAAGTAATGTGCACAATACGAAAACTTCTTTGTTCAGGACACAGAAGATAGAAACAATCAACCTCCCAAAAAGGGAATCTAGTAATACCTGCGAGTGAAACCAAATTTTTCATAACCACGAGAAAACACCTCCAAACCACCTTCATATTTGTCAATTTCCTCACGCAGTCTTTTGTATTGTCCATAACTGTAATCGATAAATATAAATAGAATACAATAGGTTAAAGTTTTTACAACTACCTTGGACATAATCAAGCATGTCAAAGAATATGGGGTAAAAACAAAAGAAACATAATAAAAAAACTGTTTAATTAACTAAAGGCAGCAAAAAGAATTAGGTAGCAATAACCCTCTAGTATTGATGTAAATAAATCAAAAGACCTATCAATGACACTTTTAAAATTAAGAATGGAATCATCATTTACAGCTTTGGGTAATTTCTCATGGACGGTGATTAGTAAAGTTAACATTTTTCTTGAGCTTCCAGCAGCAATTCAGATGGTCCTTGGTTGCACATCTGTGTTTGATCTACCTTGCCACTTAAACTATTAAAGCCAGTGCAAGAGAAACAGGAACAACACAAGAAGGGAAAGGCTAGCGATACAATTAGGTGACCCAGAAGAGGTGGAACTACCTGGATGCCTTGAAACCTAGCCTACATTCTGGTGAATTAACAGATTAAAATATGAAGTTAAGGTGAGGCTCAGAAAACCTAAATAAAATCAGATTATCTAGTTAAAAACAACTTCTCTTGGTATTGCTTTAGAGAATCGCTGTTTACATGTTGAACAGTAGATGAACAAGACCAGAAATATAAGGACACTTCACATAAACTAAGTTTGCTACTTCATAATATGAGTGACATAGATACTCCGACTCAGTTTGACTTAAATCAGGTCTATATGAGAATTAAAAGTACTCAATGAGGATGAAGGACTATACTAACTCCATGTGAATACTTAACACCTTTTAGGGAACACAATGGCAAGAAGACCCAGCAAAACATGTAACAGGGAAAAAACACAACCATAGGCATCAACAATATGTTCGCTTGAGTTGCAACATGAAGAACCTGAAGCAACTAATTTTGCACCCTCTATTTTTTTAAGCTCCCAGCCACTTAGTAGCTCTGACATTTCTTTCTCAGTGTATTACTTGCATAAGCAAAAGATCAAAATGCATCTCACCGGTATTTAAGATGTTCACGATGACTATTCAGAAGTGGATCTATTTCATATATCCTTTGCCCAGTGCCAGGTGGGGGAATGGTCCTTGGTCTAGCTACATCCTTTTCGATACTTTTTGTCCCATCAATAGGAGCAGATGCATCCTCACTCTGAGCTCTACCATCATCACCTACAAGTGATGAAGAAGCAGATTCTTGCTCATCATTGACTTCATTGTATCCACTGGTTGGTTCAACAAGCTTCTCTTCATCCTTGAGCTTCTTGTCATCTTCAATGGTTGGATCATCTACATCATGCAATACCTAAAAAAGATCATCATGACAGAAGACAATTAACTAAAGTAGGTTAAGATTGTAAACAAAAACTGACTTTGTTTTGAGCATTAGGAAGACAATGACCATAAAAGATACCAGGCTAGAAAATGAAAATGAATTAATACAGAACTGGAAAAAATTTGATTAATCCATGTAAATGTTATATATCATAAATATGTTGAAATAGAAAACATCTACCTATTTAGTTACACCATGACTGAATTACCATCACAAACTCCAAATCAAAATAGGAATAACTAGAGCCCAACTACTCTATGATCTCCAAAACTTCACCATACTAAATAATATATAGACACAAAAATAAAGTACACCATAGCATAGGGTTCAACTTGGACATTCTTGTTTAGAATAAGCTAGGATGATACTCCCTTCAGTTGTCCTAACCTCATCTTCATTGTCTTTCTCATTCTAATAACGCCACTAATGATGCCTTGCCCATCTGCATTCAGTTTATGGATTGCCTTATTTTCAGTGACTATTTCTTTTCCTTTTTCTTTGGGGGGCAGGGGGATGAACCAAGAAAACAATTACATGCAAGGGCCACATTTTCTGCAAAACCATCTTTCATTGCATTTGGCTGCACTCATTTGACTGATTATTACCATATTCCTTACCCAACTGCCTTAAATTTTTCATTCACTTTTTGCAGCAATCAATTTCAGATTGCAAAGGATGCACAGCCCAACTTGCACATGGCTTCATGGAGTAGTTTGATCAAAGGAAAAAAAGTTTCAAGAGGCAAACAAAAAGTTTGTTGCAGAATCCTCAAGCGCTCTCCGATCGTTGGTTGCTCAAGCAAGAAGCTACAGGAGACAAACAAAAAGTTCGCTTTATGTTCGATCGACCTGGCTCGAGCGAGAATGTGACTAATCACAAGATATTGATCTAGCACGATGATCACTCGAGCAAGATGCATTTGTTTTTAATACAGACTAGTTTTGTAATTTTGCTTTCAGGGCTACATCCCTTCTATTTAAGCACAATATGACCAGCTTGGCCGACCAATTGTTCATTTTTATTAGTTTTCTCAATAAGAATACTCCAGCAAGAGTCTTTCGTCAATTTTTCTATATTTCTTAGAATTTTTCTAGTTTTATAGAAGAGTTTTTTTAGTTTGAAGATTTTGTTCTGACAGGCCACGCAGCATCATGCATTCATTTCCAAGAAACTAATGGTTGCTCAAACAAGAAAATTTCCAAAAACATGTCATTGTTAACTAGGACAAAACTCTTGCTCGGAGGATCCTATTTCTTCAATCAAACTGTTATCAACACCCATGCTTTTTTTGGATAACTATTTTATTTTTATTAGAAAAATGAGAGGCCTCAATTATACAGGATTTATACAAACGATTCACCAAAAGAATACATGCGAAACTCAGCAAGTCTATAAAATATAGAAAGAATAAAGCTAGATGCATCAAAAAGCAGGCATCCACCCAGACACTGATCTCAAAAATTAAAGACTTATGCCGGATTGTAGAAACCTCAACACTATTAAAGGTCCTGTTTTTCCTCTCCCACCATATAGTTGACATTATACATAGAGGAGTAACATTCCATATTGGTCCATTACCATGCCTTCCCAAAAGCCCTTTGAACAAAGAAAAAAACATCAATAACTTTAAGGCATCACCAATTGAGCTCCAAACAAAGAGATGGCAGAAGACAACAAGTCTTGAGCAACAGAGTAATTAAGCCATAGACGCCTGGGTGGCAGAATTTGTCCTCCATTATATTCAAGACGGACAACTCCACATATTGCTGATTATTTTGTTTTAAAATGTCCTTGGTCATAATCATCTAATAATTCTGGACTGAGTTCTACTGAAACCCAATCTAGCGTGCATTACTATTCAATAAATTTCTGAGACCAATCGGTCATTTATTTCTACAGCATATGTAAGACATTAAAACCACCAACACAAGAAAGTCTGCTTCAACGAAGATCTACGGAACTACATATATGAATTTCAGCTACAGTGGGGCGCTCACACACATACCTGAGAATCTTCCAAAACTGTTTCGGGATTTTCCAACTGATCTGTCAAGGACAAAGAGCCATCTCCTTGACCGCCAGGAACAAGGATTTTATTCGATGCAGCAATAGCTAGTGATGAGGAGTCAGAATCGGAAGAAGACATTCCAGCAAAGATCATCCCTGTAAACAGTCACCAAATTCGTTTTATATAAATGATAACAGGAACTGATTGCAAATATTCAGTCATCAGCTGAGCATAAACATAAATTTAAGATACTTGTTAAAGACAAAACGAGTCGTTTCAGAGGCAATGCCTCCACGGACCAAACTATTACCGCAAGTTAGTTGTGAAGATTTGATTATAACTTCTTCTGAGTATCCATAAAAATTAACTTTCTTCTAGACCAATCAGAAAGTCCACTTTACTTCTATTCCTTCTCTTTTCCGAATCACATGATCCGAGCACTGATAGAAATTGCGAAGGCCGAAACAAAACAGGGCTCTCATATACAAGAAAACCCTCAATCTACATTGAATCCAATACATACATCTATGTCCATGCGTGGGAATGTGTACATGGCTAAAGTTACCATTGGTAGCACACCATCCTCAATATATACTCGTTGAGCAAATGAAACAGACGCTCAAGCTCCGAGAAAAACAAAATAGAAAAAGAAAAAGAAATTGAAACCAAAGAAAATCGAGAAGGTTCATATAATCATAGAGATGGTTGTATTACTAGAAAACGACTCCTTCTTCAGCAAGAGAGAACGATTTGTGCTCCGGCTGCCATCGGCGCCCGGTAGCGACCACTTGCACGTTGACGGAGCCGCAGGGAATCGTATACCTGAGATCGTGTAGATCATTTTCTAGAGCTTTTCGAAAACCGAGACACAGATCTAGACTCTCCACTGAGTGTGAGAGGGACCCCGGGTGAGTATGTGAGTGTTTGTTTATTTGAGTGTAAGGCGGCGAGAGAAGCGTGAACAGAAAATTCAGAGTAGCAAGTGCTACGTGTGCAGTGGAGAGTTGCATGGGGGAGGAAGGTGGGTGGGACCTACCAAGACGAATTCTCCATCGTCCATCGCTCCCTGGTGGGTTTGGCTCTCCTCGTGGCACGCCACGTCGGCTCTGACGTCGTTGAAGATCAGAAACGAAAGGTTGTGGACGTGCGAGGTGAAACGGAGGGAAAAAGGCACTTTTTGCAATCGATGCTCATCCGTGGCTACGGTGAAAATTTGGAATTATGGTTTTAGATTTTTAAATTAAGGAATTTAAGTATTTTTTAAATATTAAAAGTATTTTAAAAAATATCATTTATTAAAAATGTGTATGTTATTCAAGCAGTTAAAAAGAATTTTTCAACTGTAACATGTTAGATGACATTTTTCAAGTGTTTTGATTTAATACTTAAAAATGAAATAAGTTTCATAATTTTACATTCATTTTTTCGTCGACCTGGTGTGATTTAAATGATTTTTTTTACATCAATTATTTAAAATCCATTTACATCAACACAAAAAAAAAAAATTGTAAAAAGTAATAATTTTTTTATTTGAGTCATATTACGTATCATTTTATATTCTCTCTCTTCTTTGTTAATGATATCATATTCTATGTCTTCATTATTTCACATGACTCCTGTACAATTTTGTACTTTCCGATCCTGCCCTGACCAAGAGACGTATCTGCATATCTAGCTACTAGTCAGTAGTCACCAGCATCCCCAGCACCCAATTGTTCGAAACCACGAGCGTGCCCAGAAATAGTAACAGTAGCCTGAATAATAATTGAGAAAGAAACTGCTTACCTTATGCTCTCTTGTCATCAGAAACGACGCAAGTGGGCTGTGAAATCACCTATCCTCTTATTCGTTGATATCACATCATCAACGAATATACCATCCCCTGTCAAAATCGAATGGCATCTTAAACAAAATATTCATCTTCCAATACAGCAATCGATATTGATGGGTTGGTTTTTTGCTTATTGGGATCAAAGAGAGAAGAAGCCAATTAGGCCAAGCAATAGGCCGCTTCACAAACAGATAAAAAAACCTCAAAACTATTGAGCCCAATATCGTTATTTGCCAACTCCATGACTTCCACAGAACCAGGCCCAGACTCAAACATCAGGCTTTGGACTGAGATCTTCTTCAGTCCATTTGGACAGGAGGGGAGCCGATTCTCTTTAATATAGGGGTAGAATTGTCCAAAAAAAACTTTTTGAACAATTTTGCCTCTACTTTAGCAAGAACCGGCTCCCTTCCGGTCGATTTGGACCGGAGAGAAAATAAATTGGAAAGAATTCAAATGCGCTTTTTTGAGACAACTGCATTTGATTCTTTTTGCCAATTGAATAATGTTTTTCTCTATATTGAGTTTGACAAAATTCTTCAAATTATATCTTTATATATAAAAAGAAGCATGATTTGACCAGCACTCTCAAAAATACATATAAAACTCATATGTTCTAATAACAAATATCAATCTCATAGACTGAGTAAAAAAAATCCCCTCAATTTATAGAGAAAAAACTTTGTCCAAATACTAACTGAAATGAGTAAAAGTAAAACGACATTTTACCTGTAAAGTGTAAACTATTATCACTGTTTTATTTAATCCTATAAACTTTAACCCAGTGTAACAGTAGTGAAGGATAAGATTTAAAAGGACACAAAAGCTAATGGGGTTATGGCCAATGGTAGTGTCCTTGGAGAATACTAGCTCAAGCCCTGACGGGGGGAAGAGAGTGAAAAGCTTCCTTTATCATATATCTTTTTTCTTTTCCCCTTTACTGGGAATAAATATAGGGGATGCATACCGATACAGTCTCTCTTATAAGCATAATGTACTACGGAAAAAAGAAGGCTAATTGTAATTTTAAAAGTCACCTCATTCTTAAAGTGATACAATAATAACACAAGAGTAACTTTGTAGCATTACTCATTTTTGCCAATTGGATAAGGTATTAAATTGACATATGTTTATATATAAAGAAGCGTGATTTGATGGGCATTCTAAAAAATAAATATAAAACTCATATGTTGTAATGACAAATATCAATTTAATAGATCGAGTAAAAATAAAAAAAAATAAAAAAATTCCCCCCAATTTAGATTTTTTATTTTTATTTTTGTCCAAATACTAACTGAAAAGAGAAAGTAAAACGACATTTTACCTGTAAAGTGTAAACTATTATCACTGTTTTATTTAATCTATAAACTTTAACTCAGTGCAACTGTAGTGATGGATAAGATTTAAAAGGACACAAAAGCTAATGGGGTCATGGCCAATGGTAGTGTCCATGGAGAATACTAGCTCAAGCCCTGATGGGGGGAAGAGAGTGAAAAGCTTTATTATATATCTTTTTTCTTTTCCCCTTTACTGGGAATAAATGTAGGGGGTGCAACTGATACAGTCTCTCTTATAAGCATAATGTACTACGGAGAAAAGCTTATTGTTCCTTTTACTTGTCCATGGCCAGAAAGTTCATGTATCATCGGTATCTGCAACTTGCAAGACTGCAGTGGCTGTTTATACAGCATTCAACATATTTCACCAATTACATGATACAAGCATTGCAGAAAAATAGCACTAGACAAGTCTAGAATTATTCAATATTCCTTCAAGTAATTGTATAATTGGAGTCACTTTTTCATCTCTATTATCTTCCACCAACAAATGGGGAGTACTGACGTTCATCCTGTGATCATATGCTTCACAAAATTTAGTAAGAAAGGATATAGACACTTCATCGTGACCATTTACCAAAAGCTTGAAAACTAGTTTGCCAAAACATCGGTATCACGGACAATCTTCATTGACGGAAGCACGATTGCTGCCACTGGTTTCCCCTCGAATCCGCCGCCTTCATCAATAATCAGCCTGAGGCCATTGACGTGAAGCTTCCCATGGTGACCACTTACCACAATGGTGGGATTCTCAGTCAGTCCCTATGAGATACCAAATGCGAAATATATAAACTTCAGTCATATTTCATATTATAAGAATGATACGATTATATCTGAATGAAGCCACAAAAGCAATTTCCTAATCAAGTACGACTGTGAGCAAAGGAATCTCTATCCCATGATAAAGTAGCAGCTTTGTTAGTGATCGGGATTGGTTGCAATTTTCCAACCGAATTGCAGCCTGCCCTTACATGAAAAGGGCTCTTATCTACCCGAGCAGGTGTTCGGAAAGTCCGAAAACAAGTCAGTTCTATTGGAACCCTCTATCAATGAGCTGCAATCCGGGGTAAAAAGACAATTCGAACAGCTAAAAAGGAGATATAAGAGATAGTGAGCCATCACCTTTGGGATATCCCATACATTCTTCCTTCCGCTAAGAGCCTCTACCTTAGGAACTCGGGTGTCTCGGGCTCTCAAAAAATTCAGCTGCTCTTCCACATTTTTGTTTCTCTCTAAACCAGCATGCACAGCAATCAACTTACAATGTATGAGTCCATCATCTGTTTCCACACAGACATCGTTCTGGAAACAAAATTCACATCACCAAGGTAATTCATTATTTTCTCCGATACAATCAATAGGCTTATCAAACATTGTTCTTGAACATGGAAAGTAAACCAACTGGTTATAAACTAATAAATTTCCTCTCATAGTTTACAATAAAAATGAAAAATGCAACCCTGACCTCTTCGTGCACCCAAACCAGATCAGCAAGAAACTTCTTGTGCTCATCAGGAACAGCTTTAACCAAATCTGCCCACAATCAAGTTCAGAAATTTAGCATTAGCACAATGAAACTAATTATTACACACGGAAACCACCTAATCAAACACGAGCACCAACAATTACCCCAAAACAGAAGTACCCACCATCCCACTGAATCAAAAAAATCAAACACCAAAATACCACAATCAATAAAATCAGACAAGAAGAAACAAATTCAGACCCAGTACCAGCAGACCCATGAGGAACACCGTAGGACTCAAAAGTAGGCCCAGCATCATAGATCGAGCCCTTGTACTCCGTCCCCTTCGCCACATTGAACCTCTCCTTGATAGTCCCACCCCACCTCCTCCCTTGCAAGTGCATATCCTCGTACCCATTTCCCTTGAACCACCCTTCTCGATCCTCGTTCCCCTCGTACTCCTTCCACGCCTCGGAGAACTCGAACCCCTCGTCCGGAGGCCGAGGCAGGACTCCGACGAACGCGGCGAAAGCGAGGTCGTGATTGCCGCAGAGGAACACGTGGGTCTGGTCCGGGTACGTGGAGGGCAGGCGAAGGAGGAAGTCGATGACCTGGCGGGTGTCCGGTCCGCGGTCGCAGTAGTCGCCGAGGAAGATGATGAGCGCGGTCTTGAAGTCCTGTGGGTCGATTTGGGACTGGAGGTTGGACCAGAGGCTTTGGAGCTTGTTGACGTAGCCATGGGTGTCGCCTATGCAGCACACCACTCTGGGCTTGGTGTTGGGTTCTGATCGGGGGCCTGACATTTCTCCTCTTTTCTCTTCTTTTTTGGATGCGCAGAGAGCTCAAGAATACAATCTGAAAAACGCAGACGTCATTACAAAGCATGTATTTATAGTTTCATTGGTCAATTCTAGAGGAGTAATGTTATAAAGTTTTTTACGATGTGACGTAATTTTTAAAATCACCAATAGATTAAAAGTTAATAAATTTTATATTAAATTTAATGATAATTTTAAAAGTCACATTACATTTAGGATTATTATAAGAGAATTCTAAAAACTTCTAGCATTACTCAAACATTACCCAAACTATATCCAGAAACATAACAAATTCAATGGATATGAAAAGGTCCATCAAAATCAAGATTTACCTAACCCGTTTGGACTTTCTCAGTTTTCCGATCATCATTTTTTTAATATAATTAAAGATTTTATTTACATTAATATTTATTATTTTTATTACTTTAATATCTATCAACATTTTAAAAGTGATACTATCATATGTTACTCTACTTTATTGTAATTTTTTTCCTATTCAATATGGAAAAAAGGATTACAAGAAAACAAAAAATTAAGAGTCATACAGGATGGTTTTTAAAGTGATAAACATGTACTACCACATTAATTTATAAACGTGGTGTCATATGAACTATTATTCGATGAATTCACATTTTAGTAGTTAATATAATAAGTACCACAAAAATTGTAACATCGGATTGTTCTACCACCTACAAACTCTCAAAACACTTACTTTCTTTTTTTTTTCTTTTTTTTTAATTAAGAATGAACGACCGAAAAAAAAAAAAAAAATTGCATCCCAAATCCTGATTCCAATCCCTTATTTCACATTACTCTTGCACAATTTTGTGCTTTCGGATCCTGGCCTGAGTCGCCTGACCAAAAGAAGTATCTGCATATCCTAGCGATTCAGTCACCAGCATCCAAATGCTCAAAAGCTGCCAAGAAAGGTCGTGATTGAGAAAGAAATTTCTTATCTCATGCTTGCTTGTCTACAAAAACGACGCAAGTAGGGCTCGGAAAGTGAAATCAACTGTCGTCTTATTCGTTAGTATCACATCCTCAACGAATGTTCAAAAATCAAATGGCATCTTAAACAAAATATTTCCATATTCCAATAAAGCAATAAATATTGATGGGTTGGTTTTGTTAAGTCTTGAAAAGTATATTCCACTGCGGTAGCGATTTAGTGACGGCGGCAGGACTGCCGGAGAGATTTGGCAGTGATCGTGGGGCCGTCAAAATCCCTCTTCCCTTGATCATATGTTTCACAGGGTTTAGAAATAAAGAATACCGACACTTCATTATGATCAATATTCACCAAAAGCTTGAAAACTATTTTGCCAAAACATCCGTATCACGGACAATCTTCATCGACGGAAGCACGATTGCTGCCATTGGTTTCTCCTCTAGTCCGCCGCTTTCATCAATAATCAGCCTGAGTCCTTCCACGTGAAGCTTCCCATAGTGACCGCTCACCACAATGGTGGGATTCTCAGTCAGTTCCTATGAGATCACCAAATGCCAAATATATTATAAGGATGATACGATTCTCTCTAAATGAAGTCACGAAAGCAATTTCCTAGTATACCATAATAGAAAAAATGGGTAATTACCTTTTGCCCATGAACTACAGCGCTTTAATACTTTTTTCCTATAAACTACCAACTATAACACTTGACCCCATCAAATTACTATCTTATGACAAAAAGCCTCATTCCGAGGTTAAAATTGAAGGTCAACAGTCATACCATTTAAAATTTTTTTCTTCCACTTTTCCCTCAATTCAGACCAAGAAAATGACACTTATACCCTCCTAAACATATTAACTTTATTTGTTTGAAGTGAGGGCAAAAGTAGAAGAAAAAAAATTTAAAATGGGACATGACTTATACATGACCGTTGACCGTTAATTTTAACCTCTTTGACTGACGGAAAAGTGAGCTTTTTGTCATAAGATGGTAGTTTGATAGGGTCAAGTATTATAGTTAATAGTTTATGGAGAGAAAGTGTCAAAACGCTATAATTTATGGAAGCAAAAGATAATTGCTCCTAAAAAAAAGTAGCGGCTTTATAAGTAATCCGGATTGGCTACAATTTGTCGTACGAAAAGGGCTCCAATGGATTTTAACTCTTCAGGGCTAAAAAAAACATGTGGGTTGTATGTATAGAAACTCTCTCTCAATTGGTTGTCTGAATTTGCCCCAATTTGGGGTAAAAAGACAATTCGAACTAAGCATGAGATATAAGAGATAGGGAGCAAATAGCAATCACCTTTGGGATATCCCATGTATTCTTCTTTCCGCTAAGAGCCTCTACCTTGGGAACTCGGGTGTCCCGGGCTCTCAAAAAATTCAGCTGCTCTTCCACATTTTTGTCTCTCTCTAAACCAGCATGCACAGCAATCAACTTACAATGTAGGAGCCCATCGTCTGTTTCCACACAGACATCGTCCTAGAAACAAAATGCACATTACAAAAGCCTGTTAAAGTATAATTAAGGTTATGTTTGGTACGTGTTTCTTTGGCTATGTTATCGTTATGTATGCAACTTTATTGAAAAGGATTAAGGCACTTGTTTGTCTCATTTTTTACTCTTTGTTTGTATTTTTACACAGTTGTTTTGGTTTTGAATTTATTGTTGGGGAGTTCACCACTTTTCAGTTTTTTTGGTGCTTTTATTTAGGATTTCCCACTCTCTCTTCCTTCTGAATTAGAGTGGAAATAAGCATCCTTTACAAGTCTTTTCCCGAATTCAATTAGGAATTAAAAAAAAAAAGATTACCTATGTAAGCGAAATAATTATTTCATTAAGAAAAAAAATATATATACTTGGAATAAAAGAATGGTGTTTGAATATATGATATGATAAGCATTAAACAGTAGGAATAGCCATTTCATTCCATATTCTCTCATTTTCAATAAAAGCTATTAATTCCTCTAATGAAATAGTTATTCTGCGTGACAAACAAAACCTAAACGATTAAATTTACTCTTTTTATCGACATAAACTTTTGAGATAAGTAATAATTTATCGTAATCAAAGTAGATGTCTTGAATTTGATTCTTAACTCCACACTTGAAGATAGTGTTAAAGTATTTACTCTTTTTTTATTTTGCTTAAACTTAGGAATAAGCGGCAATTTTATAAAGCCCACTAATTCAGCATTTTGAACAGGAAAGTTAACCAATTAAAAGAAAAAAAATGCAATCTGACCTCTTCGTGCACCCAAACTAGATCAGCAAGAAACTTCTTGTGCTCATCAGGAACTGCCTTAACCAAATCTGCCCCACAATTAAGTTCAGAAATTTAGCACAATGAAACAACAGCAGTAGCAGTAATTGTAAGAGCCTGTTTGAAAACCACCAAATCAAACACCACAAAGCAACTAATCAAATCGGACAACTAGAAACAAAATCAGGCCCAGTACCAGCAGACCCATGAGGAACACCATAGGACTCAAAAGTAGGCCCAGCATCGTAGACCGAGCCCATGAACTCTATCCCATATGCATCGAATGATAGGATTCCACGTAGGACTCATCATACACATCAGCAGAACCAACTCGAACCTATCCTTGGTAGTCCCGCCCCACATCCTCCCTTGCAAGTGCATATCCTCGTACCCATTTCCAGTGAACCACCCTTCTCGCTCCTCGTTCCCCTCGTACTCCTTCCACGCCTCCGAGAACTCGAACCCCTCGTCCGGAGGCCGAGGCAGGACTCCGAGGAATGCGGCAAAAGCGAACTCGTGGTTGCCGCTGAGGAACATGTGGGTCTGGTCCGGGTACGTTGTGGGCAGGCGAATGAGGAAGTCGATGACCTGGCGGGTGTGTGGCCCACGGTCGCAGTAGTCGCCGAGGAAGATGATGAGCGCGGTCTTGAAGTCCTGTGGGTCGATTTGGGACTGGAGGTTGGACCAGAGGCTTTGGAGTTTGTTTATGTGGCCGTGGATGTCGCCAATGCAGCACACCACTTTGGGCTTGGTGCTGGGTTCTGATCGTGGGTCTGACATTTCTCTCTAAACCACGAAAGTGGGTTTGCAAGCTCTGCAACCAGAAGATATTTTCTTCTGACGTCTGAAAATGGAGGAGATGAACGAGGATGTTTGCCTTTCTGCAAATAATGACTAAACCCACCCAACACGCCTTCTTCTCACTCAACTTTTTGTTTTTTCAAAAAAGGAAACTGACGTGGCATTGACTGCAATTTTAACTTGTTTTGATTTGTTTTAATAATTATAAATTTATAATGGAATCAATTATGATATTTTATGAAATGGAATCAAATCCATTGCATGCGATCATTTTTCTACTCATGACGATGAATCGATGAGTCACATTTTTGACAAGCAAAAGTGGTTTGATGTATTTAAATATTATTTCCGGTAGTTTGGTGGGTATAAATGAAAAAAAATATGGTAGTATTATGGTGGTACCAACGTGTATTTTTTATTTTTTTTTTAAAAAAAATAATCTAATTTTTATGGTTTGGAGAAAATTTCATTTCAAACATTGATTTTTTTTAAAATTCAAACATGTTGAACGACGCTTATTACTTATTAGAATAGGTTAAAGTAAATTTTCTCTAAACTAATTTGAAAAAAAATTGTGTCTATATATAATATAATGTGAATTACAATGGATAATCTTAGGATTATAAAGGATAATCTTAAGATCTACGTGACAAACGGATTTAATGCAGAGAAAACACTCTTCTCAATGTCTTTAGACTTTATATAAGATTACAGTTATTGTCTTTGTACAGTATTTTGCTTGTCTACTGTACAGTCTGCACTGCAGGAGCAGGACAATATAGCCGCTTTTATGGAGAAGCATGAACAAAAGAACAGAAATACACTAGAAGAAAAAAGGAAAAAAAAAAGAAGGAAGGTGACTTTTTTTGTTTCCCGGTTTATAACTACTACACGGTTGCTTTCCTATTGTGTATACAGTTGAGACTACTGTGTAACTGAAGCTGGTTATCTCCTTTGGAAGTTGAGGAACTTGATGCCATAAGCAAAGACAAAGAAGAAGAGAAGAACCCAGCCGACATGGGCCACGGCAACGGCTGGAAGGAAGTCATAATCAAAACCCCAGCCCCCTTCAAGGAACATCTTCAGTGGCACGTTACCATTTCCAGGTACCTCAACGACACCATCTTTGTCGCCCACTTGACATGTCACAAGGCCATATAGTGTCCAAGCCACTGGAGAAGCCCAGTAGTACCACCTCCACCAAATGGGGATTTGCTGCAATGTGCAGACTACCGTTAGTTTTGTATGCGAAGTGATATTTTAAGGGTAAGCTTGACCTGCAAATTTTAGGCAAAACACGCGTTTTTAAACAAAACCACGGAAAGTTAGTTGTTTAGAAGTGTGTTTGAAAAACGTGGTGGTTTGAACGCACAATATGAAAGTGGGTGTATTTTTTAAGACACGATTTTATCTAACGCTAAGCCATTTTTAGAGAAAACCATAAATCATCAAATGGTGAGATAAGTGAGCGCAGTATGCAACACAGATTGAGTTCGAATAACATACCGGCCTGGGAATGAGAAAACCAGAGAACAAGTTCCAGAAACTGAGGAAGAACGACATACAAATGGCAGCAATTTGGTGGCCCGGCGTCAGTGCAACAAGCATCATTCCATACATTGTGAAGTAGACAAAAGACATAAATATGTAGTAATAGAACCACAAGAATTTGGCTGCCTTCCACTCAAACCCAATCATGGAGTAAAGAAGAAGAGTGTAAACAAAAGTCTGAATTGCAACGTAAACTGTCTCTATGGCCACCTGCATAATTAGTAGAGTATTAAAAAGTGTAGTTGTGTAATAGAGTTTCATTATTTGCAAGATATAGTCTGTTTTCACAGTTTTGGGATTAAAGCCCTACAAGAAAAGAGAAGAATTGCATAAAAGTTACCTGAGCGAATGCATAAGGCAGAGGAGAATACATCCCGGCTGCTCTTTCACGGTAGAAAACTGTTCTTTCAATGGCAACAATAGCCTGCACTGCAGAAGCATTGGCGGCTCCAAGGAAAAGCACAGCAGCAAACATGGCTCCAAAAAGATTGATCAAATCTTGTTGTTTGTCACTGTTAACAAAATATTAGAGCTAACATCTGATACAAATGGCAATGAAAATGAAGATAAAACAGGGGAGCTCCCATTCAATCAGTAGAGATCACTTTCTAAACTAAAATCTCAAGACTTACGTCTTTTGTCCTTTCTTCCAGAAGATAAGACCAAATAATGTACCAATGACAATTGTCATGAAGAACCGAATGGCATTGTACTGTGGGTTTCTCCAGTAAGACCAATGTTGTTTCCAGAAACAAGCTTTGCACTGAACAGGAAAAGATTGAGAGAATTTGGTTTGGAAATAGAGGTCCTTGGAGCCTGGGACTGGAGAACTTAGATCTTTGATGAGTTCCTGAGTCCTCCTGAAAGACCATCAAGAGAGAAATGAGAATCACAAAATATAAAAAAATCCCACGACCGTAAGAAAGCAACTATCCTCAAAATAATCATATGATTAGAACTTACTGATAAAGTGAGGAGTTGACATAAATTTCTGCAAAATCAACATCACGTTGAGCCTCAACTGTAGGAGCAGTGACTTCAAGCATCCATGTGGCAGGGTTGTAACCATCCTTGATCTTAGGCACTCCTGAAACAGCCTGGCATAGGTTATAGACATTAGTCAATGGCTAGCAAACTCTTGCTAGTCAACCCTAAGGGGAAAATCTAATGAAATGGAACTCACTTGTTTGAATCTCCTTAGTTTGAATCTAATGAAATTAGACATATTGATCAACTCTAAAAAACAAGCATGGAACAGACACTCACTTCGAAATATTCAATTAGCTTGTGAGAATGGTGACCAAGAGGTCCAGCATAAATGACTTGCCCTCCTCTTTTCATCAGCAGTAGCTGCATCAAGACCAATGTCAAAGTTGAAAACACATGTTGCAACAAAGATGCATAAAAAATATAGAAATAACAAACTTTAACAACGAAGTTAAGAAAATGGAGCAGTACCTCATCAAAAGCTTCAAAAATGTCTATGCTAGGCTGGTGGATTGTGCATACAACAGTTCTTCCAGTATCCACTGTATTTCTCACTGTACGCATAACAATAGCAGCAGCTCTGGCATCCAGACCAGATGTTGGTTCATCCATAAAGATGATAGAAGGGTTAGCAACCAGCTCCACAGCTATTGTCAGCCTCTTCCTTTGTTCTATTGAAAGACCATCTATTCCTGGAAGGCCAACTAGCGCATTCCTCAGTTGTTTAAGCTCAACCAATTCCATAACATCTTCTACAAACATCTGTACCACAAATAGAAAATTAAAATAAGAATTCAAAAAACGCACACTAAGAAGTTGGATACTTATAGGAATCCAAACTTTTGGTGAGTTTAAACAAATGAATGTTAAAGGTCTAGAAAGATATTGATTCTAGCTAGAGGACCATTCAACATACCTTTCGCGTTTCTGTCTTTACATTTGCAGAGAGACGGAGCCAAGCTGAATATAGAACAGATTCATAGATAGTAACATACGGTGAATGAATGTCATTCTGTTCACAGTAACCGCTAACCCGGGCAAATGTTGCTTGGTTTTTAGGATAACCAGAGATGGTAATGGTTCCGTCGGTGTATCCACTGGTCTTTCTTCCTGCTAACACATCCATAAGGGTCGTCTTCCCAGCACCACTGACACCGACAAGTGCTGTCAATATGCCTGGTCTGAAAGCACCGCTAACATCTCTTAACAATTGAAGACGATCTTCTTCAATCCCTTGACTCTTCATTTCCTGGTAGGAAAGGCCAAACTGTTACCTCGTTGTTTGGAGATTAAGAAGAATTTTGACAAGAACTTGTATTGGCATTTGATAGTTAACAATGTCAATGAAAACCTGAATTTATTTGGCAGAGAATGAAAAGTTTTTAAAATGAGCGACTTACAGCAGGCATATCCACGTAGTAGTTCATATGGTTAAACGCAAGTGAAAAGGGTTGGAAGGGCAAAACCATTCCTCTTCTTGGGGCATTATTTGAGGCACCAACAATTTCTGAAGAACTTCTCACGGCCATATCAATACCTGTAATTGTTTCACAAAAAGGATAGGCATATTGAAGAAGATGATTAACACCTCTTAGCCATTGAAACAAGCATGTAAGCTTTTTTCTCCTGAATACTTTGTAGTGCCTTGAAGTTTATTTTCTTAAGCCAAAACCAGATTTTTTGTTAACTAACAAAACCTTTGTCTTTTCTTTTCTTCTCAAATATACATGTCATGGGACATATTTCAGGCACTTTTTCTTTTTCCTTTTTTCATTATTTTCCTTCTCTAGAGGAAGGAAAAAAAAAAAAAAAACATTGATGCAGGTAGCTAGGAATATTTCTGAGTTTAACATGGTGGTTCAAAATTATGACATGGTTGTTAGAAAATAACATTAAAATTTCTACCCCTCTAATTGAAATAGAATTACTGATGAGCTAATTTTAACTAAATGCCAGCAGAAGCGGAGAAATGAGGGAACCATTAATATAGAAGGGGAAAGGTAAAGGATAAAACCTTCTGTTCTATGCTTTCCAGAGGATGACTTCTCATTCTCCTTGTCATTTTCTTCATCCAAAATGACAGCTTTTGAATCACCCAAAGCTGAAATTTATTTCCACAAAAGGGTTTGTCAACTTGGAATTTCATTTTTATGAATGAAAACTCTGAGTAGAAATAAGATAAGATAACTTACGATTCAGGAAAGTTAATGCTGCAATAAATAACAAGTTGAAGAGAAGTGAGAATCCAAAGAGTGCTCCAATACAAATCCAAAACCAATAATCATCGGTAAAGAAGCCTCTGGACTTGAGAAGGACTTCTCCAACTGTAGCTGCCTTAATACTGGGGTCTGTATTGGGCTGCAATAGATAAAAGTTTTGGATGATTTTCATGATGGCTATGGAGTCAAAACTGCATAATTTGAGTTTATATTTGCATATGCATGTAAGAAATGTAGGTGCAATTCCAAAATCAACAAATGAAGACAATTAGACCGTGAAGATATCTTACCGTGCTCCATCTTTTATCAAGAAATTCATTCATAACTATGGCATTCTGTCCATACATCATAGGAGAAGTATAATAGCCCCATATCATCCATGGTTCAATGTCATCTACAGGCACAAAATGAAGAGTCAAAATTTGATATCAAATAAATTAATGTTTGAATTATACGGACAGCCAGATTGGAAAGAGATGAATTAATTACTTCTGGAAACAATGAACCCTCCAAGCACAAAAACCAATAGCAAGGCAAAGGTACCCAGCGTAGTTGCAACAACTTGTGTTCTTCCAAGTGCAGCAATGAACCGAAAGAGAGACAATGCCATTTGATGTATTCCAAAGAATGCCAAGAACTGTCGGAAAAACCTGAAGTAATGAAGGAAGAAATGTTTTAATGAAAGAAACATTGACTAAACCCCATGAGTTTGATACATAAAATTCCAGCATCTAGTAAGTAGGGAATCAGATTTCCATAGACAAGAAATCAAGGCCCCATTTACCTGCTAGGAGCCGGCGCAAATCCAATTGGGTAGTATGTAAGAATGAGCCATATTCCTGATTCCAATAATGATAGAGGGATCCTAAGGACCCAGATAGGTAAGCCAAAAGCCCATGCAGGATAGAACAAGAGATCCCTCTGTTTATAGAAGACAGGAAGCCTGAAAACAGTCATTGCCAGTTCTGCCACTCCATTGAACATCACATTAACCAGACTGAAAAATAGTGCTCCAAAAAATTTTCCTCCATCTATTACAGTTCCAACCGACATTTCGGTCCTAAAGAAAACTGTTAAGGCAATTATGGACATGATTGTTATCTGGGTAGTCTTGAATATATACACAAAAGAATTACGCTTCATTAGCAGCCACTCTCTTGAAAAGCAAGCCTTGAATAGTTCCATATTTGAAATACCATACTTCTGTGTCGCCAGAGCAGCTGGGTGGGTTCTGGATCTGTCATAAGGAACACTAAGATCAGCTGCAAGCTGTTGGCCAATGTGGAAAGAGCTGAAGGCCTGTGCAAATTCGGGAACTGAGATGTATCTGTGAGGTTGGTTCTTCTTGAACCAATATTGTTCTTGATCCTTCTTGGAGGTTACTTCTTGCAAGAAGTCAGCAACCCCTTTCCTTTCTGGGCATTTGAAACCCATGTACTCAAAGAAATCGAGGACATTTTCTCTTG
This sequence comes from Corylus avellana, assembly GCF_965113065.1. Classification (NCBI taxonomy): domain Eukaryota; kingdom Viridiplantae; phylum Streptophyta; class Magnoliopsida; order Fagales; family Betulaceae; genus Corylus; species Corylus avellana. The sequence continues at coordinate 1,481,746 of NC_142499.1, forward strand.
GACCTTGGTACACAACCTGACCATCTGAAAGTAGGATAAGGTCATCAAAGAGATCAAATGTCTCTGGTGCTGGCTGCAGAAGAGAAATGACCATCGTCACTTCCATTATATGAACCATTTGCCTCATGAACTTGCATATCTGGAATGTGGTAGAACTGTCCAGCCCCGTTGATATTTCATCCATAAAAAGAGCCTTTGCTGGTCCGACCAACATCTCCCCTGCACCGCCATTATAATAAAACAATCACACTGGTAATGTATAATTACAAATGCTTCTTCTGCACCAGCATCATTCTAATTGTTTGTTAATTAATTACTGTTAAGATTTAATTAAATAAATTAACTTAAATCAAAAATAATTTAATTTCGAGTCTATATATTATAATATACCTATTCATTACATTCATCACACACATACGTATATACATATCCACAAACCCGCTCATTTACATTAAAAAACACATTTATATCAAGACTCATAATTATAATAATTCAAATTATTTATATTATATTACGGAAATAATCTATTTTTATATTTTAAAATAGAAAAAAAATATAGTTTAGTCCCTTAAACTATCAATCATTTGCGATTTAGCCTTTCAATGTTAAAAAGTAATAAAATAGCCCTTCAAATTATCAATTAGTTGCAATTTGGCCACTCCATTGGTTATCACTGTCAAATAGGGTGAAAAATTCAACATGACCTCGTTTTGGTAAGGTTAAGTTATTAAAATGCCCTTAAAAAAGTCAATTTTAAAAAAGGGTTTAGGAAACGACGTTATTTTCACTCTAGTCCCTAAAACGCTTTGTTTCTTCGTTTTCACTGTGTATTTCCGTGCTTATTCGGATTTCATGGCGATGTGGCGAAGGCGGCGGGTTCTTGGCAAGGGAACGTACAGCACGGTGTTCTTGGTTGAACCATGGCTGAAACTCCGGCTTGCGATTGACAAACAGTCGCTGGGAATACCTCAAGGGCTCTCCGAGGATGGGAAGGACTTTCTGAGAAGTGTTTTGCAATGGACCCTGTGAGAGGTGGACGGCCGAGATGCTTCTGAACCATCCTTTTGTTTCTAAGCCCATGTATGGGAAGACTCCTGAGCCGCCAGCATCTCCGAAAAGCCCTTTAAGCCAGTTCAGTGATGGTCTGCCTCCGCCGGGTTGGTGCTCCTTTACGCCTAGTGATCAGAATTCAGAGCAATCGCTGGATTCATCTGCTTCGTTTCTTTGTGAGGAATGCTACACCTACGTAAAGATTTTACCAAAAGAATTTTACGAACTGAGGTGGAACACACGTGGCTGAACTGTAGCATAAAAAACTAAAAAAAATTTGTCAGTTTTGTCTTCTTTCTCTTTCCCTCTTTTTCTCTCTCTGGTTCATCTCCCCCGAAACACACATCAAATTTTTTTTTTCCCCTTCTTCTCTTTCTCTCCCACTCATCTTCCTCCACCAGCGGTCCCGCCACCGAATCCACAGTATTTAGCTTATTTACTAAAGAAATTTTTGTTCTTCTGCATTCACCGCAAACAGAGAAAAAGAAACCTGAAGTACAAACTGAGTGCAGAACCCCAAAAATGCAGAAGAACAAAACTGGTTTCCTCTGCATTTATTCTCCTGCATTTTTGCTTGCTTCTTCTGTTTCAAAATCACACCCCAAAATCCTTACCCATCAAACCAAATCGACACTCATCTAAAAAAATCACCCCAAAATCCTTACCCATCAAACCAAATCGACACCCATCTGAAAAAAATCACCCCAAAATCCTTACCCTGGTTCTATGGTGGTGAGCGAGAGTGAGAGAGGGTAAACGGAAGAAGAGAAAAAATGGTTGGCGATCACGGAGAGCGAACCACGTCGCAGATTGGCGATGGCGTGGATTGGCGATAGCGGAAGCAGCAGGTCTCTGCTGGAGAGTGCTTGGCGAACCTGCGGCGGGGTCGGCAATCTTGAGAAGTGAATTGGCGAACCTTAGGAAGCGAGGTTCGGCCAACTTAAGCTGAGACCACGGGTGCTGGCGAAACTGCAGGTTCGCTGGCGGGACTGAAGTTTCACCGGAGAGACAGCCGGTCCGCAAGTTCGCACCGATCTGCGCAACTGTGCCTGGCTTCCAGCATCCTTTCTTCATTCTTCTGCAAAAGAAAGAGAAAAATGGCCTTCGGGCGAACCTTAGGGAGCGAGGCCCGGTGACCTTGATGGCGACCTGTGGCAAGATTCGGCGAGCTTGAGCCGATGGTGACTACTGTGGATTTGGTGGCGGGACAGCTGGTCGGTGCCCGCTGATTTGGATGTCGTGGGAGAGTCCGGCAACCCGCTGAAGTATTTTGGCAATTTTGGGGTGTGATTTCATGCATGGTGGTTCGGTGGAGGAAGATGAGTGAGAGAGAAAGAGAAGAAGAGGAAAAAAAAATTGATGTATGTTTCGGAGAAGATGAACCAGAGAAAGAAAAAGAAGGAGAGAGCCACGTGTGTTCCACCTCAGTTTCAGTTCGTAAAACTCTTTCGGTAAAATCTGTACGGTTGTATGGAGAAAGAAATCGAAGAAACGAAGCTGCTGGTCGTTTCCTAAACTCTTTTTTTTTTAAAAAAAATTTTATTTTTTTAAGAGGCCATTTTAATAACTAAATCTTATCAAAACGAGGTTGTATTAAACTTTTCATTTTATTTGATGATAATGACTAATTAACTGGTTAAATTGTAATTAATTAATAATTTGGAAGCTACTTTATTATTTTTTGAACATTAAAAAACTAAATTACAAATGACAAATCTAATATAATATATAATAGGAGAGTTTTAGACAAGAGTCTCTAAAATTTGAACAAGTGGCATGACATATGTCTGCCACATGTCTCTTTTAGGAGGGTTTGTTTCCACAATTCTACCATGTCAAAGTTTTTAAACGACAAAACATCATTTCAGATTTAAATGAAACAGTGCAAGCATTCAAAACAAGTCTTATATCCCTTCCCAACCACCCTCAACTATTAAAAAAAACATAAGAAAAAACGGTTGAAATAAATCATTCGAGACAAACCACTCAATATACAATTCCATTATCATCTCTTCGTCATTGAAACCACCATTGACTCTCTCTCTCTCTCTCTTTGATTCTAAGGGCCTTAATTTCAGACAGGTAAGTCAATGTTTTTTATCATCATTATTTTATTATTTTATATTTCGTAAAAATTTAAATGCTACAAAGTCAATATATAGTTTGAGTGATTGCATAAACCCTAGATCTTTTAAGATTTGCTTCTGGGTCAAGATTTGCTCGAAGTTATCAGTAGACTTCTCTATCAGATGTGGATTTCAAGCAACATAAAAAGTCTCATAAACAAATTATCATTAACTGATTTGGTTTCCTTTTGAAGTATGTTTGTTTTTTTTTTTTTTTTTTACTTTTAAGTAGTTGGTTGGATTGACATTTTTTTCCCCTCTTTTTGTAAAGACAGATCAATGTTGTGAATTTCATTTTTATGTTTGGCTTTAAAATGGAGAAGTTTGTGAAATTATAGTATGTATACTACATTAACTATTATTGTTATTATATATTTAAAAATTCTCACCAAATATATTTAGCGTATCTTGATTCTGTTGAAGCCCTTCTTTAGTGCTAACAAACCATATCCAACATTTCAAATTTGAGATATCACTAATGAGAATCCAAACCGTATGCATACAGAATCGGAATAGTAAAACATTCTTTTGTGATCTTTTGTTCATTCTTAATAAAAACATTCTGTTTTATTTTTATTTTTTCAAATACATCTAAAATTTTGTGCCTACAAACACAAACTTCTATTTAACAGTGTCATTCTTTTGTGCCAATTTGCATGGTTGAACGTTTACTATATATATATATATATATATATAATCCTTATCCACACTGCCTCATTTTTGCTTTTTACTATGACTATTTTATATCTATTCAAAATAATTTTCTAATTAAATAATTTCAAACAGATTTTCTTAAACTCAAATAATGAGCCTACGGAAATATTTTAAAAATTATTTAATGCAAACAGAATATTTTCTCATGACTACAATTAATTCATTTATATTTTAATATAATGTGTTATTCTAGATCTATGTTATATTCTAATATAAACATACACATAATAATGAGATTATGAAGAATTGTCCCTATACATAATTTTTTTTTTTTATATTTTATTTGGGTGTTCTGGGTTTTTGAATGACACTTATTTGTGTTATATTAGTATCAATATTTTAACAAGTGGCATCACATATGTCTGTCACATGTCTCTTCTAGGAGAGTTTTAAACGGGAGCCTTTAAAATTTTGACAAGTGCCAATCCGGTTTCCACAATTCTACCATGCCAAAGTTTTTAAACAACAAAACATCGTTTCAGATTTCTAAAAGTCCATCGTTAGGTTTTAGTTTCGGTTTTTCAAGTGATTTTTAGTAGATAGTTCTGTCAACCGGAGTTTAATTGTCCCCTGTTTTTTTAAGCAGATTTCTATAAGTCCATTAATGTTGGGTTTTAGTTTCGGTTTTTCAAGTGATTTTGAGCAGATAGTTCTATCAACGGGCGTTTAATTGTCCCCTGTTTTTTTCAAATAACTTTCGTTTCTTTGGAAGATAAAAGAAGGAGAAGAAGAAGAAGAATTGCCTGAAGCAAGAGGTTGTTGCAGATATCAGCGATCTTTTCGGAGTAAACTATAGAATTCATAGAGAGAATATGATGAGTATTGATCTTTTGTGGGATATTCCGAAAACTCCTCCGGGAATGGAAAGTTGGGTAGTTGGCAAAATTGTTTGGGGAGATGAAGCTTGAGGCGATCGTACGTTTGGTTTTGCCACAAAGAAGCAAAGCAATCATAAATTAAGAGAGAAAGAAAAAGATGAGCCATCACGTTTTGCTCATCCAACCGAGTTTTGAAGGTTCCCATTTTTTTCACTTAAAGAAATTTGGATTTTTTTTAAAAAAAAATTATACGTTTGTGATGTATATTTCGGTAGTTGTTGGCGTCAATTTGATTATGAAAATTACTCTTTTCAAATTCGTCAGTTTTGAACTTGGTTTAAAACTCCATGTTTCACACTTTCACTCAAACACCACTTCCCATCTTTTTCACATATAGAAATTTGGAATTTTATTTTATTATTATTATTATTTTTTTGTGATGTATATTTCGGTAGTTGTTTGTGCCAATTTGATTAAGAAAATTACTCTTTTCAAATTCGTCAGTATTGGACTTGGTTTAAAATACCATGTTTCACACTTTTACTCAAACACACCACTTCCCCTTTTTTTTTCACGTATAGAAATTTGGATTTTTTTTTTTTTTTTTTCCATATTCTTCATTTGTGATGTATATTTCGGTAGTTGTTGGTGCCAATTTGATTAAGAAAATTACTCTTTTTAAATTCGTCAGTTTTGGACTTGGTTTAAAACACCATGTTTCACTTTCACTCAAACACCAATTCCCCTCTTTTTCACGTATAGAAATTTGGATTTATTATTATTTTTTTTTTGTTTCGTTTTGTTTTGTTTTTTCTATTCTTTATTTGTGATGTATATTTAGTTGTTGGTGCCAATTTGATTAAGAAAATCACTCTTTTCAAATTCGAAACTAACACATTCATTCTCTGGTCGATAGATATTAAGGATCGATTTTAATTATTGTTAATTTGCAATTAGTTTATTTGATAAAATATGTGTTTTTCTTTTTTTAAAAAAAATGTTTGGGTTATGAAATTTGCATTTGAAGGGGTGTGTTCAGAGAGAATGATAAATAATGTAGCAAAGAAGTAAATAGTCTTTTTTTTTTTTTTTTTTGTTATGTGCTTTTGATTCCATTTTTTTGTCTCTATTTTTTGTTTAAATTTTTATAATATTTTTTACTTTTATTGTAAAAGTAGTTTTTCTTAACGATATATATACGAACGATTGTTGAAAAAAAAAAATCTAATTGACATGACTGCTTTCTATACCTATGAAAGAAAAGTATATGGAAAAGTCGATTATATTTTATTGTATTAGTATTAATTTTGATTCGGCTTTGGAAATTGTGTTTGCAATTCAAGAAAAATGGTAAATAATGTAGCAGAGAATGCTAAATGTACATTTATTTGTCTGGTTTTTTTTTTTTATTTATTTTTTTTAAAATTTATGTAGTTTTGTGCTTCATATTCTATTTTTGGTCTTTAATTGTTGTTATAATTTTTATAAAGAGAAATGATAGAATTTATTATATTTTTAACTATCTTTTAACCATCTCCATAATGAATGGATGAATCCATCATTGAATTTGTGTAGAGTTTACATGAGTCTACAAATCTAATGATTGATATATTAAATTTGTAGGATGAGATAAGAAAAAGATGGAAAAAATATGGTTGGAAGAAAAAAAAACTTTATAATGCAAAAGTATGGTTGGAAGAAAAAAAGCTCTATTTGATTGGACTTCTTCCTATACCTTATGAATTTCATTGGTTATGTTTTTTTTTATGCTTTTGAGTAAAGAAGAAAGAGAAATGATATAATTCATTTATTTTTTAACCATAATTTAATGAAAGTTTTTTTATTTTTTTTATTTTTTTTATTTTTTTTTAATTTTTTTTATTTTGGGTAGCCAATTAGTTAATTGAATGAGGAGAAGGAAATTAGTTAGTGTAATTTTTCAAACTTCTCTCTTTGAAAGTATTTTAAATAAAGTTATTTTGGGAATGCAAAGATATATACGGGCATGGAAAAATGACTTGAGCATTTGTGTTGTTGTAAATGGTCTCTCAATGCTTTTCTTTTTCTTTAAAAGCTTTATAGAAGGTTTTTTTTTTTTTTTTGCTTCATCCTTGAAACTTTTTTTTTTTTCTTCTATCATTTATACATCCACTAATTATTATTATTCTTTTTCGTCCTGTCATTTTTAAAAACAACCCGTGCATTGCACGGGGTACAAGCTCGTGGCCGATAATTTGAGAGTTAAATTATATTTTTTCATTTAAAATACTTATACGAGCTTATACGTTTATACCAGTTGTCACACGCTTCTTCTGTCCGCCAGAGATACCCCTCCTCATCTCATCTCCGACCATAATATCCGCACAAATATCCAGTCCAAGTATCTGTCAAAAGTTCTTACGAAGTCAGCTTTCTTAAAGTGGGTTGTTGGATGTAAAAAAACAGATGCTGCAAAATAAAAGAGACAGAACTGAACCTTGAGAATATAATCCGTAACCAAACTGGTCTTTTGGCCTGACATTGCTGTGGCCTTCATGAACGCATCAATCTCAGGATCCGGCTTAATTCCCGCTGCTCTCTCTCTTCTTGAGAGTTCCGACAACATTTCGTATCTTGTCCCAACCCCTAGACAGCGTCCAGAGAAATCCAGTGTCTCTCTCACTGTCATTTCTCCATGGTGAAGATCATGCTCACCAATATAAGCACAGGTTCGTTGAGGAACAAATTTATTCAGTTCGTGACCACAGTAGGTGACTTTCCCAGATGCCTGTTTATGTATAGAAATCCAATCAATTAGTAGGATTATGCAAAGTGAGACACGTAAAAATAGAAACACGTAAAAATAGAAAGAGATTGGGAAACAAACCCTTAGATCATTGTCGAGCTTCCCGGCAAGCGCCAGCAACAATGTTGTTTTCCCGGCACCTGGAGGACCCAGAAGCAGAGTCATCCTGGAATTACCATATCAGAAGTTAAGGCCATGCTCTAGAGAAACAAAATAAGAACAGTTCACTTCATCCAATGAAACAACATACACCAGATACAAGGCAAGCAAGTTAATTTCCCCATCAATCATATTTGAAAAAAAAATAAAAATCTACCGCTTCATGAAGATACCTTAAAGGTTTGACGATTCCACTAATACAGTCAAGTACCTGGATTTTTTTCTTCTTGGATGGAGCAAGGTGAACCAATCCGAGAATACTCTGTTGCCCATTACAAATTGAAAATGGAAAGAACAGAAACAGTTATCAGCAAAAGCTTAAATAAACTATTCCTGTCAAAAGAATCCAAACTGACAAACTCCCTCCCAGAACAACTGGAGGAAAAGACACAGCAACAATTGTTCCAAATGACAAAGTTAAGCCATTCCCAGTTGCTTAAAGGGAAATTATCTCTCTGTTTCACAATTTTTTTTTTTAAAAAAATAAAACAAAAAAAAAATTTACGACAAAATCTAAACAGAAATATACACACACAAAAAAAAAAAAAAGGAACATATTTTAATATACCTCAATTGTGTTCAAGGTGGCATTAAACAGAGTAGGAAGCGCTCGGCTCCCAACATACACATCCCCCTCCACTGACAAATGCTCGTAGCGAACTTCAATCTTAGGAACCTCAATCGACACCCTGCCACCAATCCGAAACCACCAAATAAAACCTTAAATTCACAAACCCAGAAACAAAAAGGAAATCCAAACAAAAAAAAAAAACGACAAGGAACAAGAAACGACAAGTGCGTACCTGTCAGTCCTTTCCCTGAGTCTCATAAGGAACTTTTCGTTGTCCTCCTCGACAGCCTTGAGAATACTCTCCATCAACCGGTTCTTGTCCTGGATCCCGAGCCTTGTCACGTCGACCTCGTCGTGCACAACCCTGCCATTTTCAAGGACCTGCCTCAGCATACCCTTCCTCAGCCGGTCATAGGTCGGTAGCCTTTCGATGGCAGCCCACCGGAGCTCCTCCTCATCGGTCTCCTGCCTGCCGCTCCGGTTGAACACGTCCGGCGGAGCCGTCCAGACCTCCCGGAAGCTCGTCGACGCCCAGCTTCTCCGGCTGCTCGTCGACCGGGAGAGATCATCTCCCGCCAAAGCCGACGCCATTCCTTCCTCGCGTGATCTACAATATGCGCTTAAGCACTTATCTTACTGTGTCCAAAAGTGGGTTTCTTTTCTATACTTGCATATGTATGCAGTAGGGAAACAATAGTGACTACAACTACTTTATCTTTTTCTCAGTCTTGTTTCTCTGAATTTCCGTATGCTTGTGAAATACTTCTACCATGTATTCCCAGTTACCATCTAATCCAACACAAAAAATTTGTCCCAAAATGAACCTTGCTCTTGTAAACACCAACTCAGCCAACTCTGAAGCTTCTACTGAGTAGTGGATAAGAGATATAGGGTGCAGATGGTGGGAAATTTGGTGAGAAAGAAAGGAGTGGATGGTGATTAGAAGGGAAGCAAAAATAGACGCGTTTGGGGATCAAAATGTAGCTCAAGTCGATTTCACTGAGCGTATATATATATATATATATATATATATATAGCTTTCATGCAGTTGGCTAAAAGAAGAGGTTTTGTATAGTTCTCGTGTAGGAGTCATTTTCTGTTCATATTTAAGGTGTTTAATCCGACTGACCCACAAAACCTCTTCTTTTAGCCAACTACATGGAAGCTTTCATGCTTTCAAATTTCAACAACCATATGGGTCAGTCGTATTAAACACCTTAAATATGAACAGAAAATGACAGTTCTACTTCGACCAGGTTTCTAGTGTGTACTTTTTTTTTTTGAAACAAAGGTAAACATGTGAAAAATAAATTTTTTTTAAATAATATTATTTAAAAAAGTGAGTGAGAAATACATGCTACCAAACAAAATGATTTTGACTTAAGTAGGTAAAAAAAACTATTTCATAATTTTTTCAACCATACAGATACAGATTTAATGTCATGAAAAAATTATAACTAAATCTTAACCGTTAGAGAAAAAAAAAAAAAATACAACAATATGCTGTATTTTTCTTTTAAAACAATTAATCCATTTTCTTTATATATATACTTACTTTTAACTTGCTAAGAAACACGTTACACTTCCATATTTTCTCTTTTACCACTAAGGAAATGAGGATAGTTCCAACAGTCGGTTTGTGAACATCAAATTAACAAGTTGCAACTTTATTGAGAGATTAAGGAACTTGTTTGTTTCATTTTTTACTGTTTGTTTGTATTTTTACACAATTGTTTTCGTTTTGAGTTTATTGTTGGGAAGCTCACCCCTTTTCAATTTTTTTGTTGTTTTTATTTAAGATTTCCCACTCTCTCTTCCTTCTGAATTAGTGTGGACATGACAATCCCTTACAGGTCTTTTCCTGAATTCAAGTAGGAAAAAAAAAAAGATTACCTTTGTAGGCGAAATAGTTATTTCATTAAGGAAAAAAAAAAATACTTGGAATAAAAGAATGGTGTTTGAATATATGATAAGGATCAAATAGTAGGAATAGCCATTTCATTCCATATTCTCCCATTTTTAATGAAAGCTATTCATTCCTCTCATGAAATAGTTATTCCACGTAACAAACGAAACCTAAACGATTAAATTTAATCTTTTTATCGGCATAAATTTTTGAGATAAGTGATAATTTAACATACTCAAAGCAGATGTCTCGAATTTGAATCCTAACTCTACACATGAAAGTGAAGATAGTGTCAAAGTATTTACTCTTTTTTTATTTTGCTTAAACTTAGGAATAAGCGGCAGTTTAATAAAGCCCACTAATTCAGCATTTTGAACAGGAAAGTTAACCAATTAACTGGTTATAAACTAATAATTTCCTTCTCATAGTTTACAATAAAAAAAGAAAAGAAAAAAAAAATGCAATCTGACCTCTTCGTGCACCCAAACTAGATCAGCAAGAAACTTCTTGTGCTCATCAGGAACTGCCTTAACCAAATCTGGCCCACAATTAAGTTCAGAAATTTAGCATAATGAAACAACAGCAGTAGCAGTAATTGTAAGAGCCTGTTTGAAAACCACCAAAAGGTTCACCGAAGTGCAAACTTCTGTGCCGACTATTTGGCACGTTGGGCCGCAGCCAGATCTCACTCTGGCAGCATTCTCTTTTCCTCTTCCTCCTTTTAATTCTTCTACGATTGTTAGCGGAGAGGAACATATTCTTTCTATTTGTTTGTTGTAGTTTTGCGGGTTTGTAATGTACTTATAAAAAAAAATCAGACAACTAGAAACAAAATCAGGCCCAGTACCAGCAGACCCATGAGGAACACCATTGGACTCAAAAGTAGGCCCAGCATAGTAGACCGAGCCCATGAACTCTATCCCATATGCATCGAACCTATCCTAGGTAGTCCCGCCCCACATCCTCCCTTGCAAGTGCATATCCTCGTACCCATTTCCATTGAACCACCCTTCTCGCTCCTCGTTCCCCTCGTACTCCGTCCACGCCTCCGAGAACTCGAACCCCTCGTCCGGAGGACGAGACAGGACTCCGAGGAATGCGGCAAAAGCGAACTCGTGGTTGCCGCTGAGGAACACGTGGGTCTGGTCCGGGTACGTTGTGGGCAGGCAAATGAGGAAGTCGATGACCTGGCGGGTGTGTGGCCCACGGTCGCAGTAGTCGCCGAGGAAGATGATGAGCGCGGTCTTGAAGTCCTGTGGGTCGATTTGGGACTGGAGGTTGGACCAGAGTCTTTGGACTTTGTTTATGTGGCCGTGGATGTCGCCAATGCAGCACACCACTTTGGGCTTGGTGCTGGGTTCTGATCGTGGGTCTGACATTTCTCTCTCAGCCACGAAAGTGGGTTTGCAAAGCTCTACAACCAGAAGATGCTTTCTTCGGACGTCTGAGAATGGAGGAGATGAACGAGGATGTTTGCCTTTCTGCAAACAGAGAAATAATATGACTACACCCACCCAACACGCCTTCTTCTCACGCAACTTTTTGTTTTTTTGTTTTTTGCTTTTTAAAGGAAACTGACGTGGCATTGACTGCAATTTTAACTTGTTTTGATTTGTTTTAATAATTATAAATTTATAATGGAATCAATTATGATATTTTATGAAATGGAATCAAATCCATTGCATGCGATCATTCTTCTATTCATGACGATGAATCGATGAGTCACATTTTTGACAAGCAAAAGTGGTTTGATGTATTTAAATATTATTTCTGGTAGTTTGGTGGTATAAATGAAAAAAAAAAAAAAAATGGTAGTATCATGGTGGTACCTGCATTTTCTTTTCTTTTTTTTTAAAAAAAAAAAATCTAATTTCTACCTAATTGCTTTGGAGGAAATTTCCTTCAAACATTGATTTTTTAAAAATTCAATCATGTTGAACGACACTAATTACTCATTAGAATAGGTTAAAGTAAATTTTCTCCAAACCAATTTAAAAAAAATTTGTGTCTATATATAATATATCGTGAATTACAATGGATAATCTTAGGATTATAAAGGATAATCTTAAGATCTACGTGACAAACGGATTTAATGCAGAGAAAACACTCTTCTCAATGTCTTTAGACTTTATATAAGATTACAGTTATTGTCTTTGTACAGTATTTTGCTTGTCTACTGTACAGTCTGCACTGCAGGAGCAGGACAATATAGCCGCTTTTATGGAGAAGCATGAACAAAAGAATAGAAATACGCTAGAAGAAAAAAGGGCAAAAAAAAAAGAAAAAAAAAGAAAAAGGAAGTTTAACTGTTTTGTTTCCCGGTTTATAACTACTACACGGTTGCTTTCCTATTGTGTATACAGTTGTGAGACTACTGTGTAACTGAAGCTGGTTATCTCCTTTGGAAGTTGAGGAACTTGATGCCATAAGCAAAGACAAAGAAGAAGAGAAGAACCCAGCCGACATGGGCCACGGCAACGGCTGGAAGGAAGTCATAATCAAAACCCAAGCCCCTTTTAAGCAACATCTTCAGTGGCACGTTACCTATTCCAGGTACCTCAACGACACCATTTTTGTCGCCCACTTGAGATGTCACAAGGCCATATAGTGTCCAAGCCACCGGAGAAGCCCAGTAGTACCACCTCCACCAAATGGGGATTTGCTGCAATGTGCAGACTACCGTTAGTTTTGTATGCAAAGTGAAATTTTAAGCGTACGTTTGACCTGCAATTTTGAGGCAAAACACGCGTTTTTAAACAAAACCACGGAAAGTTAGTTGTTTTAGAAGTGTGTTCAAAAAACGTGGTGGTTTGAACGCACAATATGCAAGTGGGTGTATTTTTTAAGACATGATTTTATCTAACGCTTAGCCATTTTTAGGGAAAATCATAAATCATCAAATGGTGAGATACGTGAGCGCAGTATGCAACACAGATTGAGTTTGAATAACATACCGGCCTGGGAATGAGAAAACCAGAGAACAAGTTCCAAAAACCGAGGAAGAACGACATACAAATGGCGGCAATTTGGTGGCTCGGCGTCAGTGCAACAAGCATCATTCCATACATTGTGTGGTAGACAAAACACATAAATATGCAGTAATAGAACCACAAGAATTTGGCTGCCTTCCACTCAAACCCAATCATGGAGTAAAGAAGAAGAGTGTAAACAAAAGTCTGAATTGCAACGTAAACTGTCTCTATGGCCACCTGCATAATTAGTAGAGTATTAAAAAGTGTAGTTGTGTAATAGAGTTTCATTATTTGCAAGATATATTCTGTTTTCACAGTTTTGGGATTAAAGCCCTACAAGAAAAGAGAAGAATTGCCTAAAAGTTACCTGAGCGAATGCATAAGCCAGAGGAGAATACATCCCTACTGCTCTTTCACGGTAGAAAACTGTTCTTTCAATGGCAACAATAGCCTGCACTGCATAAGTATTGGTGGCTCCAAGGAAAAGCACAGCAGTAAACATGGCTCCCAAAAGATTGATCAAATCTTGTTGTTTGTCACTGTTAACAAAATATTAGAGTTAACATCTGAGACAAATGGCAATGAATATGAAGATAAAACAGGGGAGCTCCCATTCAATCAGTAGAGATCACTTTCTAAACTAAAATCTCAAGACTTACGTCTTTTGTCCTTTGTTCCAGAAGATGAGACCAAATAATGTACCAATGACAATAGTCATGAAGAACCGAACGGCATTGTACTGAGGGTTTCTCCAGTAAGACCAATGTTGTTTCCAGAAACAAGCTTTGCACTGAACAGGAAAAGATTTGGAGTATTTGGTTTGGAAATAGAGGTCCTTGGAGCCTGGGACTGGAGAACTTAGATCTTTGATGAGTTCCTGAGTCCTCCTGAAAGACCATCAAGAGAGAAATGAGAATCACAAAATATAAAAAAATCCCGCGAAAGTAAGAAAGCAACCTTCTTCAAAATAATCATATGATTAGAACTTACTGATAAAGTGAGGAGTTGACATAAATTTCTGCAAAATCAACATCAAGTTGAGCCTCAACTGTAGGAGCAGTGACTTCAAGCGTCCATGTAGCAGGGTTGTAACCATCCTTGATCTTAGGCACTCCTGAAACAGCCTGGCATAGGTTATAGACATTAGTCAATGCCTATCAAACTCTTGCTAGTCAACCCTAAGGGGAAAATCTAATGAAATGGAAGTCATTTGTTTAAATCTCCCTAGTTTGAATTTAATGAAATTAGACATATTGATCAACTCTAAAAAAAAGCATGGAACAGATACTCACTTCGAAATATTCAATTAGCTTGTGAGAATGGTGACCAAGAGGTCCAGCATAAATGACTTGCCCTCCTCTTTTCATCAGCAGTAGCTGCATCAAGCACAATGTCAAAGTTGAAAACACATGTTGTAACAAAGATGCATAAAAAATATAGAATAACAAACTTTAACACCGAAGTTAAGAAAATGGAGCAGCACCTCATCAAAAGCTTCAAAAATGTCTATGCTAGGCTGGTGGATTGTGCATACAACAGTTCTCCCAGTATCCACTGTATTTCTCACTGTACGCATAACAATAGCAGCAGCTCTGGCATCCAGACCAGATGTTGGTTCATCCATGAAGATGATAGCAGGGTTAGCAACCAGCTCCACAGCTATTGTCAGCCTCTTCCTTTGTTCTGTTGAAAGACCATCTATTCCTGGAAGGCCGACTAGCGCGTTTCTCAGGGGTTTAAGCTCAACCAATTCCATAACTTCTTCTACAAACATCTGTACCACAAATAGAAATTAAAATAAGAATTCAGAAAACGCACACTCAGAACTTGGATCCTTATAGGAATCCAAAACTTTAGGTGAGTAGAAACAAATGAATCTTAAAGGTCTAGAATGATACTGATTCTAGCTAGAAGACCGTTCAACATACAATACATACCTTTCGCGTTTCTGTCTTTACATCTGCAGAGAGACGGAGCCAAGCTGAATATAGAACAGATTCATAGACAGTAACATGCGGTGAATGAATGTCATTCTGTTCACAGTAACCGCTAACCCGGGCAAATGTTGCTTGGTTTTTAGGATAACCAGAGATGGTAATGGTTCCGTCGGTGTATCCACCGGTCTTTCTTCCTGCTAACACGTCCATAAGGGTCGTCTTCCCAGCACCACTGACACCGACAAGTGCTGTCAATACGCCTGGTCTAAAAGCACCGCTAACATCTCTTAACAATTGAAGACGATCTTCTTCAATCCCTTGACTCTTCATTTCCTGGTAGGAAAGGCCAAATTGTTACCTCGTTGTTTGGAGATTAAGAAGAATTTTGACAAGAACTTGTATTGGCATTTGATAGTTAACAATGTCAATGAAAACCTGAATTTATTTGGCAGAGAATGAAAAGTTTTTAAAATGAGCGACTTACAGCAGGCATATCCACATAGTAGTTCATATGGTTAAACGCAAGCGAAAGGGGTTGGAAGGGCAAAACCATTCCTCTTCTTGGGGCATTATCTGAGGCACCAACAATTTCTGAAGAACTTCTCACGGCCATATCAATACCTGTAATTGTTTCACAAAAAGGATAGGCATATTGAAGAAGATGATTAACACCTCTTAACCATTGAAACAAGCATGTAAGCTTTTTTCTCCTGAATACTTTGTAGGGCCTTGAAGTTTATTTTCTTAAGCCAAAACCAGATTTTTTGTTAACTAACAAAACCTTTGTCTTTTCCATTCTTCTCAAATATACATGTCATGGGACATATTTCAGGCTCTTTTTCTTTTTCTTTTTTTCATTATTTTCCTTCTCTAGAGGAAGGGAAAAAAAACATTGATGCAGGTAGCTAGGAATATTTCTGAGTTTAACATGGTTGTTCAAAATTATGACATGGTTGTTAGAAAACAACATTAAAATTTCTACTTCTCTAATTGAAATAGAATTACTGATGAACTAATTTTAACTAAATGCCAGCAGAAGCGGAGAAATGAGGGAACCATTAATATAGAAGGGGAAAGGTAAAGGATAAAACCTTCTGTTCTATGCTTTCCAGAGGATGACTTCTCATTCTTCTTGTCATTTTCTTCATCAGCAATGACAGCTTTTGAATCACCCAAAGCTGAAATTTATTTCCACAAAAGGGTTTGTCAACTAGGAATTTCCTTTTTATGAATGAAAACTCTGAGTAGAAATAAGAATAGATAACTTACGATTCAGGAAAGTCAATGCTGCAATAAATAACAGGTTGAAGAGAAGTGAGAATCCAAAGAGCGCTCCAATACAAATCCAAAACCAATAATCATCGGTAAAGAAGCCTCTGGACTTGAGAAGGACTTCTCCAACTGTAGCTGCCTTAATACTGGGGTCTGTATTGGGCTGCAATAGATAAAAGTTTTGGATAATTTTCATGATGGCTATGGAGTCAGAACTGCCTAATTTGAGTTTATATTTGCATATGCATGTAAGAAATGTAGGTGCAATTCCAAAATCAACAAATGAAGACAATTAGACCGTGAAGATATCTTACCTTGCTCCATCTTTTATCAAGAAATTCATTCATAACAATGGCATTCTGTCCATACATCATAGGAGAACTATAATAGGCCCATATCATCCATGGTTCAATGTCATCTACAGGCACAAAATGAAGAGTCAAAATTTGATATCAAATAAATTAATGTTTGAATTATACTGACAGCCAGATTGGAAAGAGATGAATTAATTACTTCTGGAAACAATGAACCCTCCAAGCACAAAAACCAATAGCAAGGCAAAGGTACCCAGCCAAGTTGCAACAACTTGTGTTCTTCCAAGTGCAGCAATGAACCGAAAGAGAGACAATGCCATTTGATGTACTCCAAAGAATGCCAAGAACTGTCGGAAAAACCTGAAGTAATGAAGGAAGAAATGTGTTAATGAAAGAAACATTGACTAAACCCCATGAGTTTGATACATAAAATTCCAGTATCTAGTAAGTAGGGAATCAGATTTCCATAGACAAGAAATCAAAGCCCATTTACCTGCTAGGAGCCGGAGCAAATCCAATTGGGTAGTATGTAAGAATGAGCCATATTCCTGATTCCATTAATGATAGAGGGATCCTAAGGACCCAGATGGGTAAGCCAAAAGCCCATGCAGGATAGAACAAGAAATCCCTCTGTTTATAGAAGACAGGAAGCCTGAAAACAGTCATTGCCAGTTCTGCCACTCCATTGAACATCACATTAACCAGACTGAAGAATAGTGCTCCAAAAAATTTTCCTCCATCTATTACAGTTCCAACCGACATTTCGGTCCTAATGAAAACTGTTAAGGCAATTATGGACATGATTGTTATCTGGGTAGTCTTGAATATATACACAAAAGAATTACGCTTCATTAGCAGCCACTCTCTTGAAAAGCAAGCCTTGAATAGTTCCATATTTGAAATACCATACTTCTCTGTCACCAGAGCAGCTGGGTGGGTTCTGGATCTGTCATAAGGAACACTAAGATCAGCTGCAAGCTGTTGGCCAATGTGGAAAGAGCTGAAGGCCTGTGCAAATTCGGGAACTGAGATGTATCTGTGAGGTTGGTTCTTCTTGAACCAATATTGTTCTTGATCCTTCTTGGAGGTTACTTCTTGCAAGAAGTCAGCAACCCCTTTCCTTTCTGGGCATTTGAAACCCATGTACTCAAAGAAATCGAGGACATTTTCTCTTGGACCTTGGTACACAACCTGACCATCTGAAAGCAGGATAAGGTCATCAAAGAGATCAAATGTCTCTGGTGCTGGCTGCAGAAGAGAAATGACCATCGTCACTTCCATTATATGAACCATTTGCCTCATGAACTTGCATATCTGGAATGTGGTAGAACTGTCCAGCCCCGTTGATATTTCATCCATAAAAAGAGCCTTTGCTGGTCCGACCAACATCTCCCCTGCACCCCCATTATAATAAAACAATCACACTGGTAATGTATAATTACAAATGCTTCTTCTGCACCAGCATCATTCTAATTGTTTGTTAATTAATTACTGTTAAGATTTAATTAAATAAATTAACTTAAATCAAAAATAATTTAATTTCGAGTCTATATGTTATAATATACATATACATTACATTCATCACACACATATATATATACATATCCACAAACCCGCTCATTTACATACAAAAACACATATTTATATCAAGACTCTTAATTATAATAATTCAAATTATTTATATTATATGACGGAGATAACCTATTTTAAAATTTAACTCCCCAAACTATCAGTCATTTGAGATTTAGCCTCCAATATTCAAAAAGTAATAAAGTAACCTTCCAAACTACCAACCAGTTGCAATTTAGCCACTTTGTTAGTTATCACTGTCAAATAGGATGGAAAATTCAATATGACATCGGCTTGGAAAAGTTAAGTTACTAAAATGCCCTTTAAAAAAATCAATTTTAAAAAGCGGTTTAAGAAACGAGGTCGTTTTCACTCTTGTCCCTATTGTTTCTTCGTTTTCACTGTGTGTTTCCATGCTTGTTCGGATTTCATGGCGATGTGGCAAAGGTGGCGGGTTCTTGGCAAGGGAACATACGGCGCGGTGTTCTTGGTTGAACCATGGCTGAAACTCCGGCTTGCGATTGACCAACAGTTGCTGGGAATACCTCAAGGGCTCTCCGAGGATGGGAAGGACTTTCTGAGAAGTGTTTTGCAACGGACCCGTGTGAGAGGTGGACGGCCGAGATGCTTCTGAACCATCCTTTTGTTTCTAAGCCCATGTATGGGAAGACTCCTGAGTCGCCAGCATCTCCAAAAAGCCCTTTAAACCCGTTCAGTGATGGTCTGCCTCCGCCGGGTTGGTGCTCCTTTACGCCTAGTGATCAGAATTCAGAGCAATCGCTGGGTTCATCTGCTTCGTTACTTCGTTGAGGAATGCTACACCTACGTAAAGATTTTACCAAAAGAATTTTACGAACTGAGGTGGAACACACGTGGCTGAACTGTAGCATAAAAAACTAAAAAAAATTTGTCAGTTTTGTCTTCTTTCTCTCTCCCTCTTTTTCTTTCTCTGGTTCATCTCCTCCGAAACACACATCAAAATTTTTTTTTCCCTTCTTCTCTGTCTCTCCCACTCATCTTCCTCCACCAGCGGTCCCGCTACCGAATCCACAGTATTTAGCTTATTTACTAAAGAAATTTTTGTTCTTCGGTGTTAAGAATATTACTTGTTATTTACTTCTTTAAGTATTATTAGTCTACTAGGTTTACCTTTCCTTAGTCTACTAGGTTTACCTTTCCTTAGTCTATTAGGTTACTTGCCTCTCTATAAATAGAGGCCTCTGTATTCATTATTATTATTATTAGAGTCAATACAATGTAGTCCATTGTGTGCTTTCGCTCTCTCTCTCTCTTTCTTCCGCTTCTAATATATTATCTAATATATTTAACATGGTATCAGAGCTACCTTCTGTGGCCTTCAATAAACGTCTTTGACGTTTTCCGGCGCTCCCTTCAGCGACCTCCCAATTTCGGTCATCGGCGCGTCGCCAAGCGGTTTTCCGCTTAAAATCTCGTTCACTCCTTTAGATCTACAGATTTGTGGAAGATCCACAGCCATCGGCCCTCCGAGCTCCTCCACGCTCCTTCGGCAAT
Organism: Corylus avellana; assembly: GCF_965113065.1. NCBI lineage: Eukaryota > Viridiplantae > Streptophyta > Magnoliopsida > Fagales > Betulaceae > Corylus > Corylus avellana. The sequence goes on from NC_142499.1 coordinate 1,501,472, forward strand.
TTCTGCCTGAGCCAATCGCCACCGTGACTCCTCTTGGCCAAATAACCACCAAAAGTGGTGTCTTGGCCCCAGAATGGTGGATCTGTGCAATTTCAGCATATTCCAGCTTTGCACGCGCCTCCACGCTCTGCCCTCAGCAACTGCCGTTGCTCCAACGTGCCTCCACGCGCGGCTGCCGCTCCTCCGGACGCCTCCACCTATGTCGGATCTTCGTGGTTTTCACTCCGTTCGATAGATCCAGGCCAGACGAGGCGAGAGCCGTCGAGTACAGCCTCATCGGAACCTCCACGTGCCGCCACGCGCCGTTAGAAGCTTTTGACGTTCAATCCACGCGCCGCCACGTTGACCTGATCAGCAAGGGTGCCGGTCCTCTCCATAGATCCGCCGCAGGCCGTCAATAATATGTCCAGAAATCCACCAGAAGACATAGGACGCGCCCCCAAGCGCAGCAGGAATTCTCTGCGCGTGGGCTTCACGCGCCCTAGTGCGGCCACCGGTGAGGCGCGTGTACCTCACGCGCTTGATGATTTTCCCTCTTTGCCAGCCATGTGTCAATCCCTCATACTGCCACGTCAGCCCTAAGCTGTGTCATCCAGTGCCACGCCAACGAATTTGCCACGTCAGTTGTGCCACATCAGTAGGTGCCACGTCATCCTTTGCCACATCATCACTTGGTCCACGTCAGCGAATCTGCCACATCATCACCTTGACATGGTTGACTTTTCATTCGTTGACCGTTGACTTTGACTTTGACCACTCAAAAAGTTGACCAGGTGTTTCCTACTCAATTTTTCATCCTGACTTCAAATTTGTGGTCTATTTTTGCTTTTGGCATCTCTATATGGTAGAAAACAAGATTCTTCTCCAAATTTAGGCGCTTGTTTTGTGCGGTTCAAGTTGGTTAATGCATTGTTCAATTTGGTTCCATAGCCTTTTTCTTTGGCGCAGTTCAATCCGGTTCATTCTTCTTGCGGTAGGCACTCTCGGGTCAGACCAATCTTTCCTCAGGTCCATGGGTTTTCGGGCCAAAGAAGCCCTTTCAACCGGCCCACTTATGCCTTGTCAAATGCCGCCATCACTGGTCACTACAGCCTTTCCTAAGCCATTGATCCATTACTAGTGAGAATTTTTTGGGTCAGACCTTTCAACGGTCCAAGGGTTTCAAGCATGATTAGCCTCTTCAATTGGCCCTACTTATCTTAGCCGACCAGGCGAGACTGTCTACTAATTAGAATTTTTGGGTCAGACCTTTCAACGGTCCAAGGGTTCCAGGCATGATTAGCCTCTTCAACCGGCCATTTTTCTCCCTACTTAGCTCAGCCGGCCAGGCAAGATGGTCTACTAGTTAGATGGGTCAGACTTTAGTTCAGCCAACAAGACGAGACGGTCCAAGGGTTTCAGGCATGATTAGCCTTTTCAACTGGCCCTGCTTATCTTAGCCGACCAGGCGAGACTGTCTACTAGTTAGAATTTTTTGGGACAAACTTTAGCTCAGGTGAGATGGTCCAAGGGTTACGGGCCAAACAAGCCCCTTTTAACCGAACCTACTTTTCTCAGCCGACCAGGCGAGCTCTTCATTATAGTATATGGTTTTCAAGTCAAATTACCACCAAGTGAACCAAGCTCCAACTTAAATGCATAGCTCAATTCAGGCAGAATCCATCGGTCTCTACCAACTTTTATGGCATTACTCCGGCAACTCTTTCGGTACAAGCGACTTTTTCGACAAATTCATTTTTCTTTCCCTTTTCTTTTACCCAAACTCAAGTTTACACATTGAGTTTGAGGGGGGATGTTAAGAATATTACTTATTGTTTACTTCTTTAAGTATTATTAGTCTACTAGGTTTACCTTTCCTTAGTCTACTAGGTTTACCTTTTCTTAGTCTATTAGGTTACTTGCCTCTCTATAAATAGAGGCATCTGTATTCATTCATTATTATTATTAGAGTCAATACAATGTAGTCCATTGTGTGCTTTCGCTCTCTCTCTCTTCTCTCTCTTTCTTTCGCTTCTAATATATTATCCAATATATTTAACATTCTGCATTCACCGCAAACAGAGAGAAAGAAACCTGAAGTACAAACTGAGTGCAGAACCCCAAAAATGCAAAAGAACAAAACTGGTTTCCTTTGCATTTGTTCTCCTGCATTTTTGCTTGCTTCTTATGTTTCAAAATCACACCCCAAAATCCTTACCCATCAAACCAAATCGACACCCATCTAAAAAAATCACCCCAAAATCCTTACCCATCAAACCAAATCGACACCCATCTGAAAAAAATCAACCCAAAATCCTTACCCTGGTTCTATGGTGGTGAGCGAGAGTGAAAGAGGGGAAACGAAAGAAGAGAAAAAATGGTTGGCGATCACGGAGAGCGAACCACGTCGTAGATTGGCGATCGCGGAAGCAGCAGGTCTCTGCTGGAGAGTGCTTAGCAAACCTGCGGCGGGGTCGGCAATCTTGAGAAGTGAATTGGCAAACCTTAGGAAGCGAGGTTCGGCGAACTTACGCTGGCGGGACTGAAGTTTCACCGGAGAGACCGCCGGTCTGCAAGTTCGCAGCGATCTGCGCAACTGTGCCTGGCTTCCAGCATCCTTTCTTCATTCTTCTGCAAAAGAAAGAGAAAAATGGCCTTCGGTGAACCTTAGGGAGCGAGGCCTGGCGACCTTGATGGCGACCTGTGGCAAGATTCGGCGAGCTTGAGCCGATGGTGAATACTGTGGATTTGGTGGCGGGACCGCTAGTTGGTGCCCGCTGATTTAGATGTCGTGGGAGAGACCGGCAACCCGCTGAAGTATTTTGGCAATTTTGGGGTGTGATTTTATGCATGGTGGTTCGGTGGAGGAAGATGAGTGGGAGAGAAAGAGAATAAGAGGGAAAAAAAAAAATTTGATGTATGTTTCAGAGAAGATGAACCAGAGAAAGAAAAAGAGGGAGAGAGCCATGTGTGTTCCACCTCAATTCGTAAAGCTCTTTCGGTAAAATCTGTACGTAGGTGTAGATTCCTCATTCCTCTTCTTCTTCGTTTGTACGGTTGTATGGAGAAGAAAACGAAGAAACGAAGCTGCTGCGACGTCGTTTCCTAAACCCTTTTTAAAATTGATTTTTTTTTTTTCAAGAGGACATTTTAGTAACTTAACCTTGCCAAAACGATGTCATATTGAATTTTGAGAATATCTTCAATGTGGTCAATGCATAAAACCCCTGTTTTGTGCACACCATTCAGCAGTTGACACATCAGCCTATTACATAAACTTAAAATGAGAACAAAATACCATAATAATTCCTATTCTCACAGTTTAAAAAAAAAAAAAAAAAAAAAAAAAAAAAAAATCGAAGTGGTAGCCTTGGAGGAGCATCAGCCCATGGGGGTGGCGGGTCACAGCTAGACCCACGGGTCTGGCCGTTTCTCCGACACCGGAGTTCCTTTTTTCAACCTTTAGGGTGATAAAATTCTTAAAGGGTTCACTTTTCACTGCTATTTTTAGTTTTGAATCTAAAAACGAGTTTTGAGCCATTAGAATCCAATTTTGAGGTATTAGAATCCGGTTTTGAGGCATTAGAATCCGGTTTTGAGGTGGGACACTACGGTTTCAGGCGGGTTTGGAGGCGGGTCATGGCGAGACCCACGAAAGAGACCCAGCAGCCCAACAACCGCTGCTGGTGCTGCTTCACGATCCACCGCTGCCAAGGACCCAAGCCACCCTATTAATCAGCTGTAGGCATACCTATTTTCTAATTTGCTACATGCTGAGTTATCATTCATTGTGTGGGTTGCACAAAAGGTGACAGAAGACGCACTCTTGAATTTTTCATCCTATTTGACGGTGATGACTAACGGAGTGGCCAACTTGCAACTAATTGGTAGTTTTAGAGCTACTTTATTACTTTTTAAATATTAAGGAGCTAAATTACAAATGGCTGGTAATTTAGGGGACTAAATTATATTTTTCCCTTTAAAATACTTATAAGAGCTTATACGTTTATACCAATTGTCACACGCTTCTTCTGTCCGCCAGAGATACCCCTCCTCATCTCATCTCCGACCAAAATATCCGCACAAATACCCAGTCCAAGTATCTGTCAAAAGTTCTTACGAAGTCAGCTTTCTTAAATTGGGTTGCTGGATGAAAAAAAACAGATGCTGCAACATAAAAGAGAGACAGAACTGAACCTTGAGAATATAATCCGTAACCAAACTGGTCTTTTGGCCTGACATTGCTGTGGCCTTCATGAACGCATCAATCTCAGGATCCGGCTTAATTCCCGCTTCTCTCTCTCTTCTTGAGAGTTCCGACAACATTTCGTATCTTGTCCCAACCCCTAGACAGCGTCCAGAGAAATCCAGTGTCTCTCTCACTGTCATTTCTCCATGGTGAAGATCATGCTGACCAATATAAGCACAGGTTCGTTGAGGAACAAATTCATTCAGTTCGTGACCACAGTAGGTGACTTTCCCAGATGCCTGTTTATGTATAGAAATCCAATCAATTAGCAGGATTATGCAAAGTGAGACACGTAAAAATAGAAAGAGATTGGGAAACAAACCCTTAGATCCTTGTCGAGCTTCCCGGCAAGCGCCATCAACAATGTTGTTTTCCCTGCACCTGGAGGACCCAGAAGCAGAGTCATCCTGGAATTACCATATCAGAATAAGGCCATGCTCTAGAGAAACAAAATAAGAACAGTTCACTTCATCCAATGAAACAACATACACCAGATACGAGGCAAGCAAGTTAATTTCCCCATCAATCATATTTGAAAAAAAAAAAAAAAACTACCGCTTCATGAAGATACCTTGAAGGTTTGACGATTCCACTAATATCGTCAAGTATCTGGATTTTTCTCTTCTTGGATGGAGCAAGGTGAACCAATCCGAGAATACTCTGTTGCCCATTACAAATTGAAAATGGAAAGAACAGAAACAGTTATCAGCAAAAGCTTAAATAAAATATTCCTGTCAAAGATTCCAAACTAACAAACTCCCTCCCAGAACAACTGGAGGAAAAGACACAGCAACAATTGTTCCAAATGACAAAGTTAAGCCATTCCCAGTTGCTTAAAGGGAAATTATCTCTCTGTTTCACAATTTTTAAAAATTTAAAATTTTAAAAAAAAATTTTAAAAGGAACATATTTTAATATACCTCAATTGTGTTCAATGTGACATTAAACAGAGTAGGAAGCGCTCGGCTCCCAACATACACATCCCCCTCCACTGACAAATGCTCGTAGCGAACTTCAATCTTAGGAACCTCAATCGACACCCTGCCACCAATCCAAACCCACCAAATAAAACCTTAAATTCACAAACCCAGAAACAAAAAGGAAATCCAAACAAAAAAAAACGACAAGGAACAAGAAACGACAAGTGCGTACCTGTCAGTCCTTTCCCTTAGTCTCATAAGGAACTTTTCGTTGTCCTCCTCGACAACCTTGAGTATACTCTCCATCAACCGGTTCTTGTCCTGGATCCCCAGCCTTGTCACGTCGACCTCGTCGTGCACAATCCTGCCATTTTCAAGGACCTGCCTCAGCATACCCTTCCTCAGCCGGTCATAGGTAGGTAGCCTTTCGATGGCGGCCCACCGGAGCTCCTCCTCATCGGTTTCCTGCCTGCCGCTACGGTTGAATACTTCCGGCGGAGCCGTCCAGACCTCCCGGAAGCTCGTCGACACCCAGCTTCTCCGGCTGCTCGTCGACCTGGCGTGATCATCTCCCGCCAAAGCCGACGCCATTCCTCCCTCGCGTGATCTACAATATGCCCTTAAGCACTTATCTTACTGTGTCCAAAAGTGGGTTTCTTTTCTATACTTGCATACGTATGGAGTAGGGAATCAATGGTGACTACAACTACTTTATCTTTTTCTCAGTCTTGTTTCTCTGAATTTCCGTATGCTTGTGAAATACTTCTACCATGTATTCCCAGTTACCATCTGATCCAACACAAAAAATTTGTCCCAAAATGAACCTTGCTCTTGTAAACACCAACTCAGCCAACTCTGAAGCTTCTACTGAGTACTGGATAAGAGATATAGGGTGCAGATGGTGGGAAATTTGGTGAGAAAGAAAGGAGTGGATGGTGATTAGAAGGGAAGCAAAAATAGACGTGTTTGGGGATCAAAATGTAGGTCAAGTCGATTTCACTGAGCGTATATATATATATATGGTTGTTGAAATTTCATGAAAGCTTCCATGTAGTTGGCTAAAGAAGAGGTTTTGTGGGTCAGTCGTATTAAACACCTTAAATATGAACAGAAAATGACTCCTACACTACAGACTACAGTTCTACTTCGACCAGGTTTCTACTTTCTAGTGTGTACTTTTTTTGTTTTTTTTTTAAAACAAAGGTAAACATGTGAAAAATTATTTTTATAAAAAATGTGGGTGAGAAATACATTCTACCAAACAGAATGATTTTGATTTTTTTTTTTTTTTTGAGTTAGATTTTGATTTAAGTAGGCTGTAACGTGACTCACGAACAATTGGCAAAAAGTCAATTTCTCAAAACCTTGTGTTGGGATGGGATTGGCTCCAATTCGTTGAATATATTTCGAGAGCCTCCTGTGGATGACTTATTTGTCTGAACAAGCGCTTAAATAAGAAGACTTTATAAATGAGTTTAACGAACCAATTGAGTTGACGTTTTAGAAATCCCAAACCCTAGCTCTTTTCTTTCTAAGCGCCGCAGCCGCACAGGTAAGGTATCTCCAGGCTTGGAGAGGAGGGAGGCAGTTCCTCCTCCCCTCGCCTTCTTCACAACGGGTGCTAGAAGTTTACCTGATGTCTCTAGCCCTGTTGCCTCCTCTCTCCCCCTTCTCTGCTATCCCTTTCTCCCCTCTGGTCCGCTTTTTTCTGGCGTGGCCCTTCTCCCTTTCTCCACCTTGCCGCCTTCTTCTCTTGATATCATATTAAATTACCAATTATTTCAAAAGTTTAATTTAATATGAATAAATAAATTTAATTATTTAATCATTACTTTAACATCAATTATATCTTTGAAAGCATTAATGACTTGTCATTTTCTTTCCTCTGTTTGCATTAATTGCCACCTTCTTATATAGGGATGGGAATCCTCTCCCGTCCATTTGGAAACTGGTTCTCTTTAGCACAAGGGCAGAATTATTCAAAAAAAAAACTTTTTTGACAATCGGTTTTGCCCCACCACCTTGCTAACCGGTTTCCCCTATGCCCATCTTACCTTTTGCACTAGATCCGTATCTTCGACTGTGGTTCTGTTTTCCTTTTCTAGTTTGTTTTTTTGCTTTCCTTTTTTGCCTGTTGTTTTGACGTTTATCTTGGTGTGTTGTTATTTGTTTTTGTTGCTTGTTTGGCACACTTTGTGAGTGCTGCTCTTGGGGGATTCACTCAAACTCTCCTCCTAGTTTGTTTTGTGTGAGACGCCAATCTCCTTCGCGCCCACTTTGCCACCCACCGCCCTCTGCCCAGTCTTTCTCGCGTCCCCATCACGATGAACTTCTAATGCCACCTTCAGCGTCAGTTTCCAACCAGCACGCAATTGGCTTCCTCCCAGCTGCCGTTATCCACATAGTGTTTTTTTTTTCCTTGTATTTCCGTTTATTCCCTATTTTTGCTTGTATTTCCGTTTTATCCCTTTATTTCCCTGTTCATTTTTCTTTCATATTTTTTGCTTGTAATAAGGCTATGTCCTCTCTTTGATCTACCCGTTGCTGCTTTGGTCCAGACCCTTAGGTTGTGGATATGAACGATATCCTAGCTATCGGGTCTAGGAGAAGGAGTTTTGACTTTGGGGTTCTTTATTCTCAAGGCTGAGGAATAAGCGCTACCTATGCATTGGAAGGTGTCTATTTGGTGTAGATCTATTTTTAAACCTGAAGAATAGTCATGGGTTAGCAGATGTTTTGTACTGATTGATTGGTATGTTGTTGACATATGTAACTTTAGCTTTGGCTATGATTTGTTTTCAAAGCTTTTTGCTCTATTTGTAATCGCTCTTGCTCGCAACCTTTTATTAATGAATGAGTATGAAATTCTTTCCCTTCCAAGAAAAAAAATAAGAAGACTTTATTGGAGTTATTTCTTAATTAATTGTCTAATTAATCACAATATAGACAGCTAATAACAGTGAATCGTATCCATGATTAATTATTAGGGAAAGTGATGTTAAGTACACAAGAAGCTAGGTAAGAGAAATGAATAATGCTTCGTACTTTCTCTTCTTTTTTTTTTTTTTTTTTTTTTTATCAATATTGTTTAGTTGATTTTAACAATATTAATTTTATTTATAATAAAATAATTTAATTAAGTTCTACCACCTTATCGTTTGATCATTTTAGAAATATCTTCAATTTATATCGTATTAATAAGAGTTATATGGACATATTTGTAACTGATCACTACAAAAAAGCAAGGATTTAGTGACGTGGCAACTGTTTATTAGTTTTTGCCACGTCACTAAATTGTAACGTGTTAAAATACTACACGTTACGATGTTTATTGGTAACGTGTTAAAATGACACGTTACCATATGGTAACGTGTAATTCTAACACGTTACCATTTGGTTAAAATTTTAACTAAATAAAAAAACAAAATTTTACAGAAATTTGATAATAAAATTTTTTTTCAGGCACTCTTTGCATTATTTGCTAGATAAGAGGTGTAATTTTTATACTATTGTAATCTTGTAATTACACTTGTAAACAATCATAATCTTGTAATTTTTATACAATTGTATAAACAATCATACAATTTTGTTGACATTAATTCATTCTATTATTAATAACTTTGAGAAAAAAATATTAGGGCTTAGAACTTTGTGACTAACAGATCATAATCTAGATTGCATGTGAGTCCCCAGAGAAAGATCAAAACCCAAAAAAGATATGGCTAAGATATGCCTCTAGAACACTAAAGGCATGCTAGACGCTATCAGCTATATAACAGTAACACCATGCTCTATTTCATATAGTCAGGACATGCACTATCAATTAATTAACCAAATTAAGGAAATTGGCCGATGCATGCCCTGAATATGCATGGTAGAAATATACGTAATATTACACATATATATTTAATATTACGTATAATTAAGTTGATATATATATCAACTTATAAGCTGATAATTAATTAATTATCAATTACTAAGCTTAATATAACGAATGCTTAATAATTGCAAGTATTATATGCTTTATAATATATAAATTAAGTACGCACTTAATTAATTGATATAACGCTTAATAATTTGCAAGTATATATTAATATAAGGCTTTATATCAATTAATTTATATATATATATATATATATATATATATATATATATATATATATATATATATATATATATATATATATATAATTGATATAATATATATTAAGATTTATAATATATATATATTATAAAGCTTAAGCTTTGTATTAAATATATATTAAGTGTATATATATATATATATATATATATATATATATATATATATATTAAGCTTTATGTAATATATTAAGTTTATTAATAAATTATTAAAATATATATATATAATTTTTAATATATTATATAAAAATTGTAACGTGCCATGTGGCACGTTACAATAATAGTAACGTGCCACATAGGCACGTTACAAAAGACATGTGGCACGTTACTCTTGTAGTAACGTGCCTATGTGGCATGTTACTATCTGCCTTGGGACCACGCGCACGCTCAGCTTCTTCTCCTTTTCTCTTTTTTTCCTTCTTCTCCTTTTCTCCTGTTTCCCTTGACCGGCCATCTGCTTCTTCTCCCCAGCGCGCACAGTGCAGCTTCTTCTCCCCAGTCAAAATTTTCTCTCTTCTTCTAACATTTTCCAGCCACGTTTTCATCAATATTTCTCTCACATTTTCCAGCTTCTTCTTCGGATTTTGGAGCAGGCCGCCACCTCATCACCACCGTCTTCTCTCTCCGCCGGCGAGCTCATCTCCGTCCGCCAACTCACCTCTATCTCACGTTTTTTGCGTCAATCAATCAGGTATATATGTATATATAATTTTTAAAAAATATATATATTGATAGTTTTTAATTTTCTTTGCAGTAATGCATATTTCCAATTTTGTATATGTATATAAATTTGATTTTTGTAATGTATGGGTTTATAGAATATTGTATATGTATATGTTCAATTTATTTTGTTAGCTAATTAACTTATTAATTTAGTTGAATTATATATTACTTTTAGTGTCTTATGTTTGTACGTAGAAATGTAGGATTGTTCAATATAACCATGCATGCAAAATATTTATAGACACGTCTTTAGGTAAGTAGTTTGAAATTAGCTTTTTTTTTATTATTATTATTTTGTGTATGTTTTACAAACCTAGCTATTATATAAATGATCATTTATATAATAAATAAAATATAGAAAATAGATTTACATATATAAATCATTTATATAAATGATTACAAAAATAATAATAAACAATACATAATGCTAAAAAAGAAAAGAAAAAACAAACCTACCTAGGTAGCTAGTTAGATGAATTTTATTTAGGATCCCCATATGAAGTTGAAATTATGTAACTTTATTTTTTTTTTAAATAATTGCGACAAAAACATAACTTAAATTTATTTTATTTAGAGCCCCCTAACAAATTACAACATTTTCAATTTGTTTAATATAATTTGGTTTAGGTTTTACAACTTTATATTAGAGTACATGTTATTAAATAAACAACGAACGTAGATGTCTTTTTTAAGTACGGTACCCATGACAAATGGTTTTAATTTTGTATTATAATGTGGTTTAAGGTTTGGAAATTTACTTCATATAAATTTTAACCAAGAAAAAAAAATAACAAGGAAAGAAAAGAATAACAAAAAAGTAATGAACCTAGCTTTACTTATTCACTGTTAGGGTCTCCATTGGCCCTAATTTATTGTAATTCTTACATATTTATGTTTAGATTTAGCGTAATTCTTACATATTTATGTTTCTAATGTACGTAGTAACACTATGGATAAGAGTTGGATGAAGAAGTCTAGGGGTACAAAGGAATACAGAGACGGATGTAGAGCGTTTGTGGACTTCGCAGTTAGGAACTGTGACACTCCAGACAAACTTATTGTGTGCCCCTGTAAGACATGTCGCTGTAACAGGAGACACCCCCCAAATTTGGTATACGACCACTTGACAGGGGGGAAAGGAATGTGGCCCCAATACACGTTATGAATTGTCATTGAATCATATGATTAAGTATTGATATTATACATTTATATTATTCATATTCATATGTAGACTTATATAGACTTATAAATTTATAACATACATTGGAAATAAGTCTCTAGATATTTAATTGTTGTATTAGTATGAATTGGTATACTTATGAGTTATGTCATATTATATATATATAATTTGTTATTATATAATCAAATGATTTAATGATCAATCTCATGTGATATAATCATATAAATTATAGTGATAATATATTAATACTCAAATTGTGATTTAATTATTTTTTAAAAAAATTGTGATTTAATGATCAAGTGATTATGTTATATGTATAAATATTTTTATAATTATAATTATAAAAATATATTATATAAAAAGGCGGTTAGCGGTTAGCAGTTACGGTTAGTAAACCCAATAACCGCTAACCGCTAACCGTTAGGCGGTTATAGCGGTTAGGCAGTTAGCGGTTAATACGGTTAAGCGGTTAGAGCGGTTAACGATTAGCGGTTAGAGCGGTTAGCGGGCGGTTTTTAACCGCTCGCCTTTGCACCCCTACATATGACTCAATAATCAACAATAAGCTAAAAAAATGCAAAACATGTTTCTCCCCCTCAATAGTCAAATGAACACAAATGATAACACATCAATGACTCATGTATTGCACAATGAATATCCCAAACATGCTCCAAATATGCAAAACATACATGGGACTAGAAATGGCTAGAAACTCATATTGCTTAATCCAAGCCAAGAAAATGTTCCATTCAACCCATGCTTGTGTGGTGTATGGGTAAGCCATCCAAAGAGAAAAATTTTCAACTTACAAAATGAAGAGAAAGTTTCACCACCACGAGGTTTTAACAAGTATATCAAATCAAAAGTCAAACCTTATCATACTAGGGCCTAGCCACTCTCATCCTATACATTTCTCTTTGTAAAACATTTTGCACAAGTTTGAAACAGTGAAATAAATTCCTTTGGAATATGATCTTTTGATTTTATTTGTTTCACTATTTTGTTTATTTTTCTCTTTGAGAAAGTGTCCTTAAACTGTTGGTGCTTATCACAACAGAGAAAACAGGAATTTTTAAGCCCTAGGTTCAACTAGCATATGGTCAATTTGAAGAATATGACTAGTCAAAAACCTCATATGGTTACCTAACAGTCCTCACAAATAAAGTGAAACAAAGCCTCAATTTAAGCTTAAGTGTGTACAAGAGATAAAGCATAGGCAAAATGTACCACATAAGCTCAAACTTTAGGTAACCACAAAAACAAGTCCATTGACACAAATTTTCATCTCATGCATATTAAGAACATTCCAAGACGCAAGGAATTAAATCCATAAAAAGCAACATGAGAAATTAATGGACTATCTAGGTGCATAAGACAAAAGAAAGAAAAGAAAACAATCAAAGTAACATATTTTTGTCTTTTTGAAATTTTTCACAAAAGAAATGCACACAAACGAAAAACAAATGCAAAACAAAGAAAAATAACACGCTCTAGGATATTCAAAAATAAGCAAAACAATCAATCCTAGACATGTTATTGACTCACCTAACTTTGGGTGAGATCACTATCATTCCCCCTCAATGGGTGAATGGTATAATCCTTCCTAACCCAAACTTTCTTGAAAGAAGGTGTAGAGACGTGAACATTTTCAATCTTGTCTAATCTAGACAAACCTCCCATCATCATTGTGCATAACCCCAAAGGTTCTTTCCTAGAAACATAATTTTTATTTTTATGCATATGAGGTTTCAATTTAAAACAGTTGGGTCGAATGTGACCAACTTTTCCACAATGATGATAAGTAGGGATAAACCTTTTAGGAGGTAGATTCCTATGAGGATGTACGACTCTATATTTGGGGTAAGATACACAAGGTTCAATATGAATTTTCTTAACTTTCTTACCTTGTGAGGTCGAGGCAACTGCTGTTTTTCTTTTAACCACATAGTCTTCTACTTTTTCTGATTTAACAAATATTATCTCGAAAGTAGAAACATTGTTAGAAGACAAAGCAATATGACAATCAAAACTTAACTCAAATTTATCACAATCAGAATTCTGAGTATGTAACATATTCTCAAGGGAATTGCTAGAGAATTTTTCCAATTGAGTTTCTAACTCTTTTAATTTATTCTCTAACAAATCAACTTTAGAACCTAAAACAGAATTTTCAGATTTTAAAGAATCAATTATAGCATGTGATTCAGACAATTTAGTAACAATAAATTCATTCACATGTTTAAGATCTTGAAACTCCCCCAAACAATTTGTGTATTGATGTCTCAAAAGAGTGAATTTTTCTAACAAATTGTTGAAGGAGTTTATAAGATCATATTCCCCTTGAGAAGTATTCATAGCAAACAAGAGTCAACAAATCTCACTCAAGAATTTAATCCAAACAGAGTGAACTTGCTCTGATACCAATTGAAAATTATAAAAACGACTCCAAACGACACCTATTCAAATGTCTAGGTGATTCACAAATATTATGCGGAATAAGATCTAACCTAACAGTAAATAATCAACCAAATACAGATATGTAATGAAAATCAAGAACACAGATATTTGGTTACGAAAAGGAAACCATTTAGAGAACTTTCTAAATATAAAATCTCTCTGGGACAGCCAAACCCAGGAAATCAATCCACTATAAGAAGAATAAGGAATACAAGAAGAATTACAAAACCTTTGACTCTTCCTTATACACGACAAGCGACCCACTTGACTTCTACCGCAATAGCCCTTTTCAGAACATCTGGCACAATTCTTCTATATGATTTCCTTTTACCGGAACTCTGATAGACTTCTCAACCGTAGATTTATTAAAAGAATAACTAAAACTCTAAGAGATTCAATTTAACGCTCATCACATATGATCTCTCTTAGCACAGCCTCCGACGAACTCTATGGGGGTGAAAAATTCGTACCTCTCTCTTCTATAATGATGTATATATACCCCCGACAAAACCCTAGACCTAACCCACTTAAAATCACGTTTTTGGGCCTAAAACTTACGGGATGTCCGGACATGTTAATGGGCTGTCCGGACACGGCTTTGCGGAGCAAAATTTGAGTCTCTAGAAATGAGGTCCGGACCTGGGAAAGGCATGTCCGGACATGGGTGAAACAGCATTCTGGAAATGCTGTCCAGTCTTGATCAATAGCTCCGATCGATGGGCATTTGTGGTCCAGTTGAGCTGAAATTTTGCAGGGAAGTTCATAACACATGAATCTACATTATGAACGGTGGAGATTGGATTCTGAGCATTCTATATTAGTGTTTGAGTCTGTGAACAGTAATCTCTGCATTTTGGAATTGAATTAAGCCAACACAAGAACTAACAATTTGCTTTTTAATTTGCTTTTTGACAATTGGCAATAGCAACAATCTTTCATTTTTGCAAGACTTTGACATAGATTTCTTTCAAATTAATTGAAGGAATTTTCTACAACTTAATATATAAAAATGTTATATATATATATATATATATATATATAAAAGAAGTACATGCATTTTAAATAATAAAAACAAAGCTGATAAAAATTCTATTAAAAAAGTATATGTCTGTTCAATTTTGTCATTTTCATTAAAAATGCATGCAAAATAAAGATATAATATTTTTATATACTCAGTTTTAAAAAAATTATTTCAGCTAAATTTAAAAGAAATCTTTGTCTTGTACTGACTCAGGTGGTATTTGGTAAATGAGTTGGCCTAGACACTGTAGTTGATGTAAATTAATGTAAAAAAAAAAAAAAAAGTAAGAATGTTTTATATAAAAAGGTGAAAAAATGGTATAGAAAAGTTAAAAAATTTAGTTTTGTAGTGATTATTTTATTTGAATAATAATAAAAAATAAATAATGTGATATAAAAAGTAAAAAAATTAAAATATTTTGATGTTAATTTTTTAAAAAAATGGGGATAAATAGTATCTAAGCCAACTTCAATCCTTATATCAAACAAGGCCTGATGCCATTAAAATGCATGCACATGGTTGGGTTATAAGCAATTAAAAGCGTTAGATTAGCCTGTTTTGTCACTCCTTCAGACAAGACATGACATCATTATCTATGATTTTCCTTTTTTTTTTTTTTATAATCAAATCCTTTTTTGCGTCAAATCCTTTTTTGTCATTAGTTTTGATATAACATGTCGGGGCTTCAACCTCATTCACACCTTCAGTCGCTAGCTATGTCGGTGCCACAACAACAGCTATCAACCAATGGATTTGGCCACGCTGCACGCGGTGCTATGTTAGAGAATACTGTGCACGGAGCCAGGAACCGTTGGATATGCTTGACAAATCAAACAACTTTAATCGATCAAAGTTTATGGCTAACAAAAATCAACTTCACTTCACACTGTTGACTATTATGCTTCACAGAGGAATTGTGAGTTTAATGCCAACCACCGGTGATGGAGGGAGGGTCTGCCCCCCAAAAATAAGGAAAAAAAAAATCAAGTTTTAATTCTAGTCATTTGGTTAAAAAAAATTGGTCCTATTTTTAAATTTTTTGGACCTATACTTAATGTTTTTTGGCCATAGCCATTAAGTTTTCTTTTGGCCTTTACTTTCAAATGCCTACTTTTTTTGGCCCTTACAGTAGTCTTTAGTTCATAAAAAATAACCAAAATATTTTTTTAATAAACAAATTCTAAAGAACCGACAAAAAAAATAAAAAAATTGGCTAGCCCCCTCCCATAAAATTTTCTGATTCCGTCTTTGCCAACCACACACCATTACTATTCTTTTTCCTTTTTTTTTTTTTTTTCTTTCTCCTATTCAAATGAAATTGGGGAGAGAGAAAATGAAGTTACCTTAAGGCACTTGGATCATCTCCAGTCCAAATGGACGGAAAGGGAGCCAGTTCATGTTAAAGCATGGGCAAAATTGTCTAAAAAGTTTTTTTTGAATAATTCTTCTCCTATGCTAAAGAGAACCGGTTCCTCTCCAATCCATTTGGATTAGAGAGGATCCGTCCCTATATAAGAAGGTGGCTATTAATGCAAAGAGAGGAAAGAAAATGACTAGTCATTAATGCTTTCAAAGATATAATTGGTGTTAAAGTAATGATTAAATAATTAAATTTATATATTCTTATTAATTTCAACTTTTAAAATAATTGGTAATTTAACATGATGTCAAAGGTAAAGATCTTAAGTTCAAGCCTTAACTCTATCAATTTATCTATCATTTTACAAGTTGATATACTTTAAAATTAGCATTATAAGAGATCTTCGAAGCCATCAAAGTAGTGAAACTTTGAGTTGCTGAAAAATTCCCCAGTGATAGGAGCAACAATCCAATCTGAAAAATTCATGAATATTATTCTTTGGAATGGATAGAGCAACATAAAGATTTAATAGACTGATTGCTGAAAATTTTAAAGATAGTTGTTAGTTTAATAGGTTGAATTAATTAATTTTTTTTTTATAATCTAATTTAAAACATGCGTGTGTTTGATGTATTTTGTTTGTTGGTTGGTATGTTTACAGGTAAATCCCCATATAATTTATTCACCATTTGAAAATTTTGTTTTTTTTTTAAAAAAAAAAAAGAAAAAAGAAAAAGAAAAAATAGTTAATGTTGCATCATGAGTCATGAGCACTCCCAATCTGGAATCAAACATGTTTGGTTGTAATTAATTGCCACGCCATTCCCTTAATTAATTGGCATGTGTTCAATATTTTGCTCTATCATGCACATCAAGGCCAATTTTATCTGTTTAAATTTATCGGCCAATTACCTATATATATATATATATATATATATATATATATCTATCTCGCTCTCTCTCTCTCTCTCTCTCTCACAGTTATGAGATATGTGATATGTCATTGTCACACTGAAAGTCGTTGCGGGGCTATTATGTAAGCAATAATAACTGAAGTTGATTGCCTCATGCATCGATCCGAGCTGTCATAATTTTTAACTTGGGATGATAGGACGAACTATTTTGTCCAATTTTAAGTCAATTTTTACTTTATTTTTAAAAAATAAAAAAATATCTGAAGCAACCTTATTTATTTTATTTTTTTGTCTTTCTTTTATTTGGTATTTTTTTAAAAATAAAAAATAGTATTTTTTTAAAAAAAATTATTCACCATTTGAAAAAATTGTTTTTTTTTTTTTAAAAAAAAAAAAAAAAAAAGAAAAAGAAAAAATAGTTAATGTTGCATCATGAGTCATGAGCACTCCCAATCTGGAATCAAACATGTTTGGTTGTAATTAATTGCCACGCCATTCCCTTAATTAATTGGCATGTGTTCAATATTTTGCTCCATCATGCACATCAAGGCCAATTTTATCTGTTTAAATTTGTCGGCCAATTACCTATATATATATATATATATATATAAGAAGACCGGTAAAATATTTAAGTTTGCAGATAAGTAATAATTTAACGTAGTATATGATATAAAATCATGAATTTGAATTTTAACTCTCACAGTTTACCCTCTATTACCTCAATTCTTTTTTTTTCTGTTCTTTTTTAAAAAATTGAATAAGGAAAATGTTACAGGGAATGATCCTTACCACTTCTGATCCGAATAGAAGAAGAAGTGGGAGATCCTAAAAACGAAATATAGGGTGAGCTCCCTAACAACAGACCAAAAACAAACTAAAATAGAAAATATAACAAACAAATGACATGGTCCTCTCAAGAAGCCGTATAAGACGGTTACACAAGCAAAATGAATACAGATTAAGGCAAACCTATCTGAACCCCATTTGAAACCAGCAACAACCATCGCGAAAAAGGTAAAGCTGAAAATGCACTGTCATAGTTCAATACAGGGACTATTAAAAAGAGAGAAACCAACACATATTCGGTTACAAAAATCTCCACGAAATGATCAAAACACCAAACATGTGAAGGAGAGTGATAAATTAACAAAACGTGTGATCTAATGACTTTTTTCAAAAATTGAATCATTTTTTTAGAAAATAAAGATATATTTTCAGCATATTCGAAAAAATATTTTTCGTTAGAATATTATTTTTTATCATATCAAATACTAAAAATATAAAAGTATTTTTTCAAAAATTATTTTACCCTAAAATAAAGCCTAACTTAATATAGAGAGATATATCTCTCTCTCTCTCTCAGTTCTGAGATATGTCATTGTCACACTGAAAGTGGTTGCGGGGCTATTATGTGAGCAATAATAACTGAAGTTACCTCTACATCGATCCGAGCTGTCATAATTTTCAACGCTGCAAATGCAAATATAAATGATGGGTTTTCATAAATGCATTTTACTATTTATGTCATGAAATACGTACGAGGAGGTTCGTTTTTTTTTATTATTATTTTTTTATTTTTAATTTTTATTATCATAGGTATTCGTTCTCAGCTGTCATTTCATATTTCTATTTGTTTGATTATCCTAGAATTCGTTTACTTTCGGATAATGTGACACTTATCAATTTCCGGAAATGAAATTGATTAAAGATGATAAATGATCAATTTCGGTTGTTTTCTGTATTTGTTGCTTCACCAAAACAATCCTCTTTAATTTTAGGAAGATAATTTTTAATTTTAAAAATTATAAATTATTTTTTGAGTTTGAGCATCTCATTCTTAAATTAATAGACGTAGTCGGAACCCTGCCACGACTTTATTGAAACCTTGTCGAGACCCAACCGAGACTTTACCATAACCTAGATAGGACCCCGTCGGGACCTGGTCATATAATTAGATGATAGGACACTAAACAACAACCTTTAAATTTATACTTATAAAAAACAATTCAAGTGCTGATCTAATAATTATGGAAGTTGTATACGAGTTTATTAAATATTTATCTCTAATTTCCTTTTCTATTTTAGTTTAAACTTTTGTAATAGGTGATGATTTAATATAATATCAAAATAAAACCTTGATCACTTCAAATCTTGTTTCCGTCAATTTATCCCATTAAAATTGATCAATGTGTGATCACTGTTCTCCTTAAATAAATATGCAGTTTTTTCTCTCATGGTATTGAGCATTAAGGAAAACGATTGAATAGATGATGAGTGATGTTGGGACACAATAATGCTCTTTATGATCATTCTAAAAATGAAAGGTTTGAGCCTTCTCCCTTAACATCAATTGGCTTTAGGTGAGTTCATGAATTATCAAAATGAATTTTCTTGATTTGATATGCAATTGGCTTCGGGCTAATTAGTTTTGGTCCAGACTTTTGGGTTGTGGATGTGATAATTATCTTGGCCTTCGGGTCGAGGAGGAAGAGTTTCGACATGAGAGTTTTTCTGCTCTCAGAGTCAAGGAATAATTGCTATCCATACATTTGGTTGAGTCTGTCTGTTACAGATCTAGTATTAAATCTGATTTTAATTAGTCATGGTTAGCAGATTGGTCTCAAATCTTGTACTAAACCTAGTAATCTTGTAACTTTTATGCTATGGTTGCTTCAGAGCTGTGCTCTGTGAAGTAAAAGCTTTATGTTCGTGGTATTATTGAATGAAATGTTATTTTTTAAAAAAATAAAAATTGGAAGAAAGATCGTGTGTAAATTGACAAGTCACATGCCATTTGGCAATAGAAAATTCTCCGCATATACATCTCAATAATAACGAATTAACTCACAAAAATAAAAAATAAATAAATAAATAAAGAATTTTTCAAAAGAAGAAAGTTGCACCCCCAAGGGCCTAGGCTGTGATGTCAAGTTTTGTGCGACCTGAAAATCAGAATGTGGAAAGTTTTAGGCTTTTAGCCGGTGTTGACTATTGTTCAAAGCAAAGGATCTTAATCAAGTCCTTGAATGAGATAGCGTGTCAACCATTACTCTAGGGATGTAAACGAGGGAATTGAGCTTGAGCGAGCTTTTTTTGTTTTGGCTCGACTTGTTTAAATTTTACTCGAGTCGAGCTTAAGGACAAGCTAAAAAAATTGAGCTCGAGCTCATAAGAAGTCAAGCTGAGTAGAGCCAATGCACGAGCTGACTCTTATATTTTATTTAATTTATTAATTTATTTTTTATTATAAATTTAAACTTCAAGTACTCTTAAACGGCTCAAGAAGCCAGCTTGCATATAAGCATCTGCTTAGTCTGGCTAGCGGAATATGGAGCCCTAGTCAATACAGCAAGACATTTGGTTTCGAAGAGAGAGGATATGCATTCTTTTATAATAAAATGATGCTCTTAAAAAATAAAAAAAATCATCAATTTTTAATATTAATATGAGGAATTATGTGAATAACTATCAATTTGAGCCATATACGAGCTGCTCACGAGCTTAACCGAGTCGAACCGAGCTAACTTTGTTTAATATTCGAGGCAGGATTTATGTTCACGAAACGCTTCATTTAATATTTGAGTCGAGCACGAGCTGAGCTCGAGGTCGCTCGCGAGCGGCTTGCTCTCTTAACAACCCTACATGACTTAGAATTAATTACCAACTATGGACCATGTCACCCGAATCTACACATTCAACCACTATCAAAATAGTTATTATGATAGAAATTTGCGTGAGCACCACAGTATTTATTTATTTATTATTATTATTCTTTTTTTTCTCAGATAAATGCTATACACTTGATACTACACTCTTATTCCATCAATATTTTACTGGATTAATGTTGCAATGTCTATCAGTCATTTGATATATTTTATTTATAAAATTATAATAAGGCTGATCCAAAAGTTGATGATTGCTGCCACATCAATCAAGTGGAATAAGGGTGAGATAAATGTGGCATTATTATTATTATTATTATTTTTGACAGGAGCTGATTTTAAGGGCACATTGCCACATTAGCATAGTAGGATGGGATGAGATGAAATGAAGGTGTAGTATTTGGCATTACTCTTTTGGAATTGGTTTCAAATTAAAACTAAAACATAATTACAGCAATTCAATATCATTACAAATCTACAATCGAATCTCAATGAGTCCATGCTCGTTGGTTGACAATGCAAATTGGACTTAGGACCTGTTTGGAATTGTATTTTAAGAGCATAAAAATGCTTTTAACACTCAAAAAATTTGTTTGAAGAAAAAAGTATTCGTTTGATAAAAAAATTAAAATCGCTTTTAAAGGTTCAAAAAACTTAAAAATGATCAAAACGCACTTTTAGCAAAAGCTTAAAAAATGAAGATTTTTTAAACGTAATCCCAAACATGCTTTTTTTTTTTTTCTTTTTTCTTTTTTTCTCTTTTCTGTGTCGATGCAAATTAGACTCGGAGAAAGGGAGGCAAACTTTATAATGGCGAATGGCCATTATCCACGGCCAACGGGAGACGAACTTTAGCATTCCCGAGGAGAGAGAGGAGAGAAAAGAGCGCTGAAGGGAAAATTGTAAAAAGCAAAAGCAAGGCTTGATGTCCCCACTTTCCCACTTAAATTTTGGTGTAGTAGACTTTCGGTTGAATGTTATAAAACTTGTCATAACGGGTATTCAAGACATTATTCTTCCACCATCTCTGATAACAATGGCAAACTATAGTATAGTTTTGATAATTTATGGTAAATTGGAACAGGACCTATTACACAGTTAATATTTAATTTTGTTGTATATAAGTTATAACAGTGTATATAGTGTCACATTATTTAAATAATGTAAAAACATATTCACCATGTGACAACAATTTCTTTTTAAAGTAATTCAAATCTATTAGAAGTGCATATAAACAAAACCATGATATACATGAAGTATACAAAAAAGTCTCTAATGTATAAAATAATAAAATAGAACAAAACTCCTAAAACTCTGAGAAATTAAAAACATGTAAATTATTAAACACTCTATAAAAGGGATTGAAACAGCATATTCTTTAATCACAATTTCATGATCTTCAAAACTCTTTGCGTTCCGCTCTTTTCAAAGACACCTCATTAAACACAAAAGAGCTATCCTCCTCACACTTCCAAAGCACTATGATGTTCCAATTGTCCTCTCCAACTTACCACAACTCTCTCACCCTATAAGGCATAATCATGTAACACTAAACGGAAAATCAAACTTCATAAATCTCTTACAACCTACAATGAAGAAGGAAGTGATCAGTAGATTTCGTACTTTTCTTATATATATAATACTAATCCACCACAATAACATTCCTCTTTTCTAAATTATCCATAGTTAAATTTTCCTAAAACCACAATCCACACAGAATGCAACTCTCGAAGGAAATCTAATATGGATTGTAAAATATGGTGAATGTACAACCTCACCCGACAACAACTAAATATTAAGGAACCATAGTTCTATAACAATTACAGCATGCAACGCTTGATAGTAGGAAATATCTTACACAATTCTATGACGACAAACTTGAAAAGTGGGCAAGATTTTCCGACTATGCTTTTAAGTTATGTTTGGTATCAAAACAATTTGTCACAGCAACCTCAATTAGCAAGATATCCTAATACCAGTTGCAAAGGTCCAGCCTCAGGTTGATTAAGACAAGCGAAGGTATACACAGATTGCTGAAAAATACATGGTACAAAGATCTTGCCATTCTTGGAAGAAGAGAAGAATTAATCCCCACTTGCACAGCCCCCACAACCGCAATGGACACACTCTATAACTTTCTCCTCTCTCAGGTGCTTTGGCACTCGGCACACACGTGGTAGCAAAATTGTGATCCCGTGGTTGAATGCATCGTAAGCAGCAGAGACGTTCATACCCCGGCTGCAATTTAAACAGAACCATGAAATTAAATTAGAATAAAGGAATGTAAAAACTTATTGAGGAACAAATGATATTGTTTTGAACAACTTAAAGACAGATATATCGATGAAAAAAAAAATGATTTCATGCTTATATTGTTTTAGCTTTAATAATCAAGTGTTTATGAACTACTGCAGGAGTATATAAGAATAGCTCCAAAGCTTCTGCATGTGTTGCTATGTATGTCCTATACACACCAAAAAAGGAAGCAAAACATACTCAACAGTACTAAATCTGGATAAAATAGATTTTGAGACAAACCTTTTTCCACTTTGCAATTAGATTGCGGTCAGGCGAATGAGGAAGTCGATGACCTGGCGGGTGTGTGGCCCACGGACGCAGTAGTCGCCAAGGAAGATGATGAGCGCGGTCTTGAGTCCTGTGGGCCGATTTGGGACTGGAGGATGGACCAGAGGCTTTGGAGTTTGTTTATGTGGCCGTGGATGTCGCCAATGCAACACACCACTTTGGGCTTGGTGTTGGGTTCTGATCGTGGGTCTGACATTTCTCTCTAAACCACGAAAGTGGGTTTGCAAAGCTCTACAACCAGAATGTTAAATATATTGGATAATATATTAGAAGCGGAAGAAAGAGAGAGAGAGCGAAAGCACACAATGGACTACATTGTATTGACTCTAATAATAATAATAATGAATACAGGTACCTCTATTTATAGAGAGGCAAGTAACCTAATAAACTAAGGAAAGGTAGACCTAATAAACTAAGGAAAGATAAACCTAGTAGACTAATAATACTTAAAGAAGTAAATAACAAGTAATATTCTTAACATCCCCCCAAACTCAATGTGTAAACTTGAGTTTGGGTAAAAGAAAAGGGAAAGAAAAATGAATTCGCCGAAAAAGTCGCTTATGCCGAAAGAGTTGCCGGAGTAACGCCATAAAAGTTGGTAGAGACCGATGGATTCCGCTTGAATTGAGCTATGCATTTAAGTTGGAGCTTGGTTCACTTGGTGGTAATTTGACTTGAAAACCATATACTATAATGAAGAGCTCGCTTGGTCGGCTGAGAAAAGTAGGTTCGGTTAAAAGGGGCTTGTTTGGCCCGTAACCCTTGGACCGTCTCGCCTGAGCTAAAGTCTGTCCCAAAAAATTCTAACTAGTAGACAGTCTCGCCTAGTCGGCTGAGATAAGTAGGGCCAGTTGAAGAGGCTAATCATGCCTGAAACCCTTGGACAGTTGAAAGGTCTAACCCAAAAAATTCTCACTAGTAATGGATCAATGGGCTAGGAAAGGCTGCAGTGACCGGTGATGGCGGCATTTGACAAGGCATAAGTGGGCCGGTTGAAAGGGCTTCTTTGGCCCGAAAACCCATGGACCTGAGGAAGATTGGTCTGACTCGAGAGTGCCTACCGCAAGAAGAATGAACCGGATTGAACTGTGCCAAAGAAAAAGGCTATGGAACCAAATTGAACAATGCATAAACCAACTTGAACCGCCCAAAACAAGGGCCTAAATTTGGAGAAGAATCTTGTTTTCTACCATATAGAGATGCCAAAAGCAAAAATAGACCACAAATTTGAAATCATGATGAAAAATTGAGTAGGAAACACCTTGTCAACTTTTTCAGTGGTCAAAGTCAAAGTCAACGGTCAACGAAGGAAAAGTCAACCATGTCAAGGTGATGACGAGGCAGATCCGCTGACATGGACGAAGTGATGATGTGGCAAAGGATGACGTGGCACCTACTGATGTGGCACAACTGACGTGGCAAATTCGCTGGCGTGGCACTGGATGACACAGTTTAGGGCTAACGTGGCAGTATGAGGGATTGACACATGGCTGGCAAAGAGGGAAAATCATCAAGCGCGTGAGGTACACGCGCCTCACCGGTGGCCGCACTAGGGCGCGTGAGGCCCACGCGCAGAGAATTCCTGATGCGCGTGGGGGCGCATCCTATGTCTTTTGGTGGATTTCTGGACATATTATTGACGGCCTGCGGCGGATCTATGGAGAGGATCGGCACCCTTGCTGATCAAGTCAACGTGGCGGCGCGTGGATTGAACGTCAAAAGCTTCTAATGGCGCATGGCGGCGCGTGGAGGTTCCGATGAGGCTGTACTCAACGACTCTCGCCTCGTCTGGCCCGGATCTATCAAACGGAGTGAAAACCACTAAGATCCGACATAGGTGGAGGCGTACGGAGGAGCGGCAGCCGCGCATAGAGGCGCGTTGGAGCGACGACAGTTGCTGAGGGCGGAGCGTGGTGGCACGTACAAAGCTGGAATAGGTTGAAATTGCACAGATCCACCGTTCTGGGGCCAAGACACCACTTTTGGTGGTTATTTGGCCAAGAGGAGTCACGGTGGCAATTGGCTCAGGCAGAAATTGCCGAAGGAGCGTGGAGGAGCTCGGAGGGCCGATAGCTGTGGATCTTCCACAAATCTGTAGATCCAAAGGAGTGAACGAGATTTTAAGCGGAAAACCGCTTGGCGGCGCGCCGACGACCGAAATTGGGAGGTCGCTGAAGGGAGCGCCGGAAAACGTCAAAGACGTTTATTGAAGGCCACAGAAGGTGGCACTGATACCATGTTAAATATATTGGATAATATATTAGAAGCGGAAGAAAGAGAGAGAAGAGAGAAAGAGCAAAAACACACAATGGACTATATTGTATTGACTCTAATAATAATAATGAATACAGAGGCTTCTATTTATAGAGAAGCAAGTAACCTAATAGACTAAGGAAATGTAAACCTAGTAAACTAAGGAAAGGTAAACCTAGTGGACTAATAATACTTAAAGAAGTAAATAACAAGTAATATTCTTAACACAAAAGACGTTTTCTTCGGACGTCTGAAAATGGAGGAGATGAACGAGGATGTTTGCCTTTCTGCAAATAATATGACTAAACCCACCCAACATGCCTTTTTCTCACGCAACTTCTGTTTTTTTTTGTTTTTAAAAGGAAACTGACGTGGCAGTGACCGTAATTTTAACTTGTTTTGATTTGTTTTAATAATTATAAATTTATAATGGAATCAATTATGATATTTTATGAAATGGAATCAAATCCATTGCATGCGATCATTTTTCTATTCATGACGATGAATCGATGAGTCACATTTTTGACAAGCAAAAGTGGTTTGATGTATTTAAATATTATTTCTAGTAGTTTGGTGGTATAAATGAAAAAAAAAAAAAAAAAAAAAAAAAAAAAAAAAAAATAGTATTGTGGTACCAAAGTGTATTCTTTTTTTTTAAAAAAAAAAAAAAAAATCTAATTTCTACCGAATTGCTTTGGAGGAAATTTCCTTCAAACATTGATTTTTTTAAAATCCAATCATGTTGAACAACACTAATTACTCATTAGAATAGGTTGAACTAAATTTTTTTCAAACTAGTTTGAAAAAAATTTGTGTCTATATATAATATAATGTGAATTACAATGGGTAATCTTAGGATTATAAAGGATAATCTTAAGATCTATGTGACAAACGGATTTAATGTAGAGAAAACACTCTTAAGGTTTCAATGTCTTTAGACTTTATGTGATTACAGTTATTGTCTTTGTACAGTACTTTGCTTGTTTACTGTAAAGTCTGCACTGCAGGAGCAGGACAATATAGCCGCTTTTATGGAGAAGCATGAACAAAAGAATAGAAATACACTAGAAGAAAAAAGGGGAAAAAAAAAAAAAAGAAAAAAAAAAAAGAAAAAGGAAGTTTAACTGTTTTGTTTCCCGGTTTATAACTACTACACGATTGCTTTCCTATTGTGTATACAGTTGTGAGACTACTGTGTAACTGAAGCTGGTTATCTCCTTTGGAAGTTGAGGAACTTGATGCCATAAGCAAAGACAAAGAAGAAGACAAGAACCCAGCCGACATGGGCCACGGCAACGGCTGGAAGGAAGTCATAATCAAAACCCCAGCCCCCTTCAAGGAACATCTTCAGTGGCACGTTACCAATTCCAGGTACCTCAACGACACCATTTTTGTCGCCCACTTGGGATGTCACAAGGCCATATAGTGTCCAAGCCACCGGAGAAGCCCAGTAGTACCACCTCCACCAAATGGGGATTTGCTGCAATATGCAAGTGGGTGTATTTTTTAAGACGCACGATTTTATCTAACGCTAAGCCATTTTTAGGAAAAACCATAAATCATCAAATAGTGATAAGTGAGCGCAGTATGCAACACAGATTGAGTTTGAATAACATACCGGCCTGGGAATGAGAAAACCAGAGAACAAGTTCCAGAAACTGAGGAAGAACGACATACAAATGGCGGCAATTTGGTGGCCCGGCGTCAGTGCAACAACCATCATTCCATACATTGTGAAGTAGACAAAACACATAAATATGTAGTAATAGAACCACAAGAATTTGGCTGCCTTCCACTCAAACCCAATCATGGAGTAAAGAAGAAGAGTGTAAACAACAGTCTGAATTGCAACGTAAACTGTCTCTATGGCCACCTGCATAATTAGTAGAGTATTAAAAAGTGTAGTTGTGTAATAGAGTTTCATTATTTGCAAGCTATATTCTGTTTTTCACAGTTTTGGGATTAAAGCCCTACAAGAAAAGAGATGAATTGCATCAAAGTTACCTGAGCAAATGCATAAGGCAGAGGAGAATACATCCCGGCTGCTCTTTCACGGTAGAAAACGGTTCTTTCAATGGCAACAATAGCCTGCACTGCAGAAGCATTGGTGGCTCCAAGGAAAAGCACAGCAGCATACATGGCACCCAAAAGATTGATCAAATCTTGTTGTTTGTCACTGTTAACAAAATATTAGAGTTAACATCTGATACAAATGGCAATGAAAATGAAGATAAAACAGGGGAGCTCCTATTCAATCAGTAGAGATCACTTTCTAAACTAAAATCTCAAGACTTACGTCTTTTGTCCTTTGTTCCAGAAGATGAGACCAAATAATGTACCAATGACAATTGTCATGAAGAACCGAATGGCATTGTACTGAGGGTTTCTCCAGTAAGACCAATGTTGTTTCCAGAAACAAGCTTTGCACTGAACAGGAAAAGATTGGGAGTATTTGGTTTGGAAATAGAGGTCCTTGGAGCCTGGGACTGGAGAACTTAGATCTTTGATGAGTTCCTGAGTCCTCCTGAAAGACCATCAAGAGAGAAATGAGAATCAAAAAATATAAAAAAAATCCCGCGAAAGTAAGAAAGCAACTATCTTCAAAATAATCATATGATTAGAACTTACTGATAAAGTGGGGAGTTGACAAAAATTTCTGCAAAATCAACATCAAGTTGAGCCTCAACTGTAGGAGCAGTGACTTCAAGCATCCATGTAGCAGGGTTGTAACCATGCTTGATCTTAGGCACTCCTGAAACAGCCTGGCATAGGTTATAGACATTAGTCAATGCCTAGCAAACTCTTCCTAGTTGCTAGTCAACCCCTAAGGGGAAAATCTAATGAAATGGAAATCACTTGTTTGAATCTCCCTAGTTTAAATCTAATGAAATTACACAAATTGATCAACTCTAAAAAACAAGCATGAAACAGATACTCACTTCGAAATATTCAATTAGCTTGTGAGAATGGTGACCAAGAGGTCCAGCATAAATGAGTTGCCCTCCTCTTTTCATCAGCAGTAGCTGCATCAAGCACAATGTCAAAGTTGAAAACACATGTTGCAACAAAGATGCATAAAAATATATAGAAATTACAAACTTTAAAAACGAAGTTATAAAAATGGAGCAGCACCTCATCAAAAGCTTCAAAAATGTCTATGCTAGGCTGGTGGATTGTGCATACAACAGTTCTCCCAGTATCCACTGTATTTCTCACTGTACGCATAACAATAGCAGCAGCTCTGGCATCCAGACCAGATGTTGGTTCATCCATGAAGATGATAGAAGGGTTAGCAACCAGCTCCACAGCTATTGTCAGCCTCTTCCTTTGTTCTGTTGAAAGACCATCTATTCCTGGAAGGCCGACTAGCGCGTTTCTCAAGGGTTTAAGCTCAACCAATTCCATAACTTCTTCTACAAACATCTGTACCACAAATAAAAATTAAAATAAGAATTCAGAAAACGCACACTCAGAACTTGGATCCTTACAGGAATCCAAAACTTTAGGTGAGTAGAAACAAATGAATGTTAAAGGTCTAGAATGATACTGATTCTAGCTAGAAGACCGTTCAACATACAATACATACCTTTCGCGTTTCTGTCTTTACATCTGCAGAAAGACGGAGCCAAGCTGAATATAGAACAGATTCATAGATAGTAACATGCGGTGAATGAATGTCATTCTGTTCACAGTAACCGCTAACCCGGGCAAATGTTGCTTGGTTTTTAGGATAACCAGAGATGGTAATGGTTCCGTCGGTGTATCCACCGGTCTTTCTTCCTGCTAACACGTCCATAAGGGTCGTCTTCCCAGCACCACTGACACCGACAAGTGCTGTCAATACGCCTGGTCTAAAAGCACCGCTAACATCTCTTAACAATTGAAGACGATCTTCTTCAATCCCTTGACTCTTCATTTCCTGGTAGGAAAGGCCAAACTGTTACCTCGTTGTTTGGAGATTAAGAAGAATTTTGACAAGAACTTGTATTGGCATTTGATAGTTAACAATGTCAATGAAAACTTGAATTTATTTGGCAGAAAATGAAAAGTTTTTAAAATGAGTGACTTACAGCAGGCATATCCACGTAGTAGTTTATATGGTTAAACGCAAGTGAAAGGGGTCGGAAGGGCAAAACCATTCCTCTTCTTGGGGCATTATCTGAGGCACCAACAATTTCTGAAGAACTTCTCACGGCCATATCAATACCTGTAATTGTTTTACAAAAAGGTTAGGCATATTGAAGAAGATGATTAACACCTCTTAACCATTGAAACAAGCAAGTTTTTTTCTCCTGAATACTTTGTAGCGCCTTGAAGTTTATTTTCTTAAGCCAAAACCAGATTTTTTGTTAATTAACAAAACCTTTGTCTTTTCTTTTCTTCTCAAATATACATGTTATAGGACATATTTCAGGCTCTTTTTCTTTTTCTTTTTTACATTATTTTCCTTCTCTAGAGGAAGGAAAAAAAAAAAAAAAAAACCATTGATGCAGGTAGCTAGGAATATTTGTGAGTTTAACATGGTTGTTCAGAATTATGACATGGTTGTTAGAAAACAACATTAAAATTTCTACCTCGCTAATTGAAATAGAATTACTGATGAGTTAATTTTAACTAAATGCCAGCAGAAGCGGAGAAATGAGGGAACCATTAATATAGAAGGGGAAAGGTAAAGGATAAAACCTTCTGTTCTATGCTTTCCAGAGGATGACTTCTCATTCTTCTTGTCATTTTCTTCATCCACAATGACAGCTTTTGAATCACCCAGAGCTGAAATTTATTTCCACAACAGGGTTTGTCAACTAGGAATTTCATTTTTATGAATCAAAACTCTGAGTAGAAATACGATTAGATAACTTACGATTCAGGAAAGTCAATGCTGCAATAAATAACAGGTTGAAGAGAAGTGAGAATCCAAAGAGTGCTCCAATACAAATCCAAAACCAATAATCATCTGTAAAGAAGCCTCTGGACTTGAGAAGGACTTCTCCAACTGTAGCTGCCTTAATACTGGGGTCTGTATTGGGCTGCAATAGATAAAAGTTTTGGATGATTTGTTTCACGATGGCTATGGAGTCAAAACTGCATAATTTGAGTTTATATTTGCATATGCATGTAAGAAATGTAGGTGCAATTCCAAAATCAACAAATGAAGACAATTAGACCGTGAAGATATCTTACCTTGCTCCATCTTTTATCCAGAAATTCATTCATAACTATGGCATTCTGTCCATACATCATAGGAGAAATATAATAGCCCCATATCATCCATGGTTCAATGTCATCTACAGGCATAACATGAAGAGTCAAAATTTGATATCAAATAAATTAATGTTTGAATTATACTGACAGCCAGATTGGAAAGAGATGAATTAATTACTTCTGGAAACAATGAACCCTCCAAGCACAAAAACCAATAGCAAGGCAAAGGTACCCAGCGTAGTTGCAACAACTTGTGTTCTTCCAAGTGCAGCAATGAACCGAAAGAGAGACAATGCCATTTGATGTATTCCAAAGAATGCCAAGAACTGTCGGAAAAACCTGAAGTAATGAAGGAAGAAATGCGTTAATGAAAGAAACATTGACTAAACCCCATTAGTTTGATACATAAAATCCCAGTATCTAGTAAGTAGGGAATCAGATTTCCATAGACAAGAAATCAAAGCCCATTTACCTGCTAGGAGCCGGAGCAAATCCAATTGTGTAGTATGTAAGAATGATCCATATTCCTGATTCCATTAATGAGAGAGGAATCCTAAGGACCCAGATAGGTAAGCCAAAAGCCCATGCAGGATAGAACAAGAAATCCCTCTGTTTATAGAAGACAGGAAGCCTGAAAACAGTCATTGCCAGTTCTGCCATTCCATTGAACATCACATTAATCAGACTGAAAAATAGTGCTCCAAAAAATTTTCCTCCATCTATTACAGTTCCAACCGACATTTCCGTCCTAAAGAAAACTGTTAAGGCAATTATGGACATGATTGTTATCTGGGTAGTCTTGAATATATACACAAAAGAATTACGCTTCATTAGCAGCCACTCTCTTGAAAAGCAAGCCTTGAATAGTTCCATATTTGAAATACCATACTTCTCTGTCACCAGAGCAGCTGGGTGGGTTCTGGATCTGTCATAAGGAACACTAAGATCAGCTGCAAGCTGTTGGCCAATGTGGAAAGAGCTGAAGGCCTGTGCAAATTCGGGAACTGAGATGTATCTGTGAGGTTGGTTCTTCTTGAACCAATATTGCTCTTGATCCTTCTTGGAGGTTACTTCTTGCAAGAAGTCAGCAACCCCTTTCCTTTCTGGGCATTTGAAACCCATGTACTCAAAGAAATCGAGGACATTTTCTCTTGGACCTTGGTACACAACCTGACCATCTGAAAGTAGGATAAGGTCATCAAAGAGATCAAATGTCTCTGGTGCTGGCTGCAGAAGAGAAATGACCATCGTCACTTCCATTATATGAACCATTTGCCTCATGAACTTGCATATCTGGAATGTGGTAGAACTGTCCAGCCCCGTTGATATTTCATCCATAAAAAGAGCCTTTGCTGGTCCGACCAACATCTCCCCTGCACCGCCATTATAATAAAACAATCACACTGGTAATGTATAATTACAAATGCTTCTTCTGCACCAGCATCATTCTAATTGTTTGTTAATTAATTACTGTTAAGATTTAATTAAATAAATTAACTTACATCAAAAATAATTTAATTTTGAGTCTATATGTTATAAGATACATATATATATACATTACATTCATCACACACACATGTATATACATATCCACAAACCCGCTCATTTACATACAAAAACACATATTTATATCAAGACTCATAATTATAATAATTCAAATTATATATATTCTATTACGGAGATAATCTATTTTTATCTTTTAAAATACTTATACGAGTTTATACGTTTATACCAGTTGTCAAACGCTTCTTCTGTCCGCCAGAGATACCCCTCCTCATCTCATCTCCCACCAAAATATCCGCACAAATATCCAGTCCAAGTATCTGTCAAAAGTTCTTACGAAGTCAGCTTTCTTAAATTGGGTTGTTGGATGAAAAAAACACAGATGCTGCAACATAAAAGAGAGACAGAACTGAACCTTGAGAATATAATCCGTAACCAAACTGGTCTTTTGGCCTGACATTGCTGTGGCCTTCATGAACGCATCAATCTCAGGATCCGGCTTAATTCCCGCTTCTCTCTCTCTTCTTGAGAGTTCCGACAACATTTCGTATCTTGTCCCAACCCCTAGACAGCGTCCAGAGAAATCCAGTGTCTCTCTCACTGTCATTTCTCCATGGTGAAGATCATGCTGACCAATATAAGCACAGGTTCGTTGAGGAACAAATTCATTCAGTTCGTGACCACAGTAGGTGACTTTCCCAGATGCCTGTTTATGTATAGAAATCCAATCAATTAGCAGGGTTATGCAAAGTGAGACACGTAAAAATAGCAAGAGATTGGGAAACAAACCCTTAGATCCTTGTCGAGCTTCCCGGCAAGCGCCATCAACAATGTTGTTTTCCCTGCACCTGGAGGACCCAGAAGCAGAGTCATCCTGGAATTACCACATCAGAAGTTAAGGCCACGCTCTAGAGAAACAAAATAAGAACAGTTCACTTCATCTAATGAAACAACATACACCAGATACGACGCAAGCAAGTTTATTTCCCCATCAATCATATTTGAAAAAAAAAAAAAAAAAACTACCGCTTCATGAAGATACCTTGAAGGTTTGACGATTCCACTAATATCGTCAAGTATCTGGATTTTTCTCTTCTTGGATGGAGCAAGGTGAACCAATCCGAGAATACTCTGTTGCCCATTACAAATTGAAAATGGAAAGAACAGAAACAGTTATCAGCAAAAGCTTAAATAAAATATTCCTGTCAAAAGATTCCAAACTGACAAACTCCCTCCCAGAACAACTGGAGGAAAAGACACAGCAACAATTGTTCCAAATGACAAAGTTAAGCCATTCCCAGTTGCTTAAAGGGAAATTATCTCTCTGTTTCACAATTTAAAACAAAAACAAAAACAAATTTTACGACAAAATCTAAACAGAAATATACAAAAAAAAAAAGGGTGGGGGGGGGGGGGGGAGAGGGAACATATTTTAATATACCTCAATTGTGTTCAAGGTGACATTAAAAAGAGTAGGAAGCGCTCGGCTCCCAACAAACACATCCCCCTCCACTGACAAATGCTCGTAGCGAACTTCAATCTTAGGAACCTCAATCGACA
This sequence comes from Corylus avellana, assembly GCF_965113065.1. Lineage (NCBI taxonomy): Eukaryota > Viridiplantae > Streptophyta > Magnoliopsida > Fagales > Betulaceae > Corylus > Corylus avellana. Next base: position 1,535,181 of record NC_142499.1, read on the forward strand.
CCCTGCCACCAATCCAAACCCACCAAATAAAACCTTAAATTCACAAACCCAGAAACAAAAAAGAAATCCAAACAAAAAAAAAACGACAAGGAACAAGAAACGACAAGTGCGTACCTGTCAGTCCTTTCCCTGAGTCTCATAAGGAACTTTTCGTTGTCCTCCTCGACAACCTTGAGTATACTCTCCATCAACCGGTTCTTGTCCTGGATCCCGAGCCTTGTCACGTCGACCTCGTCGTGCACAACCCTGCCATTTTCAAGGACCTGCCTCAGCATACCCTTCCTCAGCCGGTCATAGGTCGGTAGCCTTTCGATGGCGGCCCACCGGAGCTCCTCCTCATCGGTTTCCTGCCTGCCGCTCCGGTTGAACACGTCCGGCGGAGCCGTCCAGACCTCCCGGAAGCTCGTCGACGCCCAGCTTCTCCGGCTGCTCGTCGACCGGGCGAGATCATCTCCCGCCAAAGCCGACGCCATTCCTCCCTCGCGTGATCTACAATATGCGCTTAAGCACTTATGGTACTGTGTCGAAAAGTGGGTTTCTTTTCTATACTTGCATACGTATGCAGTAGGGAATTAAATCAATCAATAGTGACTACAACTACTTTATCTTTTTCTCGGTCTTGTTTTTCTGAATTTCCGTATGCTTGTGAAATACTTCTACCATGAATTCCCAGTTACCATCTGATCCAACACAAAAAATTTGTCCCAAAATGAACCTTGCTCTTGTAAACACCAACTCAGCCAACTCTGAAGCTTCTACTGAGTAGTGGATAAGAGATATAGGGTGCAGATGGTGGGAAATTTGGTGAGAAAGAAAGGAGTGGATGGTGATTAGAAGGGAAGCAAAAATAAACGCGTTTGGGGATCAAAATGTAAGTCAAGTCGATGTCACTGAGCGTATATATTTCTGGTTGTTTAAATTTGAAAGCATGAAAGCTTCCATGTAGTTGGCTAAAAGAAGAGGTTTTGTGGGTCAGTCGTATTAAACACCTTAAATATGAACAGAAAATGACTCCTACACTACACTTCTACTTCGACCAGGTTTCTAGTGTGTACTTCTTCCTTTTTTCTTTTTTCCTTTTTTCTTTTTTGAAGCAAAGGTGAACATGTGAAAAATAAATTTTTTTTAAAATAATATTATTAAAAAAAGTGGGTGAGAAATACATGCTACCAAACAAAATGATTTTGACTTAAGTAGGTAAAAAAAACTATTGAGGAAGTGTCATAATTTTTTCAACCATACAGATACAGATTTAATGTCATGAAAAAATTATAATTAAATCTTAACCTTTAGAAAAGAAAATACAACAATATGCTGTAATTTTCTTTTAAAACAATTAATCCATTTTCTTTATATATATATAGATATATACTTACTTTTAACTTACGTTACACTTCCATATTTTCTCGTTTACCGCTAAGGAAATGAGGATAGTTCCAAAAGTTGGTTTGTGAACATCAAATTAACAAGTTGCACATTTTTTTTTTTTTGTCTCTTTTGGTGTTGAAAATGGGGCGCAAAGAAGTTTGACATTAGCTCAATCATGGTGATTCTAACCATTGAGGACCACAAGCTTATTCAAAACGTACTATAGCCAATCCATTGTTTTTAGGGTGGATGGAAAAATAGGCTGTAACGTGACTCACGAAGAATTGGCATAAAGTCAATTTCTCAAAACCTTGTGTTGGGATGGGCTTGGCTCCAATTCGTTGAATATATTTTGAGAGCATGTGGATGACTTATTTGTCCGAACAAGCGCTTAAATAAGAAGACTTTATAAATGAGTTTAACGAACCGATTGAGTTGACGTTTTAGAAATCCCAAACCCTAGCTCTTTTCTCTCTAAGCGCCACAACCGCACAGGTAAGGTATCTCCAGGCTTGGGGAGGAAGGACGGCCGTTGGCTGTCTCCCTCCTCCCCTTGCCTTCTTCGCAACGGGTGCTAGAAGTTTACCTGATGCCCCTAGTCTCGTTGTCTCATCTCTCTCCCTTCTCTGCTGCCCCTTTCCCCCCTTTGGTCTGCTTTTCTCCGGCGTGGCCCTTCTCCCTTTCTCCACCTTGCCGCCTTCCTCCCTTGATATCATGTTAAATTACCAATTATTTCAAAATTTTAATTTAATAAGAATAAATAAATTTAATTATTTAATCATTACTTTAACATCAATTATATCTTTGAAAGCATTAATGACTTGTCATTTTCTTTCCTCTGTTTGCATTAATAGCCACCTTCTTTTATAGGAATGGAGATCCCCTCCGGTCCATTTGGAAATTTGTTCTCTTTAGGGGCAAAATTATTCAAAAAAAACTTTTTAGACAACCAGTTTCGCCCCACCACCTTGCTAACCGGTTTCGCATGTGCCCATCTCACCTTTTGCACTAGATCCGTATCTCCGACTGTGGTTTTGTTTTCCTTTTCTGCCTATTGTTTTGACGTTTATCTTGGTGTGTTGTTATTTGTTTATGTTGCTTGTCTGTCACACTCTGTGGGTGCTGCTCTTGAGGGATTCACTCAAACTCTCCCCCTAGTTTGTTTTGTGTGTGCTGCCGATCTCCTCCACGCCCGCTCTGCCGCCCACCGTTCGCTGCCCGGTCTTTTAGCGTCAGTTTTCGGCCAGCACGTGATTGACTTCCTCCCAGCTGCCGTTATCCGCATAGTATTTTTTTTCTTGTTTTTTTCCTTGTATTTCCCTTTTTTTCCTATTTTTGCTTGTATTTCCGTTTTTATCCCTTTATTTCCCTGTTCATTTTTCTTTCCTATTTTTTGTTTGTAATAAGGTTATGTCCTTTCTTTGATCTGTCTGTTGCTGCTTTGGTCCAAACCCTTGGGTTGTGGATGTGAACGATATCCTAGCTATCGGGTCGAGGAGGAAGAGTTTTGGCTTGGGGTTCTTTATTCTCAAGGCCAAGGAATAAGCGCTACCTATGCATTGGAAGGTGTCTGTTTGATGCAGATCTGTTTTTAAACCTGGTGAATAGTCATGGGTTAGCAGATGTTTTGTAATGGTTGATTAGTATGTTGTTGACATATATAACTTTAGCTTCGGCTATGATTTGCTTTCAGAGATTTTACTTTGTTTGTAAGAGTTCTTGCTCGCGATCTTTTATCAATGAATGAGTATGAAAATTTTCCCATTCCAAAAAAAAAAATAAGAAGACTTTATGAGAGTTATTTCTTAATTAATTGTCTGAATTAATCACAATATAGACAGCTAGTAACAATGAATCTTATCCATGATTAATTATTAGGAAACGTGATTTTTTTTTTAAGTAAAATTGCTTTTGTATTTCATCAAATACTCACTGACAGAGCAGATTGCTCCATCAAAATAACATCCCTGATACAATCAGGAGTTTCCTCCAACCAGACCCTATCTAGGACCTGTTGTGTGACATTCTTTTCCATTATATGGGCAGCATGATTAGCCTCTCTACTTACATAGCAACAAGACCAGCTTCGCAGAGAGCATAGAACTGATCTAACATCCTCTACCAAATGGCTATTATTCGTCCAATTTTCTTCCAATGAAGACACCGCTTTCACCACTTGCAAAGAGTCACCTTCCAAGATAATATCATTCAGCCCAATTTCCCGACAAAAGTTCACTGCCACAAACGCACCAAGTGTTTCTGCAGCAAGATGATCAAGCAGACCCATTTTTGTGATACTACGAACAACCATTACACAGCCTGCATGGTCCCTTACAACAACACCCACTCCTATCCTGGAAGAATTTTTATTCAAGGCGATATCCCAATTTGCTTTATATTTATTCACCGGCGGAGGACACCACCTGACCACGGGAGCAACACGATCCACATGAGTTCCATGATTTGTGTTGACCTCCATGTATTCCTCCAGAGCTTTCATTGTATTCTGAATAATGGTGTTGGGGTGAGTAAAAACATCACCGTGGATTACCTCATTCCGACGAGCCCATATACTTCTTGCAATCCCCACAAAAGTGGATAAAACTTCTTGACCCCCCCTTCTGTAAAATTTGCTCCGCCAACTCCACAAAATTTGAACCAGTGAAAACACACTTTTGGATGGGCCGAATACTAGCCTCCCATACGTCTCTTGCCGCAGGGCATCCCCACAAAATATGAAGTGCCATTTCCTCTTCCAATTTACATAATGGGCATACCGGATCCGCTACTATCTTTCTTTTCAACAAGTTGTCCCTCATTTGTAATAAATTGTGGCATACACGCCATATGAAATTTTTTGCAGCATTTGGAATCTTAAGACTCCAAATGATTCCCAAAATAGGACTCTGTGCAACTTTGGAAGAGCATTCCGGCCGATGCTGGCCATCTAGTTCCATAGCTAGATGATACGCACTCCTAACAGAGAATATCCCCGTTGTTGTCCCCCTCCAGATCTGTGTGTCTTGCTGGTTCGTGCAACCAATGGGTGTAGACAAAATGATTTTTGTCTCTTCAGGGCTGAATAGAGAATTTATAAGCTCAATGTTCCACCATTTTGAATCAGGGTCGATAAGTTCACTTACAGTAACACTTGCATTCAATATGTGTGGTGGGGTGTGAATAGTATAAGTGTTTGGACTTTTCATCCATTGGTCACCCCATATACGCACTTGTTTGTCATTACCAATCCTCCAAATCAGACAATTCTTCACCAAGTCACAAGCCCCATGTATACTCCTCCAAGCGAAAGAAGAATTTGACCCCAACTTTGCCTCCAGAATTGTTTTTCCTGCAAAATATTTTCCTTGCATAATTTTTGCTGTCAACGTATCCGGAGATATTAGTAACCTCCAAACCTGTTTTGCCAATAACGCCTTATTAAACAAAACCAAGTCCCCGAAACCCATTCCGCCTTTCGCCTTCGGTTGCCCCATTCTTTTCCAACTCATCCAATGTATCCGGGATTCATTCGATTTTTGCCCCCACCAGAATCTTTGCATTAAATAATTAATTTCCTTGCAAAGGCCTGTTGGGAGTTGAAAGACGCTCATACTATATGTCGGTATGGCTTGTACAACTGCTTTTAATAAAATCTCCTTCCCTACTTAGGAAAGAAATTTTAATTTCCAGTCCTAAAGTCGCTTCCACACTCTATCTTTAATACTCTTGAAGGCTTTTGTACGAGACTTGCCAACAAGGGTTGAAAGTCCCAAGTACTTGTCGTATCTTTGGGTATCAGGGATCCCTAAGATGTCTAAAATCTTCTTTTTTTGACCTCTCCGAAGTATTACGACTAAAAAAGAGTGATGTTTTCTCTTTATTTAGTCATTGCCCTGACGCTTTCTCATACATGTAGAGGAGTCTGGACATCCTGTTCCAATGTCTGAGATTGGCCTTACAAAAAAGAAGGATGTCATCTGCTAAAAAGAGATGGTTAATACGGAGAGACCCTTCTAGAAGTAGGGACACATGTCAAGACACCCTGACGATCAGCTCTAGAAAGTAGAGCACTGACAGCTTATGCACAAATAAGGAATAAGTAGGGTGAAATAGGATCCCCTTGTCTTATCCCCCTTAAAGATTGAATTTTCCCTGTTGGGATTCCATTGACCAAAACCGTGTAATTAGCAGTACAGACACACATCATAATGAGTTGAACCCATTTATCATCAAACCCCATCCGCTTCATTATCGCTTCAAGGAAATGTCATTCCACCCGGTCATACGCTTTGCTCATGTCGAACTTAACAGCCATATACCCCTCCTTCCCCCACATGCGGGAATTCATCGTATGTAGGGTCTCATAAGCTGCTAAAATGTTGTCAGTGATCAATCTACCTGGGATAAATGCGCTCTGATTGAGTGAAATTATCTTTGGTAACACCACTTTTAGACAATTTGCAATGACCTTGGACACAATTTTGTATAAGACATTGCATAAACTAATGGACCTAAATTCCGAAACACAAGTGGGATTTTTGGTTTTTGGAATCAGAGCAATATAAGTGGAATTGAGCTCTTTATTAAAAAAACTAGAATTTAAAAATGCAAGTACATAATTGCTAACCTCCTCCCCAACCACAACCCAATTAGATTGATAGAAACCCGCATTAAAACCGTCTGGCCCAGCCGCCTTGAGTGGCGACATCTGATGCAATGCCACATTGACTTCTTCTACAGTGAACACCCTAGTTAGTTGAGTATTCATTTATGAATTTACTCGCATATTAACAGCCTCAAGACATTTTGCCATATCGCCCGTAGCCACTGAGGTTAACATATTTGAAAAGTACTAAACAAAAGCATTTCCGATCGTTTCTTGGGTATCCCATTTTCTACCATTCATATCCACAATACTATTAAGAAAATTAGATTTTCTTTTCTGATTTGCACATGCGTGATAGAATTTTGTATTTTGATCACCATGTTTTAGCTAATCTTCCTTGGCTCTCTGTTTCCAATGCATAGCTTCTTGGTCCATCAATGACATAATTTCCATATGAAGAATTTTCTTTTGCTGAAAATTTGCGAGATCACCTTGTCCTTGTAGAACTTCCAGGCATTTGACATTTTGCTTTATGACAGAATCAAAATTAGTCACAGTAGTCCGCTGCCATTTTTGCAAGCCCACTCTACAGTTGTCGAGCTGTCCTCGTATTTTCTGCCAAGGGTCCCCACTCACCTTCTTCGTACTTCTTCTTTTTATCAATATTGTTTAGTTGATTTTAACAATAAGTTCTACCACATTATCGTTTGATCATTTTAAAAATATCTTCAATTTATATCGTTTTAATAAGAGTTATATGGAGATATTTGTAACTAATAACGATTGACATGATTGGAATAATTGATTGGTTGTGACGTTTTATGAGTAGGAATATTACGCCCATAATTAAACATGTTAAATTGTATCTTAATATCAATAACATAAAAGTATGTGCTATTCTCGTGCCAAAAAGAAAGAACGAACCATGCACTATATGATGATTGATGGAAGACTGGAAGTGTTGGTGGGTTTAACGCCCATATATATATATATATATATATATATATATATATATGTTGGTGGGTTTAACGCGCATACCCATGTCATGTTAAAGATAGCTAATAGGATATGGATAGAGGAAACGCCAAATTGTATAGGTAATGTTATTGTGATTTTTATATACTAAGTTTAAAAAATAAATAAATAAATTATTCCAGCTAAATTTAAAAGAAATCTTTGTCCCATACTGACTCAGTGACTCCATTAAAATGCATGCACATGGTTCGGTTACAAGCAATTAAAAGCGCTAGATTAGCATGTTCTGTCACTCGTTCTGACAAGACATGACATCATCATTTATGATTTCCCTTTGCCCTTTGTTGCAGCAATTCCGATTGAATAATGCTAGGTGTTATTTTTTATTTTTTTTTTAAAATTTAACGTGGCTTTTAAAATTATTATTTGATTAAATTTTAAGTATGATTCATCTAAAATTTAATGGTTATTTTAAAAACCACATCAACTTTAAAAGAATTTTAGAAGAATAAATATGGTACTTAGCATTACTCATTCTGCTTTGTTCTGGGAAGATGAGCTTGTTTTTTCTCCCAAGCACCTTGTTTTTCTTTTTCTAAATAAGTAAAGATGTAATTATTTTAGCGAGTAATGCTATAAGTCTTTTTATTGTTAAAAAAAAAATGTTATAAGTCTTTCTAAAGTCCTAAAATTATTCCAAATGTAATGTGATTTATTGACTTTTGATCTATTGGTAATTTTAGGCTGTGTTTAGCAATAGAATGGAGAAAAAAAATAGTGAAATGGTACTGTAGCAGATTTGATTGATATGAGAAAAAAAAAGTAAGAATGTTTTGTATAAAAAAGTGAAAAAAAATTTGTTTTGTAGAGATTTTATTATTTAAATAGTAATAAAAAGTAATTGATGTGATGTAAAAAATAAGAACATTGAAGTTGATTTTGAGAAAAAATTTTAAAATTTTTAGGTCCGATTCAGCCAGGCTCTTTGCCAAATACAACCTTAAACGTCACATCATATTTAAGGTAACTCAAAAAAAATTTCTAAAAAAACTTATAACATTAGTTTTTCTTTTTCCTAAAATCCCAAGGCAGCCTTAACTATGAGCTTTCGTGCCTAAAGATATAACGGGTGGGCCCACGCCCAGATTCACCTACTTCAAGAAAACGAAAGGATTCCTTCGTCGCGGAATGCTATCTAGCCTAGCACCCGTGTCGTGCATTGTAAAACATCTCACTAGCCTACTGGACTCGTGGAGCCCAGCCCACCAAATCAACTTGATTAGATTTTTTAAAAAAAAATAATCTGGCGGCGGCTCAAGCTTTTGAATCTTGTGATGAAGACGTGGTTAGTACTTGGAATGGCAGCCTCTATTTCAACGGATTAGCACAATACAGAGGGTAAAATAGTTTTATTTTATCCTCTTGTTTTGCTTAACCGATTGGATACTTTTGGATTAGTTTTAGCCGCAGAGTTTGGCGTCAAATCCTTTTTGTCATTAGTTTTGATATAACATCAACATGTCGGGGCTTCAACCTCATTCACACCTTCAGTCGCTAGCTATGTCGATGTCACAACAACGGCGATAAACCAATGGATTTGGCCACGCTGCACGCGGTGCTATGTTAGAGAATATTGTGCACGGAGCCAGGGACCGTTGGATATGCTTGACAAATCAAACAACTTTAATCGATCACAATTTAAGGCTGACAAAAATCAACTTCACTTCACACCGTTGACTATTATGCTTCACAGGACTTGTGAGTTTAATGCCAACAACCTGTGACGGAAGGAGGGGTACTGGGTAGGCCATGGTCCTCTAGTCTCCTCTGCCCTCAAAAATAAGGAAAAAAATTATAAGTAAAAAAAAAAAAAAAAAAACTTTTAATTTTAGTCATTTGGCCAAAAAAGAAAAAAAGAAAATTGTCCTATTTTTTAATTTTTTGGCCATATTCTTAATTTTTTTGGGCCATACCCATTAAGATTTTTTTTTTTTTTTTTTTTTTTCAAATGCCTACTTTTTTTACTCTTACAGTAGTCTTTAGTTCATAAAAAACAAAAAAAAAAAAAAAAAAAAAAATTTAATAAACAAATTTTAAAGAACCGAAAAAAAAAAAAAAAAAAAAAAATATTGGCTGGTTCTTTCCCACTAACCACACACCATTACTATTCTTTTTCCTCTTTTTTTTTTTTTTTTTTTTTTCCTTTTCTTTCTCTTATTCAAATGAAATTGGGGAGAGAGAAAATAAAGTTACTATATAAGGTATTTGGATCATCTCCAGTCCAAAAGGACAGGAAAGGAGCTAGTTCTTGTTAAAGTATGGACAAAATTGTCTAAAAAGTTTTTTTTTAAAATAATTCTTCCCCTATGCTAAAGAGAACTGGTTCCCCTCCAATCCATTTAGACTGGTGAGGATCCATCCCTATATAAGAAGGTGGCTATTAATGCAAACAGAGAAAAGAAAATGACTAGTCATTAATGCTTTCAAAGATATAATTGGTGTTAAAGTAATGATTAAATAATTAAATTTATATATTCTTATTAATTTTAACTTTTGAAATAATTGGTAATTTAACATGATATCAAAGTTAAAGTTTTTTTTTTTTTTTTTGATATGTCCACACAAGAGGGGGGAGGGAGATTCGAAAAAGTTAAAGATCTTAAGTTGAAGAATCTATCATTTTACAAGATGATATACTTTAAAATTAACATTATAAGAGATCTTCAAAGCCATCAAAGTAGTGAAACTTTGAGTTGTTGAAAAATACCCCAATGATAGGAGCAACAATCCAATCTGAAAAATTCATGAATATTATTCTTTGGAATGGATAGAGCAACATAAAGATTTAATAGACTGATTGCTGAAAATTTTAAAGATAGTTGTTAGTTTAATAGCCTGAATTAATTAATTTTTTTATAATCTAATTAAAAACATGCGTGTGTTTGATGTATTTTGTTTGTTGGTTGGTATGTTTACAGGTAAATCCCATATAATTTATTCACCATTTTTTTTTTTTTAATAAAAAAGAAAAAAGAAAAAATTGTTAATGTTGCATCATGACTCTCATGAGCACTCCCAATCTGGAACATGTTTGGTTGTAATTGATTGCCACGCCATTCCCTTAATTAATTGCCATGTGTTCAATATTTTGCTCTATCATGCACATCAAGGCCAATTACCTATATATATATATATATATAAAAGAAGACGGGTAAAATATTTAAGTTTGGAGATAAGTAATAATTTAACGTAGTATATGATATAAATATCATGAATTTGAATTCTAACTCTCACAGTTATCCCCTATTAACTCACATTTTTTTTTTTTAAATTGAATAAGGAAATGGTTACAAGGAAGGATCCTTACCTCTTTTAATCCGAATGAAAGAAGTGAGAGATCCTAAAAATGAAAATGGGATGAGCTTCTTAACAACATATCCAAAACAAATTAAAATAGCGTTGTAATGTCCTCTCAAGAGGCCGCATAAAGCGGTAATATAAGCAAAATGGGCACAGATTAAGGTAAGTCTATCTGAATCCCATTTGGAACTAGCAATAACCACAGCAAAGAAGCTAAAGCTAAAAATGCACTGTCATAATCTAATATAGAGACTGCTAAAAAGAGAGGAATCAACACATTCGATTACAAAAATCTCCACGAAATGATCAAAACATCAAAGAGAGTGATAATTTAACAAAACATGAGATCTAATGACTTTTTTCAAAAATTGAATCATTTGTTCAGAAATTAAAGAGATTTTCTCAGATAATTCAAAAAAATTATTTTTTATTGACTACTATTTTTTATCATATCAAATACTAAAAATATAAAAAGTATTTTTTCAAAAATTATTTTACCCCAAAATAAAGCCTAACTTAAAATATATATATATATACATCTCGAAGTTATCTCGAAGTTATGAGATATGTCATTGTCAAACTGAAAGTAGTTGCGGGGCTATTATGTAAGCAATAATAACTGAAGTTGATTACCTACTGCATCGATCAGAGCTGTCATAATTTTCAACGCTGCAACTGCAAATATAAATGATGGGTTTTCATAAATGCATTTCACTATTTAAGTATTTATGTCATGAAATACGTTCAGGAGATTTTATTATCATAGGTATTCGTTGTCCGCTGTCATTTCATATTTCTATTTGTTTGATTATCCTAGAATTCGTTTAGTTTCGGATAATGTGAGACTTATATTAAAGGGATAACTTCAGAAAACCCCCCTGAAGTTCCAGCCGATTTGAAAAGACCCCCCTGAATTTCCAAAACTCTCATTTAAGCCCTCTGAACTTCCATTTTCTCTCACTTTGGACCCCTTTAACATTAAACTACGTCGTTTTGAATGTTTTATACCCATTTTACCCTTCCCCAAAACTACGTCGTTTTGTGTCCTAAAATTACCCAGCCTAAAACGACGTCGTTTTAGGCATTAATTTTTATTTTTTTAAAAAAAGAAAAAATTAAAAATTAAAAAAAAAAAAAAAAAAAAAAAAAAAAAAAAAAAACTGGGGTGGCTTCAGCCACCCCCTTGGCCAAAATGGGGTGGCCGAACCACCCCATTTTTGGCCAAGGGGGTGGCAGAGCCACCCCCTGGACGGTCTGGGGGGAGGGCCGGACCACCCCCTTGGCCATGGGGGTGGTCCGGCCACCCCCAAAAGGGTTAAAAAAAAAAAAAAAAAAAAACGGGGGGGCGGGGGGGTGCATATGGGGTGGCCGGACCACCCCCAAGGGGCTGGGGGTGGTTTCGGCCACCCCATACGGCCGGTATGGGGTGGCCGAAACCACTCCAGCCCCTTGGGGGTGGTCCGGCCACCCCCAAAAACACCCCATCCCTTTTTTTTTTTTTTTTTTTTTGGGGCCAAGGGGGTGGCCGGACCACCCCCTTGGCCATGGGGGTGGCTCGACCACCCCCAGATCGGCCAGGGGGTGGCTGTAGCCACCCCCGTTTTTTTTTTTTTTTTTTTTTTAATTTTTTTTTTATTATATATATATTTTACTTTTTTTAATTAAAAAAAAAAATTATGCTTAAAACGACGTCGTTTTGGGCTGGATATGTGTTGTGATTTTAGGACACAAAACGACATAGTTTTGAGGAAGGGTAAAATGGGTATAAAACATCCAAAACGACGTAGTTTAATGTTAAAGGGGTCCAAAGTGAGAGAAAACCAAAGTTCAGGGGGTCTAAGTGAGAGCTTTGGAAATTCAGGGGGGTCTTTTCAAATCGGCTGGAACTTCAGGGGGGTTTTCTGAAGTTATCCCTATATTAAAGCAAATAGGATCAGGATCCCCTCTAATTGAGAGAGAGAAAATGAGAATCGCCCTTAGATGAATAGAAGGGTTCAAAATATTTTAATCTCAAAACTCAAACACAAACACAACTACACAGGATTTTATACCAAATTTAAATTAAAAAATTAATTAATTAATTATTTTAAAAACAAAACGAGAAAAAAAAAAACAAAAAAACAAAAGGCGGCGGCTCCGCCCAGATTTGCCCATATGGGGCTGGCGCACGGCCACCCCTGGGCCATGGGGTGGCCACTTAAAAACAAAACGGAAAAAAAAAACAAGGGGCGGCGGCTCCGCCCAAATTTGCCCATCTGGGGCTGGCGCACGGCCCCTCTTGGGCCATGGGGTGGCCGCACAGCCACCCCCATGGCCTAGAAATGGCCTCGCGCCACCCATGGGATGGTCGCCGGGGGCGGCGAACCGCCCCATGGGGTGCCTTCTCCTCCAATTATTTAAAAAATAAATAAATAAATGTTTTTATTATTTATAATCAGATGTGTTGAGTTTATTTTTGGGTTTTGTGTTCCTAAATGATCTTAGACCCTTGGATGTTTTGGATGGCTAAGATCTCACAAAATGAGATTCTCCAATTACTCACAATTGGAGGGAATCCCGATCCATAGAATAGTATTGTAGTAGATTGGATTGATATGAGAGAAAAAAAAAAAAAAGTAAAAATATTTTGTATAAAAAAATTTAAAAAAAAAAAATTATTTGTAGTGATTTTTTTATTTGAATAGTAATAATAAGTAATTGATGTGATGTAAAAAGTAAGAATGTTAAAATTGATTTTGAAAAGAATTTTTAAAATTTTTGGGTCCAGTCCAACCCAGCCCTTTGCCAAACACAGCCATCAATTTCCGGAAATGAAATTGATTAAAGATGATAAATCATCAATTTCGTTTGTTTTCTGTATTTTTTGCTTCACCAAAAAAATCCTCTTTAATTTTTAGGAAAAAAATCGTAAATCATTTTTTGAATTTAAGTATCTCATTCTCAAATTGATAGACTCAGCAAAGATGTTGCCGGAACCCTGTCACGACTTTACTGAAACCTCGTCGAGACCCAACTAAGACTTTACCATGACCTAAATAGGACCTGGTTGGGACCTGGTTGGAACCCGTCGAAACCTGGTTAAATAATTGGATGACGAGACACTAAACATCAACCTTTAAATTCATACTTATAAGAAATAATTCAAGTTCTGATATAATAATTATGGAAGTTGTATAGGAGTTTATTAAATATTTATCTCCAATTTTCCTTTTTATTTTAATTTAAACTTTTGTGATAAGTGATGATTTAATATAATATCAAAATAAAACCTTGATCAGTTCAAATCTTGCTTCTATCAATTTATCCTATTAAAATTGATCAATGTGTGATCACTATTCTCCTGAAATAAACATGCAGTTTTTTATCTTATGATATTGAGCATCAAGGACAATGATTGAATAGATTTTTTTTTTGACATGAAATGATTGAATAGATGATGAGTGATGTTGGGACACAATAATGCTCTTTATGATCATTCTAAAAATGAAAGGTTTGAGTCTTCTCCCTTAACATCAATTGGCTTTAGGTGAGTTCATGAATTATCAAAATGAATTTTCTTGATTTGATATGCAATTGGAAGAAAAACAGTGTACAAAGACAAGTCACAAGCCATTTAGCAGTAGAAAATTCTGTGCATATACATCTCAATAATAAAGAATTAACTCACAAAATAAATAGATAAAGAATTTCAAAAGAAGAAAGTTGCACTTGCACCCCCTAGGCTGTGATGTCAAGTTTTGTGCCACCTGAAAATCAGAATGTGGAAAGTTTTAGGCTTTAGCCGGTGTTGACTATTGTTCAAAGCAAAGGATCTTAATCAAGTCCGTGAATGAGATAGCGTGTCAACCATGACTAATAAATCATAATTAATTACCAACTATACCAACTATGGACCATCTCACCCTAATCTACACATTCAACCACTATCAAATTAGATATTATGATAGAAATTTGCGTGAGCACCACAGTATTATTTATTTATTATTATTATTATTTTTTTTAGAGAAATGCTATACACTTGATCCTACACTTTCATCTTGTCAACGTTTTACTCGATTAATGTTGTAGTGTCTATCAATCATTTGATATTTTTTATTTATAATAAATCCAAAAGCGGATGATTGCTACCACATCAATCAAATGGAATAAGGGTGAGATAAAGGTGGCATTATTATTCTTTATTATTATTATTATTATTAATTTTTTAACAAGAGCTGATTTTAAGGGCATATTGCCACATTAGCATAATAGGATGGGATGAGATGAAATGAAGGTGCAGTATTTGGCATTACTCATTTGGAATTGGTTTCAAATTAAAACTAAAACATAATTACATCAATTCAATATCATTACAAATTTACAATCGAATCTCAATGAGTCCATGCTCGTTGGTTGACAATGCAAAGTGGACTTGGGGTCTGTTTGAGATTGCATTTGAAGAGTCTAAAAATGCTTTTAAAACTCGAAAAATTCGTTTGAAGAAAAAAGTATTCATTTAGTAAAAAAATTAAAATCGCTTTTAAGGATTCAAAAAGTTTAAAAATAGTCAAAATACACTTTTAACAAAACCTTAAAAAATAAAACTTTTTTTCTAAAAAACTATTTTTGACTAAAAAATTATATTTTTCAAACGTAATTCCAATGTGCTCTTATTCTTTTTTCTGTGTCATGCGAATTAGACTAGGAGAAAAGGAGGCAAACTTTATTTATAATGGCCATTATCCACGGCCCACGGGGAGACGAACTTATAGCATTCCCGAGGAGAGAGAGAGGAGAGAAAAGAGCGCTGAAGGGAAAATTGTAAAAAGCAAAAGCAAGGCTTGATGTCCCCACTTTCCCACTTAAATTTTGGTGAAGTAGACTTTCGGTTGAATGTTGTAAAACTTGTCATAATGGGTACTCAAGACATTATTCTTCCACCATATCTGATAATAATGGCAAACTATAGTATAGTTTTGATAATTTATGGTAAATTGGAACAGGACCTATTACACAGTTAATATTTAATTTTGTTGTATATAATATATAACCTCTAATGTAGAAAATAATAAAATAGAACAAAACTCTCAAAACTTTGAGAAATCAAAAACATGAAAACTATTAAACGCTCCATAAAGGGATTGAAACGGCATATTCTTTAATCACAATCTCATGATCTTCAAAACTCCTTGCGTTCCGCTCTTCCCAAATACACCTCATTAAACACAAAAGAGCTATCCTCCTTACACTTCCAAAGCACTATGATGTTCCAATTGTCCTCTCCAACTTACCACAACTCTCTCACCCTATAAGGCATAATCATGTAACACTAAACGGAAAATCAAACTCTATAAATCTCTTGCAACCTACATTGAAGAAGGAAGTGATCAGTAGATTCCCTACTTTTCTTACATACACAACACTAATCCACTGCAATAACATTCCTCTATCTTAAATTATCCAAAGTCATTTTCCTAAAACCACAATCCACACAAAGAATGCAACTCTCTAGGGAAATCTAATATGGACCGTAAAATATAGTGAGAATACAACCTCACCCGACAACAAAACAACTAAATATTAAGGAACCATAGTTCTATAACAATTACAGCACAATAAGAAGCATGCAACCCTTGATAGTAGGAAATATCTTACACAATTCTATGACGACAAACTTGAAAAGTGGGCAAGATTTTCCAACTATGCTTTTAAGTTATGTTTGGTATCAAAACAATTTGTCACAGCAACCACAGTTAGCAAGATACCCTAATACCAGTTGCAAAGGTCCAGCCTCAGGTTGATTAAGACAAGCGAAGGTTTACACAGATTGCCGAAAAATACATGGTACAAAGATCTTGCCATTCTTGGAAGAAGAGAAGAATTAATCCCCACTTGCACAGCCCCCACAACCGCAATGGACACACTCTATAACTTTCTCCTCTCTCAGGTGCTTTGGCACTCGGCACACACATGTGGTAGCAAAATTGTGATCCCGTGGTTGAATGCATCGTAAGCAGCAGAGACGTTCATACCCCGGCTGCAATTTAAACAGGACCATGAAATTAAATTAGAATAAAAGAATGTAAAAACTTATTGAGGAACAAATGATATTGTTTAGAACAACTTAAAGACAGATAAATCGATGGAAAAAAAAAATGATTTCATGCTTATATTGTTTTAACTTTAATAATCGAGTGTTTATGAACTACTGCAGGAGCATATAAGAATAGCTCCAAAGCTTCTGCATGTGTTGCTATGTATGTCCTATACACACCAAAAAAGGAAGCAAAACATACTCAACAGTACTAAACCTAGATAAAATTGATTTTGAGACAAACCTTTTTCCACTTTGCGATTAGATTGCGGTCAGCATAGCCTTGATCCAAACAGAACTCATACAATTCCTTGGATATTTCCTTCCTCCGGTGGTAAAGGTCGAAAATGTAACGACTCTTTTGATGTGCTATTTTAAAAATAGGCCATAATGTCTCACATTTTCTCTTACCATCATGCGGATCATTCTCAGCTGCCCAAAGAATAAAGGATATACCGCTGTTAGTTTCATAGAGTTCGATCAATATGTAGGAATAAAAAAGAAAAACTCCCCAAGTTACACACTATATGGAAAGATTATTAACCTTCTCTCATCTTTGCTTGCAGTTCACGAAGAGTAGGCTCAATTAATTCCCAGCCATCTGGGTACTTAACACGGTTTGTTTTCACCTTTGGCATTCTTCAACCTATCAAAGGGGTAAAACATGATCAATACTTAAATTGATACAAGTTGCCAGACATTCCCCCCCCCCCCCCCCCCCCCCCCCCCCCCAGCAATTCCTTAATACCATCTACCATTTGAAAATGATCTCAAAAAGGAATAATGTCACATAAATCTAACAAGTATATATATATGTGTGTGTGTGAAACCATCAGCATTCTTTCAACAACCCAAACAAACTCAAACCCAATTTTGGATATTTAATGACACGACACGACCCATGTGACCAATTTAGTTAACAGGACATGTCGGGTTGACACCACATGACACATCTGACTCGACGAACCCGAATGACCCAAACACAGTTATTTTTACTTTATTTGAATGATGATATGAAAAAATTTTAGGTATTAGGATGTATACAATTTGATTAATGAATGTGCTTTTGGTCATGTGTTACTGAGATTAATTCATCAACGCAGAGTGTGCCTAGGGGGTGTTGGCGGTTGGAAGGTCAGATGCAAGTTCGGGTTGCAATGAGCTTAGAAAGTCCAAGCAAAATCAAACCCTAGGAGTGTTGGCAGGAGTAAAGCTACAAGTCCCTCTTGAGTTGCATCAAGAATGATGTGGCTATTAAAATCACCATTGGACATGTGATTAATCATTATTGGATTTTGATTAAATGGTTATTTTAATAGCCACATCATTTTTGGATGGACACAAGAGGAACTGCTAGAATTACTCATGTACTCGTGTTGGCAGCTAAGTTTTTCGATGAGAAAGTTTCACCCATGAAGAAGGTCTGATACATCAAGATATTAGTGTATAATTATTGAATCAAGGTTTCAATCTACAGCTTCCAGAAAGAAACTGAAAACCTGAGCCTTGAATCGCGTACAACAAAAAAGATGGAATCGCATACTACAGAGACAAAGAATGCATTGTCTTTACAACAAAAAAGATGGAATTGCATACTAAAGAGACAAAGAATGCATCGTCTTTACAACAAAGAGATTAACATCAACAACCCACACCAAAATCCCATTGTTCAACCCACAAAGAGATCTTACTCGTTCTGCACAACTTATCCTCCCCAGTCTCGATCGAATCACGGAAGGTGGAATTTGGGTAGCAATGGCATGAATCTGATGGGTAGAAAACAAGCCACGTTCTAGACCTGGGTCCCAAGCTTCTGACCTACACCCAAACTTATCCTCTTTGTTGATGGAGATTAGAGAAACCGTGAGAGATTGAGATGGGCTATTAAAGCTACACCTAATTTCTCACACCCATTACCTGAAACATAAATCCCACACCGCCCATTCCCACAAAACCCACTTCGATGAACCATATCAAAACCCTATTTCTAATGTTACCCAAGGGAAAAAAATAATAATAATAAAAAACACAACCCATAACGAGCACAAAATTCAGAGTCCAAGATAAAAAAGAGGAAAAAGAAATCAACGTACCTCCGAGTTCTAATCGGAAAGGAAATATAAGAATTAGCTCGAGTTAGGTTTCAATAACTCTGAATGAAATTTTATAAATCAGCTCGAGCGCCTGGCAACACAATAAAAAACTTTCTTTCGCGACTTTCTTTCTTGTGTTATTACTCACAATGGTTTATGCAAAATAGATATTCAAAACTCAATTTATCTAGTTTAGATAATAGGTTTTTAAAGGCTTTATTAGCTATATTTTTATCTATATCATTTAAATATTATTTCTTTACTCTTTATTGGTTCTATTTTTATTTAATTAAAAATCTGATGTTATCACCCATACAAGCTGAGCACAGGTGCAGAAAATCTCAATCAAATAAATCTCAACGGAAATAATGCATCAAATTTATTTAATCTAGCAAATTACTTTAATTAAAAATCTGATGTTATCACCCATACAAGCTGAGCACAAGTGCAGAAAATCTCAACGGAAATAATGCATCAACTCTATTTAATCTTGACACAGAACAACCTGGAGTGTAAATTTCAGCATCCACTAGTGTACAAACTCATACCCAATCTACAATCAAACCAAAATCTTCACTCTCAGCCTCACCCATATCCATCTCGCCTACAAGAAGGGGAAACAGGGGAGGGGATGTCCACAAAACGGGAGACGGGAGAAGGAAAAGAGCGAGAGCGAGAGAGGGAGAGAGAGAGAGAGAGAGGAGCTTACCTTGAGCACGACGGAGGCAAGCGGTCTGCAGAGAGAGACGCCGTGTGAAACCGTGGTCTGCCGAGAGAGAGAGATTCGATCTGCCGAGAGAGAGAGAGCTGGAGAGGTGGGAACAGGCTGCCGAGGGCCCGAGAGAGAGAGAGAGATAGCGGGAGAATGAAAAAGAAATAAAAAAGAAAAAAAAAAAGAGCCCTAATATCTCTGGTGTTACTGTATCTAATAAGAAATTGACACATTAAAAAAAAAAAAAAAAAAAAAAAGTGAGTGTAGATAAAAACACGGTATCTTTTTGGTGTAGAAAAACAAAAGGGGAAACTTCACTGAAAATTTTTGAACTTTCATCCGATTTGATAAATTTCCTCTAAACTTTAAAATCTCTCAATTTAGTCTCATGAACTTTCAATAGCTCTCAATTTCGACCCCTCCGTCAAATTTTAAAAGTTACATGACGTTTATACTCCTGACTTTTGTATAAAATTCTAACTTCCAAAACATTTTTTATTTAAAAATAAAATAAAAATTAGGAATATTTTGGTATTTTTCTTGTATTTTTAACGGCTAAAATTGACGGATAGGTCCAAATTAAGAGTAATTGAAAGTTCAAGAAATTAAATTGAGAGATTTTAAAGTTTATGGGGTATTTTAAAACGGGTGTAAGTTCGATGGTCTTCAGGGAAGTTTTCTCAAAACAAAAAAGAAGGCACCCCTAAACAACCCACCGCCGAACACTGCCACCGGAATTTGCTGAACGTTGCCGCTGGAATTCGCCGAATGGGTTTGGGTGAATCTGGGTAGAAGGTCCGATTTTGTTTGGAACTTTGCTTGCGCGTTTTGTGTTTCAGATATTGAATTTGGGTAGAAGGTCCAACCAACCGAATGGGTTTGGGTGAGAGACATTGTGATAACGATTGTATTTCCGGAAGTGGGACAAAGCTGTTGCTTGTGGCGTATGAGTTCAAGAGGACCGATTCGCCTTTGAGTTTGTTTCACAAGTTTCCTAGCAAATGGTTTCACAGATACAAAAAATGTACCAAGTTCGATATTGATAACAAATCACTTCAAAATAGAATGTCGTAAATAATATATGAGTTTTATGATAAACTTCATATTGCTTTTGCTTGCTTGGGTTCGGTTGCCAGTTTCTCTTTGTCCAATTTCCTCTAGTTTGAGAATACCTGGGCAAATTCCTACGGCCGAATCCAATAGTTCCAGACCTTCCGGTGGGGTTTGAATGACAAGCGTAAAAGGTTTTTGTCGATTTTTATTTTGGGTTTTATTGTATTTGTTGTTAGGACAAAGTTTTCATCCATATATCTCTTTTTTTAATAATATGTAAAATACACATATTATTAAAAATTTATGTGCATTTTACATATTCAATGGACATATGTCATTTTTATAGACTAGATTAAAAGAAATTTTTCCAATCCAATTAGGAGAAAAACTTTGTCCTTTAAGTAATGTGTCAAATTTTTATAGGAGGCCATAAATGAGACTTTTAACACATTTTGATTGAAGTTACTTTCAAAACAAAAAAAAATAATAATAATGTGAAAAGAAGTTTTGAAAAAAAGAGAGCCTGCGCGAGAAATAATAAAAAAATAAAATGGATGAGTGAACAGTCCTGCTACATGTAACTAGACACTGTTTACAAATGCTCAAAATGTCTATTTTGCTTTTTTTTTTTTTCCTTCTAATTCAATGTAAGGTTTCTTATAAACTGATTAGCCATTTTAGATAAAAATGTCATTTAACTACTCCATTCTGAGTCCTGGTAGGAAACTCTGATAAAGCTCCCTGAAACGCCATTGTTTCTTTGGGCTGGGCTGGACCGGGTTAGTTTGGGCCAACATCATAAACAGATATTCAGGATTTTGTGAATCACTCATGTGAACCCTCATCTTAGATTCATAATCATATTGTTAAATTAAAAAAAAAAAAAAAAAAATGAATTTAATTAAAATATTTTAAAACTCTCTCTTATGTAGGCCTAAGGCATAAAAAAGCCACCTGCGGTAACCTTAACGCCAAGAATGCACCTCATGTGTTAAAAGTTGAAATGCAAGATGACTGAAGCAGACCATTTTTCACCCAGGAAGAGGCTCCTCAAAAGCAACACTACTTTCAGACCATTCATAATAAATTTTACCTGTAAAATTTTGTTACTTCATTTCTTCACCCACATTTTGCCACGTGGCACTCATGTGAATTGCCACATGAGTTTGCAAGGGATTGTAGTTAAACCTGTAGTATCATAAACATTTGCAGATGACATCTAAAATAAGCTCAAATATTGAAGGGCGTCAAGAATAATATACAAGAACTCAAGAGTTGGAAAAAATAACTCTTGCAAAATTATTTAGCGGAGGCTCCATATCACTGTTAATTGTTAAAGCCTCTCCTTCACCACTGTTCTAATGAGATTCTTGCTGTTCCGAACCAGTACTAGAGTTCCCTTGTGCACAGTCCTTCTTTGAGCTGGGAGGTTAAAATTACATCTCTGGGACTTACATCTCGCTATCTTCACAGTACTCAAGAAACACATGTCATCATACTGAAGCAGAAACAACAGGATCAAACAAACACGTGATAGAAGTTAATCAGTATTAAAGACTTTAAATGCTCAGAAAAGTATGTATTAGATTTATCCTAAAATATAGCCTCTCACTAATTCTTGGTTGTTCCAATTGGGATCTCGTCTCTTGATTCTTGGATAAGTTGGTAGAAGGATGGGATGAGAGAGAGGATCATGCTTTGGATTACTTGACAATGTTCTGAACATAAAGTAAAGGTAACTAAAAGATTGATTGGATTAAAAGTAATGCTATTTTTCACACCATAACGTGTTTTAAATTGCTTTCTTTTTGTTTTTTTTAGTAGCTAACATGAAAATTCACTTAAAATATGTCACGTTAGCCTATATAAAATGGGTGTGCAGAGTAGCATTACTCATGGGATTAATGTTGCCAATCACTAGAACAAGAACCCACTGGTAATGAGTCAAGGCAACTAAATATGCACAACATCTGTAGTTTTTCACTTCAGATTCCACTTAGATTATAATGTAGAGGGGTCGCCATTTGTAACTTACATCTGGAATGTCAAATTCACCTTCACTTGCATCACACAAATCTAATGATACCTTCCGCAGCATTGGCAACTGTGGTCATGATGAAAGTCACAAAATGGATATTAGTTGTTAAACTTGATTCTCTGACAAAAAATGAACAGAAGAGAATGTGGGACTGTACTTATAAGTATACCTTTGAAGAAGCATAAAAAATGAAGTTTTTCTGTATCCCAGGGCCCTGTATAATGTTTGCTCAAGTCCAGAGCAAATAATCACCATCGGGTCAGTTATAAATGAACAGAAATTAAAATCCAGCGAATCCAAACAGCCTACATTTATCTGTTCCCTACTTGAGGTGAGAAAAACAAATTGTGACAACAGTTGAAACCATAATGCTCCACCTCCAACATATTTAAATATTATCACATACAAATTATGTATACAAATTGTAACCGAATGAACTCGGTTTTAGACTTGGCTAACTACAGCCCTATTTCTGTACATTATCTAGTCACAACTGCATCGGTCCATCAGAAAGAACTATGATTAAGAACAAGTTCACTGATAGTCATGGTCACAAATTTGGCTCATTCGCTGTAATTCAAAAGCATTGTTCACGACCTTACAGGACATAATTTATGATTCTAAAAGTGAAACAATAAACAAGAGATATAACTAAAGCTTTAAATGATAGACTAGGAAGCTCCTGTACAAGCAATCAATATTGAAGATTTTTTTGTACCATGTTTCACTATGAACATGCGTAGCAGTACATTAAGATGATACGTTCATCTGAACAAAAAAAAAGAAAAAAAAAAAAAAGCAGTAATAGAAGGCTCACATTATGACGCAGCAAGAGATCTTCAAGAGCCATGCAATCGAGAAGAGAAGAAACCCCATTTGAAGTTACTTCTCCACAGTCCTATACAACAATGCCATTAAATATGGAAACATTCATGAGCACTGAAAGGGCAGAAACCTCACTACACTTTCATGAGTACTAAATACTGAAAATAAACCAAAGCTTTGATGGTTGAAATAGCACAAGTAACACCTCTAGAGGCATTCCAGGGAATGAATAAGTAGACAATCATGTCATGCTAAATGACTATGCAGCGAAAAAAATCATACATATGAGAAAAGAGACAAGGGGAGGAGCGGTGGCTTAGATCATTTGTCATCAACACAGAGCAAGCATTTTGGCTAGAAGCACTAAACGCCCAATGTGAGAGTTTTATTCAAGATTTTCTCAGGCTATTTAAACCAAATTTCTTTCTTGTTTTCCATTCTCTTTTGTTTTTTCATATATATATATATATATATATTTTTCTCAGGAAACTCAACAAGAGCAAGAAGATGAAGAAGACAGCAGGTGCTCTTGGAGCTTTAACCATCACTCATCTCCATCAGAAGCACCTTAAGAAAATTTTAGTGGATCTATATCAAATTTTAGTTTAATATACAAAGGGATTTGAGCATTCATCCAAGAGAAAAGAAACAATTACAAACCTCTAGATGGATAGAAGTCAAGCCTGGGCATCCATGTGAGATGATCTGTTGAGAATCTGTGATAAAGACCAAAAGGAAACTTCAGAAAAACATATCAATTACCGCCCCAACACTCGCAAAGAGTATGGCCGTTATTTCAAATCTGCTACAAACAGACTAAGCCATGTATAGAACATAGCAGAAAGGGATTATCTGACATGCAGATAATACAATTAACCAATTAATGATGGGTCTCATTGGCTTCTTGTTAACATTTGAACTATAACGAGAATTCAGATCATGAAACATGAATAAGAGGACCCAAGTAATACAACCAATTTATGCAGTAGAGTATAAATTATGTACTTCACAAATAAAAACTCCTTACCTGAATTGAGAAGCTTACATCCTAGCAGTGAAAGCTCAACCAAGTTTGCACAATTCTGAGTCAGAATAGCCAAATCATTATTTGTCATCCAAGGGGTTACTCTTTCAAGCTGCAATTTCTTCAGATTTGGCATAGAAAAGTTGAAGCTTGATATAGATATATCACCAAGGCAATAGCACAAAGCCAACACTCGCAAATTTCTCAAGGATGTCATCATGTTCGTTATGACAGTGTCAGATATGACCTGTAAAAGAACCCAGATCACTAAACAAAGTGACAACCATAATGAAAGTGTTTCAATTTTCAAGGGATAAAAAATAATATGTGCCACTTGATAATCTATACTGGTCTCCGTCCTATGAGAGGTCATCAGATAATCCATTACACAATAGCAAGGAAAGTTTCTCTTTCTGAAAAGTAAAAGAAGTGCAAGAAAGGGCCCAAATACAATCAGCCTAAACAAGGAAATATCTCCCTGTGTCTACTGTTTCAATCCTATAAAATTATCATCTGATCATTTATTCCTTCAGAGAATCAAAACGTACAAGGCTACTCATTGCATAGTGAACATAATTATCTTGCAGGAGTTATCCAAGACACGGAAGCATGTCCTTGTTGTGAACCTATGGCATGTGTAAGACACTTTCTAAAGAGCAAGTAAAACCTAAAAGAATTCCAATTATTTGAAGATGAAGAATTTCAATTTAAAGGGCAAGTATCTCGAATTTCTTTGAATAATTAATACCTGAAAATGAAAAATTACTGACTCTAACATTGGACAAGTTGCGGATAGTTGCTTCAGTCCATTTTCACCTAATGAGCCACCTAAACCCACAGTTATTGACCTTAGTGACATAATAGCAGGTTGGAGAGCTTCCAGAGAAAAGCAAGAGAATCCCCATCCTAGCGCAATTTCTTCTAATCTGCATTTCTTGCCTAACTCAACATACAGTTCTTTAAATGTATACGAGGATGAAAATTCCCCCCCTGAGGTGTTACTTTCTGGTTGACACATATGCCTGCAGCCCCTCACTTTCAAGCACTTCAAACCAGGATTTCCACGGACTATCCAAGCTAACGCAGCTCCAGAAACCTGCAATATTAGAAGCATGATATCCTTGGTTCAAACAAAACTGCATCTGTAGTAATTAGCACATAATCACCACGGCTGCAACAGCAAGAACAAGGAGACTAAAAAACACGTGGTCTTTCTATTTGGTCAGCTGTGTCAGCCACTGAAGTTTAATGTCTCTTTGCCTTCAATCAAATTGGTTTAAAATTTAGGGCCTAAGAAGAATCAAAATTAAAGCCAACAAAACAAACACACTTCTTTCAAACTTATGTCTTCCACAAGGAAAACATGCTATTCGATGGATTGGGTTGGGGAGCCAATTGATATTGGCTCTCAAACATGATTATTCTTCTCAAATTGAAATCATAGTGTTTCCTAGTTTTTTTTTTTTTTTAAGAAAAAAAAAAAAAAAAAAAACTTTTATGTGGATTTATATCAGGAACTCTTGATGGCAATCCAATTTTGTCCCACTTGCAGTTATAGATGAGAATGTGTCTGGCATACTGTATCTATTAGTTCTAGTTTTAAATTCAAACTAGCTAATATTTAAAAAATTCATCATCATTGATCAAGCAATTTCTTCACAAAAGGATATGCAAATGACACTTTCATATACTCTAGCAGGGATAAAATTCCAGGTTCCATAAATCTGATGACTAACCATAGTATTAGAAACATCAAGCATCTCCAAGGAAGAACCTGGGAAACAATGCAGAGCTTGGTCAACCAGGTGAGCGTCCCTCAAGCAAAGACTCTTCAGCATTTGTGTTTGAGACAGAAGCTTTAGAAGAGATGTTTCATCGACACCTGCAAAAACACACACACACACAAACATATAAGTACATCTTCAGGCATAAAAAATCCTAAATTAGTTTCGTCAAACCAAATAAGACACTACCTGAACTTAGAAAACCCTAATCCCAATTGATTTGACTTGGTTATGCATACCGTCACATTTTATAGTTCCTTAGGTCATATCTTCTTTTAAATCATAATCAATCGTGTTCTGAATGAAGAGATTTCTTACATGTAATAGGCACCTCAAGATTTTGAAGAGACCATATAGAGTGAAGTCAAGGCCGCAAGAACAGACATCACAGTCCATGACATAAAAGGGACCGAGAAAAGCAAAAAGGCAAAGAAGGGGGAATTTAGCTAACCCGAATATATTAAGACAAAGCTTTGTTAAGTGAAGCATATGCTTCGTCAAGCAAATGTCCTGGATTCCTCTCACCTACAATTATTACTTCTTTTCAGGCTTATATTTCAAGTACATAGATCCAAAAGTTGAAGGCAAAAAAGTAGAAAACTTATGTACTACTAGTACACTATCAATCAATCATGGGAATTGAACTCCATAAAGATGTGAAAAAAATAATTTCAACATCATCACATTCTAAAGCCCAAGGGCAGGTTCTTACACGTTACTCACCCGTCCGCCACTGGAAACATCACTTCCCGTCCAACTTGCATGTGTTAAGCATGCTGCCAGCGTTTTTAGCCATTAAATCCAATAGATGGTAAAGAATAAAAAACTTGACTATGAAGGAAGGTTACTTTAAGGAATACAAAATAAGATTATGCCCATCCCCTCCTTCACTTCTTTAAATGTTTTATCAGGTGTTATGTAGTCCGGGCAACATGCCGTTTCCATGGAATATTTGGTGAGCAGGGCATCCATTCAGACATGGGCTGCTCTGCAGAATCTATTTCTACAGTAGATAAATTGGTGAAGCGCAGGAATTTCGTAGTAAGCAGGTATTCAGACCATAAATTGCCAATGGTCTTCAGACCAAATAGTTTCTCCTCCCTGATAACTAAAGAGTGGACAGTGAGTTTACAGCTTCAATCTCATGCGCGTACGTGAGTTGTGTATTTACCTATTAAAGACAAGTAAGAAGGTGCTATATATTTAAAAAGGATGCAGAAACCGTGGATCACTTGTTTTTACATTGTGCAGTTGTACAGCTCTTTGGTCCTTGGTTTTCTCTCGTTGGAGTTTCTAGAGTTATGCCATGCTCTGTTTTTATGGACTATTGGCTTGCTGGAAGAGGAATTTTGGTAGGGGAAGGATTATCATTGTTTGAAAAGAAGAAACCTAATGTGGAGAATTTGGTTGGAGAGGAACAAGTGGGAGTTTGAAAGCGAGGAGCAATCAGTGGGAGAGCACAAATTTTGTTTTCTCAAAGTGTCGATGATTTAAATTTGGACATTGTTGTCGTTTTCCCCCCACCCCCCCCCCCCTCCCCCCCCCCCCCCCCCCCCCCTCCTCTGGTGCAGTAAACTTCACTTCTACTCGGGATGCACCTTTAAAAGACCCTTTCAATAAATTGTTACCAATAAAACGAAAAAGAAAAACAGCTTTACAGTTCCATCTCAACAAAATAGCAGAGAGGGTGAGAGTGAGAGTAATATGAAGGAAATAACACTCACCCTTGCAGCCACCCATATGCAGTTTTCGAAGATTAAATGCCAAAGAATTATGCTTCAATCCAACACAGGCAGCAGGATGGTTATCATGATCAGAAATACCAGAGCAAAGAGCCAGCACTGATTTAATCCCAAAAGAAGTATCACAGACTACAATTGAGTGTAGTTTCATACATTTGCATAGAAGATTTGATATACCAACATCTGTTAATGATATGCACCCTTTAAGGTTCAGGTCTTGCAAGGAAGCGCGGAATTTTGAGATATACTGGAGATCCAAATCTAGCATAAACATTAAAAGAAATAGTTAGTAGCGTGGAGTAAATTATCATAAGAAGAAAAAGAAAAAGAAAAATAGCAACAATTACAATCCCTGGGGGATAGCAAATTGGCTAGGGCGCTGTGCGTGGAGGTGATCCAGCCAAGGAAGTTTGGAGGATGGTTCCATTGTGTGTAATGTGGTGTATTTGGTGTGACAAGAATGCTCGGCATTTTGAAGACGTAGAGACCTCAACATTCGAATTGAGGAAGCTTCTACTTAACACAATATACATTTGGATCGCGGCTCATCATAGAGAGCGTGATTTTACTAATGCAGATTTTCTAAATTTATGTATTTCTTTTTCTTCCTATTAGGGGTTCTCTTGTATACTTTCTGTGTACAAGAGTTGTGTACCTATACACTTTATTAATGATATGACATTACTTATCAAAAAACAAAAAAAAACTAGAGCACAGTAATGCACGTGCGATATATGCATGCAAACACTAGCTATAACTTTTCCACCAGACACATCAAAGATAGTAAAATCCATTCACGAGTTGATATTTACAGGCTTTAAAAAAAATGCACCGACAGTTTGTGTTCATATTAACTGCTATCACAAAGTTTATGTCCATCATGTAGAGTATTCTATCCCACTGATATCCTACACTGTGAGATCAGTAAAAGTACCTCTAAATCACAAAGTGAGATTTCATAAAATCGTGAATTCCACCCAATTTGACTCTAAGCATAAAGATTTTTAAAGAATTAGCGTGCAAACGCTAATCACATAACTAGGATATGGAAAACCATCTTTTGGAGGAATTACACAATGACTCATTATCCAATGACAAAAAAGGGTTAAAAGAAAACAGACAGATGAAAATCTCACCACAGAGATCACTTCGGCCCTCCAGCGTGAGTTTTGTGATATTTGACAATGATAGTCCAGACCTTTTTGATGATGTAACATCCACAGGATCATCAACAACCCTAAAGAACTTGTTTGATGGTGATAGTGTAATAGCTGGACTTGAGGATACAACTGACACCTGTGCTGGTATAAGAGGACTAATATCACTGCTTAAGTCAACTTCACAGAGCAGAGGGAAGTTCTGCACCAATTGATGCAAAATTGTTGTCTTGACATTCAAAAGATAAGCTGCTTTCAGTGTTCTTATAGAAGGAAATGACATGCTGAAGCACATAATGGCAGCTTCAAGATGCAGCTTTTGACACTTGGAAATATCTACCTCCTGCACTGCTTCAAAGGAAGACATCGGCAGCAAACACAGTAGATTCAGACATTTATCTCCCTCCTCGAGACTTTCAAGGATAAGGGAAATCTGATTAACAATATTTCGTAATGCAGGTTCCACAGCATGTGAAGAAGGAAGCACAGAAAGGAGCATAATGGCTAATGTTATCTGTGGACAACCTGAAAGGTTCACCTTCTGCACGGGGAGGAAAGATTTAATTCATACAATCATGAAGAATGTGCAAGAGACATGGAAATCGTGCATCTGAACCCTAATTAAAGCAGGTGAAAGAGGCTGTGCACATCAACTTTTTTTTGATGGGTAAAAAAAAAAAAAAAGTTGATGTGCACAGCCTCTTTCACCTGCTTTAATTAGGGTTCAGATATTAGGCTGTGCACATCAACTTAATGACATAAATTACAGATATTGGAAAACTAAAAGCCAGAAAGAACCAGGAACGTTCAGTTTCTGTACAGAAAGGAAAAATTATGTGATACAGTTATAAACTGCATGCCAGAGGCCCAGAGACAAGTTGAGCAATTGAACTCTAAGGCAGGTGAAATTGGCTTACTGATATTGGAAAACCAAACACCAGAAGGCTTCATGAATTCCTTCAGGATTTTGATTCATCTAACTAAAGGATTCCTCCATTCCAGGTACAACTAAATTGCCTTGTTTGACACACTCTCCCCCACTCCCCAGCCTAAAAAAAGAAAAGAAAGATAGAATAGAAAATGGAAAAGCTACCATGCTACAGAAACTGCATATGATACCTATCCGATTCTTATCCAAATAGTAGGGGTAACTTGTAACGCTTGCAATTTATTTATACTTTATTTCGATTTTGCTTTCAGAAAATTAAATGACGCTTCTTCTAGGTTCCACTCAAGAATTCATATTTTAAGAAAAACGTGCATGGCAGAGCAGACTTTGTCTTTTCTGTGATCAAAATAACCCTACATCTTATCAAAACACCCCTTGATGGTCTATTTGTACCCAAATTTTTTGATGAATCTATTTGTACCCAAATTAAAGAGCTATAACTAGAATTGAAAAGGTAAATTAAAAGGATCTCACGTCCACCACTCCTATTTCTCAAGAAGTTGAATCTCAGAAAGTAATGCCTATCCATGTTCAATTGGCATTATATGTCGGGAAATCATTCATAGGATTTATTGTTATTTTGCCCTTCTAGCTTTTCTTAGCCCAACCAAATGAACCCTAAACAAGAAAGCCAACAAAATCCCAAAAAGTAATTGTACGGGCTCCAAGGGCACTTGCAGAGTTTTTCTAAAGAGAATACCTTGGAATATTCCGTTAATCGAATCCTGAGATGCTGCACGTCACCATCTCCTAAGAAATTCACGGAAAATGGGGGTGGAACAGTCATTAGTCTAAAAATTGAGTCAATGCTCTCCTCAAAAAGCTTAGAGAAATGGCGAGACCTTCTTTTCCCTGAAATATGAAACCAAATCAACTTGTTTCATAGACGAATTTTATGAAGAAAAAAATTAGTAAATATCTTTTGATGCTGTAAAGAAAACATCCAGAAAATTAAGCATACCTGCAGCAAACCATAAAGGCAAAAGGCTAATGCGGACCTTTCAACATAAACAACAACAACAACAACAAAGAGTGAGCATACCAAAAGAATATCACAATTGATTCAAACGTTAGAAAAAAAATTTAATTTCCAGATAAGAAATACACAGTTCATACGTAGTTAATTCTCCTTTTCGTACTGCAATCACATATATAAAACTAGCCAGGATAATTTACAGGGAATGGCACCTTCACTAGAAAACTCTAATTTTGGGTCCTCAAGTTAAACATTGACGCACGAAAGCTTACTTGTCTAAAGATGCTATGACAATCATTGCCAGTTCTGCTGAAGTTTTCCAACTGTTCCGCATAAGCATCAACCCAAACTAAAAGTGCATCAGAAAGATGCATCTCACTGTCAAAGATCAGTAAAACATTAGAGTTCCCAAACATATTGCATAAAATTGAATTAATATATTTAAAGGATAACTGATCAACCTGTCAATCGTCAAGTGGGGATGCTGAGTACAAGATAAAAGCAACTTGTATGGAACATCTATAAAAAATTTGCTAGACGTGGCCCACATCTGCCCAGAAAACACACCATCATTAGCTTCCATTGACAGGAGGTTAGAACAATGTAAAAACAAAATATTTGCACATAGTAAAATCAAATTATCGCAACTTTTTGAATACGCATCCATGAACTTGGCAGCATTAAAGCCAAGCATACCAAAGAAGGAAGAGAAAACAAGGTGAAGAATCATTTATAAATATGTACTTGACCCTGAGTCCCTGACTGCTTATAGTAAATATAACCACCAAGTAAACTTGGACTAACTTGGATTGTCTTGGCACTCTAACAAGACAATATGCCTGTTTCTCAAACTAAAAGCAAACTCCTGAGCCAGCAACTATGAAATTTTGATTACATCTACCTTGGTACATTATATTTTTTTTTTCCTTCACCACCTAATTCTATCAAAAAACTCTCTTCTCTGATAAAATCTCAATAACCATGTCCTTTTTCTTTGACTCTGCCCACATCCTTTTTGGCTTTCCTCTAGTCCTTTTAGCCTTCCTCGTCTCTTTCCTAACTGTTATCAACAACCCCTCCTTTTCAGGGCTTTGCATGAAAGATATGATCTAAACACAAGATAGCAGGACTTATGCTTAAGTGATATTCTTTTGGACATATTACACAAAAGAAGGTGTTCTATTTAGGTTGACTAGTTTCCTCTTTGGTTCTATACATTTAGTTATGAAGTGTGCTCCTCAAACAGCCTCAAATAGCCCACTAACTAAGGACTAACTCCACCTACACTTTCAGATTTATAGACTCCACAGACTAAGGCTACCAAAGAGGAGCATGAAATTCAAACAAGATAGATTACTAATCACTGTCATAGCATGAAAATCCACAGAAAATATGTCTCAATTTGCTGAAAGGTGCTACACATATGGCAGAAATGACTATATAGATGGAGTAATTTGGGCAGAACTTCTATTGGTCAATACCACGTTTGTGGAAACTAAATGTTTAGCTAGGATTCTTTAGAAATTTATAACTTGAAATGAATGTTAACAAGGTTAAAACCAAATCTTCACCTACTCTAATATAACAAGGAATTGACATTTTATACTGGCATGTCCATTAGGCTAAATGAAACATAAAAAAAGTTCACATCATGTGAGCATATGATGTATTTGAACACGAATAATAATTATTTTTTTTATAAATATTTGAACATGAATAATTATTGAACAAACTATCTGATTATGCAGAAATTTCTGACTGAAAAAAAAATAAAAAATCATAGTGTATGTATTGGCTGCAAAAGCTAAATAAAAGTTAAGCACATACAAAGTTCCTTGCAAGATAGCTCGCACATAATTCTGGAAGAAAATCGTTTGCTGCAATACATTCAAAATCTATCTCTTAGTGTGGTTACTGTGAATGTCAACTTCAAAAACTGAACCATTACAAGCATGATTTTGCATATTTCATCATCACTAACAGTATAAACATCTGAGAGATCCTCACCGCACTCTAAACCAAATCTCCAAATATGAATTAAATCATCCAGTTGTATTTGCGGTGACCCGGAATCCTCGGAAGAAGATACCTCAGAAAACCAAACTCTACACTTCAAGAGAAGCCTCTCCACCCCAAAATAAAGTGCACCCTGGAAGATTAGCAGAGGAATTTTAAAAAGGGGTATAAGTAATTAAAACCATTGAATTTGAATTGTGCAAGTGATACATCACTGTCTTGGTTTCAAACTTTGAGGACACAACAATGTAGTTTTCTAGTTTTTACTTTTTAGCTTATAAAAGAGCAAATGAAGATGATCTGAATAACAATACCACAACATAACATGGTTGGAGAATGACCCACAGCTTTGTAAAACTAAGTAAAAAGGCCTACATTGTCTTCATTCAATTTTCTCTTTCTAAATCATTTGACACAGATGCAATCACACATGGAAGTACATGGAAAAGGTTAAATATGAAAATGAATCTGATTGACCAATTCATAATCCCAAACATCACCCATCAATTTTTGGACAGTGCTAGAGGCACTAATCTCCAATCAAAGAGAAAGGAGGTGTGCAACATGTTTAATGTTAAGACTACCACTTAGCAATGGCTAGGCCATCAGGGGCAGATTTTCAAAGGAAGAGAATTGGCTAAGTGAACCTTTATATTGAACATGACCTCCATGTCATGCACAAGTGCACAACAGAAACATGCAGGTGACATGCTGCTTATACCAATAAGATCGGACAATAGAGTTATAGAGACACGCTTATACATAGCTTATATATGTTGCTTAGGCTTGCGTTAGAGCGTAGAAAGGTAATTCAGCATCCAACCTCAACTTTCTCTTTGTACAGTGGAAGATATGTGGAATATTATCTTCAAAAGGCAAAACATTTTTTTTTTCTTTTGGGAATCAAATTTAATAAGAACAAAACAAGAGAAATTTGCTTTCTGTTTGTTGATCTCTTGATGTGTTACGCCTTTCGCCTCTTTTACATTAAAATCTCTACAAACAGAGGTTAATTAATAAAGAAATAAGACTAAATATTGGGCTCACCAGCATAAACTTTATAAAACAAAAATGTAAAATATTTCAGATTGCCTGATCCACACTGCACATCATTACAGTACTAGCAACAAAGGGGTGAAATAGTGGAAACATCAAAACTATGCAACTGTTTACCTCAAAAAGAGGAACGAAATTATTCGATGTAACATCCAATGTGCACCCATAAATACACTTGAGAACATCCACAAATGTTTCCAGGCTCCACTGAATTGATATACATTCCAGGCATGATTCACTGGAGAAGATTTAAGCAATAAAAAACCAGATAGTAAGCAGAAGTACGTTTTAGTTCTAGATTAAACACACGCACTGGCACTTGATATTCATCTCAACCAAGCACTAACTCCAACTATAAACTCAGTAAAACCAAAGAACATAACTGATAACACAAGATAGGAAAAGCAAAATCGTAAAAATATTTAAGATATCTTGAATATTATTAAATTCTACGCCTCAACAGGTCTGATTTGATGAATTATCTTTCAATTAGCAGTTTCAAAACCGTGTTTTACATTCTATACTCAATTTTCTCAGCAACCAAACAAAAATCTTAACCAATAACCGGTAAGACTCAAAGTTACCTAAAGCTCCCGCTGAGGAGGCCTCGGAAATACGAAGATTGTTCAACGAGCCTGTTATTACACATTAAAAACAGAAAATCATTTTCTCTCACTTTCCTGATAACCAAACAGTAGGATGGAAAGTAACTGGCCTAATTCGAGATGCGTGGACTTTGAGTGTCTGGTAACTGAGAATTGTGGGCAAATCCCAGCTTAGGATATCTCTGGTAGAAATGTTAATCTCTTTCTGCTTAGTCTCTGCTTCGATTGGGTTGGGATTTGTGCATACGAGAATAACGAAGTCATCGTCGTCTGAGCTTGACGCCATGGGACTTGTCTGAGCTTGTGATCGCTGATAAGAGCTTTGTTCAATGACAGGAAGAGAGACTTTTCTCTGTCGTTTTCATTCTCTGCCGTTAGACCCTTGCTTTTTGCCTCGCCGCGACGATGTCGTATTTTTCTGCCGGTTCCTAACTCACTTTCATATTTCATTTGCCATACACGACATGGCATTTCTTTTTTTTTCTTTTTTTTTCATTGTACATCAAAGAACATTGTAAGTCGTAACACCTGTTGTTCTTTTAACCACAGATGATACGGCATTTTCTGTGGTCGTTTGGTGGCTATTTGTAGGATTTTCCAATTGGATGAGTTTTTTATTGACTTGAATGATTTTGTAAAAATGTAGGTAAAATGTCGATATTAGTTAAATTTAGATAATATTGTTCCCTTTTTTTTTTATCTCCAACAAATTAGTTAGAGGTGAGCTAAAATACATATGATGCTATAATGAATAGCAACTTTTTACTATTTACTATAACATAATGTTCAAATAAAAAATTGTTTCTCACCGTTCCTCTCTTCCACCATCTCTCTATCGAATCAGGATCCTCTTCATTTCATTTGAACGAGATAATATTCAGTTAGTTATATTAGAAATGTATTTTGGTCTTTTACTTTTTGAGGAAACTAAAATATCTCTTTAATATAACTAACTGAATATTATTCCGTTCAAATAAAATAAAAAGGGAACAAGAATATTATCATGTTCCCTCTCTCTCAGTCTCTCTTTTAAATGAAAATATGAGAAATAGAAAATAATTAAAAAATAATGAGAAATAATATTTAAAAGCTAAAGAGATACACTTGTTCACTAAATATTTTATCAACTATTACCATAAATGCTTCAATGCTTTATAGATGGGAGCGACTCCCCTCCAATTGGATCGTCTCCACTCTCCCGTTTCCTCTTCATTTTTATATCACCCGTCAAACAAATATCCTCTAATAGATAGGATCTTCAATCATAAAAACAGAACGATCAATTATCTCAATGAGTCAATTAATGAAAGTTGAAAGTGGACAGGGCCTCGGGTGTTGAGATTGCACTATATTAGGTCTTCAAAGGAGTAATTGTCAATGCAGCTCAGGCCATGTCATGAACCACATGAAGCCATGTATCAAATCCTCAGTTAGCTACAACTTTCTATACCATTGATGACAAGCTTTTACCGAAGTGTTCTCAACTAAATTTACATTTTAAGCTACATATTAGTTACAACAGGGGAGGAGAGGTCTGAATCAAGGACTAACCTAACCAGAGAGCTTCTCTTCACAAAGAAGTGATTTTCTCTAAAACAATTCAAACTCCAGGTGCTCTCCTGTAGTTTTACACTCCAAAAACTTGCTCTTTGTTTCCTGGGAACCCGTGCTTGGAAATCCAAAGTCACAAAACTCAGGTAGCTCTGGTGGAATTGTGCAACGTATCAATGCCCAATTCAGGCCTTCAAAGAATGGGTGCTGCTTAATCTCAGCAGCCCCTTTCTCAGATCCGAACCGATTCTCTGGCTCCTTTACCAACAGCCCTCTTATGAGATCTCTTGCCTGGCAGCTGACAAGTGGGCTGTCAGGGAATTTGAGACTCTGCAACACTACATTGGCTAAGGTCTCTTCATTGTTACAACCTTTGAAGGGTGTTCTACCATAAAGAAGCTCATAAAGAAAGATACCAAATGTCCACCAATCAACTGCAGCTCCATGACCCTCTCCTTTGATGATCTCTGGAGCCAAGTATTCATGGGTGCCAACAAAGGAATTGGATCGTGCATCGGTGGGCTCAGCCACAAGCTGTGGCAATGATCGCACCTGGGATGCAACATCAACTTTTAACTTCCTTGCTCTTGCAGCAGCAGGTAAAAACCTAGGGCTGAAACATGGGACTTGACAGGATGGTTCAATGCAGAAAGGCTGAGCACAGCTAGAATCTGTACATGGACCAGACGTCTTAACAGGATCCGCATTGAACGAAGATGACTTCAGAAGAGTTGGACTCACAGTACATCTGAGTGAAAGGTCAAAGTCCGTGAGCATAATGTGACCATCTTCCCTGACAAGAATGTTCTCTGGTTTCAAATCCCGATACACAACTCCAAGCATGTGCAAGTACTCCAAAGCAAGGAGGACTTCAGCAACATAAAACCTGCAAACAGAGGAAACTTAAATTAGTTTTAAAAGGAGTGGATGACAAATGCAAAAATTTAAAGAAGAATGATCAATTCTTAAAAAAACACTTGCATTAGACCTAATGTTTTAAATTTGCACCAATATAAAGACAAAATGTACAAAAAGACTTTGGAATACAGATTCAGAGGACACAGAACCAACATTCAGGAGCCCAAATGATTTATATTCAGCTCTTTAGAGCTGCTATGCACACCAAGAATTGATGTTAAGGATGAGTAGTAGAAGTTATGATAAAACACAAGCTAAGAGCACTCTCATTGGGCTAGGCAAAATAGTGTAGCAAAAAATACAAAAAAGAGTTCCACATCCGGCTAGCTAAAATAGCTGAAGGATTTGACTAGCTGCTACGATGCTCAGCCAAAATTTGTTGAGCACTATAGCTCAACAATGCATAAGTTCAATTATTTAAAAAATAATAATAATAATAAAAAACTCAATCCGACTCTCCTCTCTTTGGGAATAGTGAAATTACATAAAAGAAAGAATATTTTAAATGGAATCATGAAAAAGAATAGATAAAATGCGGAGCCGAATGTAGGTGCTTTGAAAAAGTTGGTAGTTAAAATAGAAAAAATGTGTTCTTTAGCTAAATTTTAGTCAAATATTTTGCATGGATAACATGGAGAAGTGGTCAAGTTAATATGCACGCAAGAGCTGTTGGTGACAGTGAGCATCTTGGTAGCTGAAAGCAGAAGCAGTGGTATTGTTTAATAAAGGTGGCAGCAGAAGTCAGCACATGTAACATGGAAGTGCAACATGTTGCCAGATATAGGTAGAGTAACATATTTGCCTTTATATCTATATTAGCTTGA
Source organism: Corylus avellana (assembly GCF_965113065.1). Taxonomy (NCBI): domain Eukaryota; kingdom Viridiplantae; phylum Streptophyta; class Magnoliopsida; order Fagales; family Betulaceae; genus Corylus; species Corylus avellana. Next base: position 1,572,886 of record NC_142499.1, read on the forward strand.
TGCAGCGCCAATGCTCTGGCTCGAATGGCAATTCCTTCCCTATAAGAATAGTGGAGAGTGAGGAATGGGTATAGAAAAATGGCTTCGCTTGGTTTCAACTCAAACTATATTCTTTCATAATGGAGAGTTACGACATAGCACATACATGTATCCTTGTTAGGTTGGCTATAGAAATGTACAGATAGAGAAGCACATAGGAAGCAGTGAGTAGAATTCATTCACAGAGTAGTATTATATAAATATCTGCGTTTATTGAATCAATAAATATGCATGGAATGACTGAGTGATAACTGAAAATCAATGATGATATTGATCAGGTGAACAGGATATCAGCACAATTGTTGCTTTTTTATTTCAAATCTACAATAAAGAAAGACTTTCTTCATGTTAGAAAATCCACACTAAGACAAATTGTGTGCTTAACAAATTCCCATCTCACATAGCCAGAGTGATGTAAAATAGCACCAAAGCGTTTAAAATAACAAAGAGAAAGATAGCTAAAAATCATTTTCACTACTTTCAACTTTAAAAAGGCATGATAAAAAAATTAACATGAAAAAGAAATCATAATCCAGTAAATACACAAATCAATTAGTCTTATCATAATGAACTCAAATATGTTACTTTTTGTATTGGTTCTTGGATATATCTCTTGTTCTTAGTTTAACGCTTGGTTATGCATGGTGTAAAAAAAAGAGTACAAACAATGATATAAATGGACTAATCATTCAAGTACTCTACCTCGCTGCTGGTTCAGGAAAACTCCTGCCAAGCTGCTTCTGCCGAAGGACGTGAAGATCTCCACCTGGACAATACTCCATAACTAAGCATGATAGATTATCTGATGTGAATTGGGCATATAGAGTTGGGAGAAAAGGATGATCCAGCATCCTCAATATTTCTCTTTCTGTTTGAGCCCTAGGCATCTTCTTCCTTCTAGCCAAAAACTCATTGTCCATGACCTTTATAGCAAATAGACAATTCGTACTAATCAGCTCAGCAAGATATACAGTTCCAATGTCACCGCAGCCGAGCTTCTTTAGAAGATTGAAGTGTCTCAACCCCATGACTCCATTCTGCATTTGTACATGACGGATGGCTTCCCATCTCACATCCTTTGACATGTGAGGTCTATTGCCACAACTAGACCCACTCACATTGCTCTCATCACTGATACTCGTACTACTACTATACTCACCTTGGCTACTTTTTGAACTTTGGGAAAACTCCCCCTTCTCCTTTGATTTTGTGTTCTTTTTCAATTTCATACTGGCTTTGCTTTTATTACTGCTGTTTGAAGTGATGCCTGGCTTGCTCGCTCCAGAGTGCTCAGTACTTGGGCTTACCTCATCATTTGGACCGATCGAGTAGGATGTAACAGAAACTTGTTTGCTTGCATTCTTCAAAGTGCATTGGCATCTCTCACAAACCACTTGAGTTGTACGAGGATCCAAGTCATTATTAACTTTGTTATATGCACTAGAACTGCATGCAGAAGAACTTGAGTTCTGCTTTAGTTTCTTCTTAACAGAACTCTTGTTCCTAACCACCGGTTTAACTGAGCGGAGAGTATTCCTGGATATCTTGCCCACCCTATTGCCAACGATTGAGCTAGAAGAAGATACAGGCTGCGACCTGCCTTTCCGCATGGGTTTTGGTACCAATGCTTTATTTGCTAACTTGGTTGAGGCAGGATCGTTTTCAACCATCTCTAATATGTTGCGAACGGTACTAGAAGAAGATGGAGAAGGTGCAGATGTATGCTTCTCTTTCTGTAAAAGCTCTACCTTTGGCGTGTGAGCCCCAACTTTCCTTGGTGAAGAAACAGTCTCATCTTGTAATGGTATGTTCCCCGTATTATTATCTAATGTTGTAACAGCATATTGAGAAGAAGAATGAGCACTTTGGCTTGATGACTTCATATTGGGCATTTTTTCCTGCTCGGGCATCTTCCCAGAAGAATTGAATTTGCTTTCTTCTGGCACAAGTGATATTTCAACCACACTCCCTTCCTCTTTATCTAAGGACGGGCCAGATCCACTAGCTTCAACCACAACTGCATGGTACAATGTTTTTATCCGTCCGGCTTCTGAGACTCCTGGAGAACTAGTCGACTTTGATAACCGTTTCATTGCAGCCATTTCTGACGCCTTAGAAAGGCATAGCTCCCTTAATGCCTGCTTTAGAGTCACAGGTTCTGAATTCCCAATTCCTGGTGAATGGGGCGCACCAACTGTGATTGGCCTTTTTAAGGCACTTTTCCTTAAAGGGCTTGTTCCTGCTTGCTGTGAAATACCTAATCCCTTGGTCGAAGCTTTAAGAGTAATTGCCTCAAAAAGATGATTAATATCATCTTCCAGAGAATCCTTATATCCGAGTTTTAGCATAGGAAGCTTCCGATCTTTGTCATAAGTTCCCCTAGAATGCTGACCCATATTCACCTCATCCCCTGCTTCAACAATTTCACAAGTTCCAGAAAATGAACCCATTACTGTGCTACTTCAATGAAGTGACCAACAATAAGGCGTAATTTAGTCCTGCAAGTTGATTTTCATCCGTCTCTCAAGAAGTATTTCAGACATAATAAATTCAGATATCTAAAAGCACAGCGCATGCAATTTAGACAGTAATTTAGACTATCTGTCCACTTCTTTCACTGGCTCCAAATTGTGACATCCAAACCCTGAAATGACAACCAAAGTTTGGATAACATCAGCGAACTAAAAGTCAATCAGATAAATTAAAATAAAAGGCAGAGGCATGTTTTGTTGACATCCACAACAGAGAGCGCACTCCCGGATGGCATGGGTCACTACCTGACAACAACATCCATTTAATGATCATTTAAGTAGTAGGATTTGAATTTCCCACCACAAGAGTCCAGTACAACATCAACTAACTAATTAGTAATTATCCCATTGGCTTAACATTTATAAAACCCAACACACTAAATAAAAACAAAAATTTCCAGGACACATAAAGCGAACTCATCAAATTACAGAACCCTTATCATAGTACCAGATTTTAGATACTCGAATCGAACCCGGTGATGTCTAAAAGTTTGTCCTTCACTAAAAATGAAAGAGGAAAGCTCAAATTTGATGTTTAGAAATTATGAAATATTCTAATTACAATCTCAGGTCTGACCCGGTCAGGATTTCGCAATCTATATGCGCTGCAGTTGGATTTAAACATCAGTCAAAAATCTGAGATTCAAATGCAAACAACGTATGAAGAAAACCTATAAGAGAGGGGGGGGAAGGAAAAAAGAAGAACAAGCAAGCAGACCCATTTGATAGTACTCTTTCACTTTTTTATACGTTTAGATATTGATATATTTGCTCGAATAGATCAGAAACAATGTGAAGCAAAACCCAGTTGTAAAAAATTCAACTTTTTCCAGTTAAGCTTATAATCAAAACGAAACACACCCCAGATTCACCAACTAACGAATCAAAACGCACCCAGAAACTAATAACTGTTACTTCACCCAAAGCAGCAAAAAACAAAAACAAAACAAAGAAACAGGAAAAAAAAAAAAAAAAATGAAACCCAAAAAAAATCTCAATAACGAAACGTCCAAAAAATCCCAAAGAAAACACAAAGGTGTGTATTGTGAGCCGCCCAAGAAGGTTGCGATCGAGAAAGAGGAACAGTACCTGAAACGAGCTGGGAGGAGTTTACACATTGAAGAACGAATTCTAGTCATCAAATCTGAGGAATGAGGAAGGAAGAAGGAATCCGAGTTAGAACTAGAAAACCCTAAGGTTGTTTTATTGTAGTGGTGGGGGTTGGAGCGGTAGGCGAAATAAGAGAGAGAGAGAGAGAGGAGAAGTACAATGCTGCTGTTTCTTTCCATACTGGCTCTGATTATTTTGAAGATCAGGGTCCCACCTCCTGTTGGGTGAGTCTCGAGGAAGACGGAAGAAATTTAAAAAAAAAAACAAAAAATGAAAAAGAAAGATTTATAAAATGGTTTTAGAATCTTAGTTCTTTTTTTTTTTTCCCCTACGCGGTTAAGAATCTTATTAGTTCGTTAGGTAGATTTTCAATATCATACATTATTTACGTGTTTTGTGCTTTAAATGATTTATTTATTTTGAAAACAAAAAATACAAACGTTACATTAATAAATAAAAAGAATAATATTAGGATATAAACAGTAAATCTTACTAATGGATAACCTAACTTTATTACTATCAATTAAATGGTTTCTCATTATGTCAATAACAACACTCATAATCACCATGACAACGTAACTTACACATCAAACATCACATATGCCGACTGCATGATTCATTGCTAAGTCAGCTGCCATCATTGACATGTTACCATAACTCATAGCCAGCACAAATTTTTATCTTCTTGCTAGAAGACAAACTGTGTCACTTACCAACTAGCAAACAAAAAAAACACACACTTTTCAGTAAATTCCGAGGATCAAACATTTGAAAGGATTAAAATTGCCCTCTAACTCCTAAAACTTACCACGCACATAGTTTTTTTTTTTTTTTTTTTTTTTTTTTTTTTTTTTACATGTCCACACAAAAGAATATGAAAAAGGAATTCGAAGTAGTGACCTTCGCTTCATGAGACGTGGTTCACAGCCGATTGAACTATCCCTTGAGGACCCTCGCACTTAGCTTTTAGGCATACTCTTTTTTTTTTTTTTTTTTTTTTGTAAGTCACCCTTTGTTCATATGATTGAGAGTGTTTCTTAAACTTTTTTTTCCTAAATACTAGATGTAGATTATGAGAATGAAAAAAAAAAAAAAAAAAAATTGCTTTGTATTAATTTTTTTTATTTAAATAGTAATAAAAAGTGAATAATGTGATATAAAAAGTGAAATATATATATATATATATATATATATATAAATTTTTTTGAAAAAAATAAAATGAATAATATTGAGGTGAAGGGGTTTAACAGACGGTGCTTGTTCTCTTGCAAGCACCACTTTCAAGCCCTTTGATGTGATCACATGAGCTTTCCTCGAGCCATCGGGGGTGGTTGGCATTCACTCATGAGATGGTTGACTACTTTGAGGAGTGCTTGAAGAACTCCTCAAAGGATAAAGAGTTTTAATCGTAGAAAAATGCTACACATTTTAAATTTTATTTTTAAAAATTAATTTTTAAATAATGTGTCATAATATTATGAGATTTATTATTTTGGGAAATGTGTCATCAATTCATGGAATAGTAACAAATTATTTAAAAACTAACTTTTGTGAATAAAATTTAAAATGTGTAGCATTTCTCTTTATTTAATATTTGTTTAGAGATGGAGATCACTTGAGTGACAAGCCACTCCCTAAAAAAATTGACTGAGTAGTGGTTGAATTACGTTTTTATTTATTTGACTTATCTTAATTCTAAATAATTGCAAGAGATCCTCAATATTTATCATATCTAGATATGACCCACAAAATTTCAATTATGCACCAAATAGGTCCAGCAGATTATTTGGCACATGGTATGATTACAGTAACGAACCAACTAGCCAGGAATCATGTTTTTTTTAAAAAAATGTTATGCAATAAACGTTTATCTTATTTAGTTGGTGTGGCACTGTAAATTTATTTTTATTTTAAAAATTAAAAATTGATTGACATTAATATATAAACAAAAGATTTTTTTTTTTTTTTTTTAAAGGATATAGCATTCTAATTTCTAATGCATTGGGAATGCTCTAATGTTATAAATTTTTCTAAAGTCCTTTTAGAGTCGTCCTAAATGTAATGTGACTTTTAAAATTATCGTTGAATTTGAGATATGATTTATTTATTTTTGATCTATTCGTGATTTTAAAAGTCACATCACATTTGAGATAACTCTAAAAATACTCTAAGAAGACTTATGGCTGTGTTTGGCAAAGGGCCAAACCAAACCGGACCCAAAAATCAAAAAAATTTATTTTCAAAATTAACTATAACATTCTTACTTTTTACATCACATCAATAACTTTTTATTACTACTCAAATAAAAAAATCATTACAAAATAAATTTTTTTATTTTTTTATACAAATATTCTTTTTTCTTTTTTCTTATATCATTCAAATCTTTTTACTATTTTTTTTTTTTCATTCCATTACCAAACACAGCCATGGATCCCACATCGGTAATATTCAATATTTTGAAATATTATTACTGATTTAACCGTCAATAATTGTAGATACTTTGTCCGTGAGATATAGATATTGAGGTGTACTGCATCGCTTGGGAAACACAAAATTTTCTGACCACTTCTGGCTTCTTTTTGTCTGATCATTTTTGGCTTCTTTCTTGCTGCGTTGTCCCCAGTAGATCTTACGACATTTATCTCCAAATTCAAATCCAACTTGGGTTGCTCCTTCTATTATTATTATTATTATAATAATAATAATACAGAAATGCAGAAATGCAAATATAAAAGACTAAAAATAAAATATATTCTTAAAAGCGATTTAGTTTAAGAAAAAATGGGTACTAACTTTTACTACAATTCTTTTTATCAGTTAATGACTTATATCCTACAATTCTCTTTCTGTAATAGAGGCAGCTAAATTTTACCGCAATAGCGCCTGTATTAAAGGAAATTAGGAGTGCCTAAGACCATGTGATCACTTGCCAAAGCCAAAGTCAAACAATAGTTTATAAGAATATATGTCAGGAATTGAATACTTAGCTTTATTTGTTGTTTTTTTTTTTTCTTTTTAAAATAAAACATTGACAAATAATCTAAAATACAAAATATTCGAAAGCATTTTCACCATTCATATTTTTAAAAAAATACCCATAAAAAAATTATTAACAAACGGAATCTATTTATTATTTTTACTACCTCCTTTTGTGAAGCAGCCGCTAATCAGGAATAAACTTTTGAAAAGCTGGGCTAAGATAGATGAGAGATTTGACAAGATTGTCCAGAATCCGATGCGGATGCCCACATAAATGTTGATTAAGCTACCTGTTTTCTCAGGTCAAGGGTTAATGTTTGTATTATCCAAATTCTTTTTTTTTTTTTTTTTTTTTGTATTTTTTGTTGGGGAAAACACACGCGCAACCCCGGCGCGCGCGCACATATATATATATATATATATATATATATAATATAAGACAAACAATGTACTTTTACTAACTTTTTATATTATCTCTCCTGATTCTGGGATTAACTAAATAATTATTCAGATCTGAGGATAAACATGACAATCACGTAGTTAATGTAGTGCAAAATAAATGATATTTTTTAATCCGGTAGGTACATGGAATTCTTCACATGTCGTGTTTTTTTTTTAAAAAAAAGAACAAAAAAAAAATGTGTTTCTCTAATTGAATTTGAGAAAGTTCATTTAATTTATTGATATTTATTTTTAGAGTATGTAGTGTATTTTTAACATCAGTTAACATTTGCCTTTAGAGTTCAATGCATGTGGGAATTGCATTGTTCAATAATATTTTTTTTCTTTTTCATTTTGCCTTCTTTTTTTTTTTAAATAATTAGTTTTTTCCTCTATGAACTACAACGCATTTTCACTTTAGCGCCATGAACTACGAACTATGACATCCGACTCCATAAACTATAATTTTGTGCTCAAAACCCCCTACTATTTTGTGTCCAAAACTTTTGTTTCGTCAATCGAATGTCCCTTCTGTCAGTCAAAAGCATTAACTCATACGGTCAAAGTGATACTACGTTGTAGTTCATAAGGGCAAAGTGACAATACGTTATAATTCATGGGAGTAAAGTGACAATAAATTATAATTCATAGGGGCAAAGTGACAATAAATTATAATTTATAGGGGCAAAGTGACGAGTATACCGTCTGAGTTAACGCCTTTAAAGAAAAAAATTTGGCATAAAATAGTAGTTCATATGAGTCGAGTGTCACAATTAGTAGTTCATAAGAAAAAAAATGACAAGGCGTAAGTAATTACCAAAAACAAAACAAAACAAAAACAAAAACAAAAACATTTTAAGTTTTTTTTTTTTATTATTTTGTTTTTGCTCTGGTACCGACAACTTTAACGTCTTCATTTTTGCTCAGAAAAAATTAAAAAAACGTACTTCATGTATTTATTTTCTGATCCTCTGACGTACTCCTACTTCATTTACCAGGCCTTGTATTACACTATTATCCACGTTTTATTATATCTGTGAGCAAACAGTTTGTTGACAATTATGTTGTTTCTTCTCACTTTGAACATGGAAGAAATAGTAAAATCTCAAAATCCATGTATAAAGAGAGGAGGCCGAAAGAGATTAAATCCATGGTTTACTCTTCATCCTTATTTCTTGTGGGGAAGAAAATTTCATTTAATTAAAGAAAAAAGGAAAAAAAAAATTATAACTAAATCTTGCATTTAATCCAGCCTAATTGAGAGGACAGGTGCACAAGACATAAAAATAAGTTGTACAAAGTCAAGAATGCATGTCTAGCGAAGTGAACGCCACAAAATCAATCCATTAAACCATAAACCTCTCCCCTAATTAACAATGTGCAGGCGTGTTATTTATTTATTTATTTACTTTTAAAAAGGGGGGAATTTGATGAGTATGATCATTTTTGTAGCCAAACACTCACATTCTTCTGTCTTTTTTGAGTTATTTTCTTTTTTTAAAACAAATTATAATTTAAGCATCAGAGTAATTCCTGTTAAACTCTTAACGAATGCTTTGAACTTGACCTTTCAGGTCTTTATAAATACTCTTGATTAAAGATTTCCGGTATGATTAACTGCTTTTTCTTAACAGTAACTAAGAATTTTGGGAAGAGATTACTGTATAACATACTATTGTTATTTGATATGATATTCTTTTCTTTTTTTTCTTCTAATTTTTTGATATAATATTCTTAAATACACGATAATGATGGCACTCAAGCCTTTAAGAAGTTCCCAGCATTTCTTAACGCCCAGATTGGATCACAAATTCTATAATTATCCAATTGAATATAACTTTCTGACATGATTAATGATTATGATGAAGAAAAATAAAAAAAGGGACCAAAATATTCACAGAATGGGCTCCCCCATGTTGGCTTTTGAACCTTCATCGACCCCATTATTTCACATGAGTAACAATCATGGTTTAACATGCCATCTTTTTGCAGGGTTCATTTTTATATCATCATCCTTAATTAGGGGAAAAATATATCAGCTGTCTATTAATGAAATGTATTATTATATTCTGTATTAAATTTTAGATTTTTTACTCTAAATAATTTAAAACATAAAATACTTATTATAAAATTAAATTTACAATTAAACACGTGAGTACTACAAATAATATATTTTTAAGGGTTAAATACCAAATACTCTTCTGGGGTTTGGTAATTTTATTTTTACCCCTTTGGGGTTTCATTTTTATCACAGGATTTCCTGGGGTTTTAATAAAGGACCAAGTTAGTCCATCCGTTAGTTGACTGTTATGACTGACACGTGGATCAATTAGATGTTGACACGTGACACCTATTTATTATTATTATTTTTTAAATACATTAAAAAAAAAAAAGAAAAAAAAAGGAAAAAAATTAGGGGTAGCTCTTAGCCATTTGAGGGTGGCTCGGCCACCCCCATCCGACCAGATGCAGGCCACCCCCATGGCCAAAGGGGGTGGCCGAGCCACCCCCAAATGGCCAAGCCACCCCCAATTTTTTTCCTTTTTTTTTTGTTTTGTTTTTTTTTAAACATTTTTTTTAAATTTTTTAAAAAATTTAATAGGTGCCACGTGTCAACATCTAATTGGTCCACGTGTCAGTCCTAACGGTCAACTGACGATCAACTAACGGATGGACTAACTTAATCATTTATTAAAACTTCATGAGAATCATGTGATAAAAATAAAACTCTAAGAGAATAAAAATAAAGTTACCGAACCTCAAAAGAGTATTCGATATTTAATCCTATTTTTAAAAATATAAAAAATATATATATGCAAGAAAATAACACTAAACACATCTCAATAAACTATTTAATTTTACCTTTTCTTTTTAATAATAATCAGTAATTTGCTTACCACTCGAAGCTGGAGGTCTAGGGCAACTTTTCATGAGGTGAACAGGAAATAGGGCTATCATTGCTTCCATTATGTCATACATAGGGACAACACCATTTTCGTAGGGTGGGCAACAAGGTAATCAAGATTAACTTTGCAGGAGATAAGAAGAGTAAGACCCTCAAATCCTAGCAAGACAAGTATGACAAGCCACTATACCGACCGAGAGTAGGACTCTCCACTAAGAGCATTCCCAGCAGCTTCCCTGTCATTTTCCCTAAACTTAAGGATCCAAACTACTTTATGCTTCCCTATGTCAATATGCACCCCAGTAGCTTCCCTTCGTCATTCCCTATATCATTAAAATATTATTTTTTTTATTTTACTTTTTTATTTTATTCTTTTAATTTATTAAACAAACTTTCTCTCTCTCCCTCATATTTTCTTCTTCTTTCTTCCCGTAGCTATCTTCTTCTTCCCTCTACTTTGGATTTTTTGCCCTTGCTGGAAGGGAAAATTTTTTCTGCAGGTCCTCTTTCTGTCGGTAGAAAACCAGTCCTTGCTGCAAAATTTTTCCATCTTCTTCTTTCTGCCGGTCCTCTGCCCTTGCTGCAAAATCAAAGGACCCATCTCAACCTGGTAAATCAAAGGACCCATCTCAACATTTCAGAACACCCTAAGCAAACCAAATCACCATGATAACCAAAATTTCCCTTCAAAAATCAAAGAAACCCATATTATGATTCTAATCGAAAGCCATCCCAAGCAGATCAACCCTCAATCCAAAGCAAGCACTCCACGACTAGAGATCCTCCAGTTTGTGGCCGCCGCCTGAGTACTCTTCGGCGATTTCTGATACTCATCCATGAACTTCCAGTTTGTGGCCGCCGCCTGAGTACTCTTCGGCGTGCTTGAACAAAGAAGAGGAAGCAAGACGTCGAAGACGAAGAAGAAGGATTGCGTGCATAGATAGCCGTGAGAGGAGAGAGAGTGTTTTTAGAATTAAATAATTCATCAGGATCGGTACAGTAGAACCCAAAACATTGGGTTCTACTGTAGCATCTGATTGTTTAGGGAACAATATAGGGAGTCTGCTGGGGACATTTTTTGCGATTTTTTAGACATATTCCCTATATATAGGGAACAGACTCCCTTATAGGGAGTCTGCTGGGAATGCTCTAAGGGGGTGTTTGGCAAATGAAATGGTCTAAACACTGTAGCTGATGTAGATTGATGTGAAAAAAAGTAAGAATATTTGATATAAAAAAAATGAAAAAGTGGTATGAAAAAGTGAAAAAATTTTATTTTGTTGTGATTTTTTTATTTGAATAATAATAAAAAGTGAATGATTTGATATTAAAAGTGAAAAAGTTAGAATGTTTTGATGTTGATTTTTTTGGAAAATGGTGATGAACAGTGTTTAACCCATCCCCATCCCCGTTACCAAACAAACCCTAAATATGCAATTAATTCACACTCTTACTTTGTCAATTTACCGTTATTCTTATTAGTTATAATTAAAGCATTGAAAGTGGTCAGGTTGAACCTACGATAGACCTCTTTAATTGTTTGTTTTTCTGTCAAAATAAATTAGGATCAATTGGGCAAGAATAGGCTCGCTGGTCAAGCCCAAGATTAATCTTATTCAACATTTCTTAAAAAGATGAATCAGATATTTTGACACCATGGTATATAGAAATGCTAAGATACGATTGTACTTCAATGAGACGTATTGCAATCGTTTCTCTCTCACCATGTCAGATTACAGTTTTTTCGTGCCTATAACCTCCCAAAATAAAGAGAGTACAACCCTTAACGAGATATATAATCATACACACCCTTATTCTGTCAATTTGTTGTTATTCTTACCCGCTCTAATTAAAGAATTAGAAGTGGTCCAACCGAAACTTCATAGACCTCTCTAATTGTTTGTTTTCCTTTCAACTATCCAAGGTTCTTTGCGTGTGGTCCCAATATCAACATCTATGAAAAGAATTGCGTTATATGTGACAATAAGAACACTATTCATTTCCAATATCATTTAAAAAAAAAATGCAGGAACTTCGGAGCAAAACTATACGTATAAGATAATGACATTCTTCTGATGAAGACAGTGGAACGTCGCGTTCATGAATCACATGGTCTTTGAAAGAGATGGTTAGTTTTTGTTTTTACACTCCTAAAGCCAACTTACAATTTTATGAACAATTTTACTCTCCTCTCCTGTCTCTCTCATCTCCCAAACATCCCTCGTCCTTTTATTTCTGTGTCGGATCAGGATAGATCTTTTGCCCATCGTTTAAATAATAAATTTGGGAAGTTTATTTAAGATTCTGTATTCTGATTTAAAACTGTCCTTCCAACAGTAAGTGCCACCTCACCATCATCACCGCCACCTTCACTGCTGAATTGTCACCATCAGTGTTCAGGCTGGTGGAGGTAGCTGACCACCACTTTCTACCGTTTCGAAAGCGATTGAACCATCAATATGGCTATAATGGTGGTTTTGCTGCCTTCAATAGCCATGATAGGAGACTGGTAGGGGAGATGCTCGCTCTAGTGAGTAGTGAGAGTTATGATAAGGATGATGACTGCTAATAAAATGAGAGCTTTTAAGGTGTTAAACAACACCCATTACCGCAACACTATTTATTTCATTTTTAAAAAAATTAATATCAAAATATTCTCACTTTTTATATTTTCATAATTATTTTTTAAATCACATTATTCACTTTTTATTACTATTTAAATAAATAAAAAATCACTATAAAACAAAAATTTTCATTTTTTAATATTACTTTTTTACTTTTTTATATCAATCATTATTTTATTTTATTTTATTTTTTTAACTGTGAACAGTGCATAAAAAATGAATAATCCAAATTATAGCTCACTCCAGCCGATTTCAATCCAAAATTTTGCACTTGATGCTCATTTTGAATTCGTATAATATTGTTGGATGGTCTTTAGCGTCTCAATTCTAAAAGTTAGATAAATAAGTGAAGAGCCATTCTACAACGGATGTAAGATAATTTACACAATTTGATCCCCTCACACATTGAGCCCTGGGTCGAAGCAGGAGACAATCCATTTCTTCGGTTGATTAATTGTTGGGCAGAGATTTGTTAGTTGAACATGGGCTTTGATATCGGTGTTGGTAGTCTTGAGCCTCTTTTAACTCCAAAAATTAGTTCAAGAGGTGATATTTTTCCTTACACTTATAAATCGATCATTAGCCATTTCCTCAACCGATGTGAAATAACTTCAACAAATATAAAAGGTGTATGAGTGAACAAAAGATTATGACAAAGAGAGAGCTGTTCGTTGTGGTGAGCATTTTTTATTATTATTAATGTGAATCATGTGTCATGGTATGGTCTCCATACGCAGTGTTTACAATCCAGCCAAAAACCTATCAATTATAACTAATAAATAAATAATTCACATGTTCTAGGATTATTTTTCAATGATGAATTACTTCTTCTATTGTTAGCATCAAAAAATCATGGCATCATCTCACAATGCCACAATGCTTTTTAGGGAAGGTTTTTGCTTTTTACCAAATAAAAAACAAAAAGCATTAAAAAGGAACTTCAAAGACAAAACCCTCAAAACTATTTACACTTATTCGTCATATCCTAACACTTTTTCAACCAAACAGCAAAAAAAAAAAAAAAAAAACTCGAAATTTTTTTTTATGAAACAAAGTTCTCTAAAGCAAAGTTCATATGATTGTTTTCTCTGTATACCCAATGGGACTCATGAATGTTTTGTCAATTTTGGTAATTGGGCATTCGAAAGATGGGCCTTTCCCTAGACATGGTATCTTTGTATCTACTTGAGCTCGTGGTGCTGGCCCAGTTGCGGTTGGGCTAGATTTAAATCAATCCCAAACTTTTTGACATTTTCCCATGATAATTATGTACATTTTTCTCGTATGTTAAATGAGAAAATGTGGAAACATATCAATATAACAACTACGAAAAGTGTTTCAAATCAACCTCAAATTTTTTAAAACCTTTTTCTCATGATAATAATATGAATAGTTCTCAACTTTTTTTATTTTTATTTTATTTTTTTTTTATTTTTTTTTTTTTTATCAACATATTGGTAGGAAGGAATATAAAATATTATAGCTTTTTTTTTAATTGACTTGACATTTCACATGAACCTTACAGCATTAGTCATTAAACAATTAAATAACCTATCAATTTTTTTTGCTTCGTAAAATTGTGACTTGTCAATTTAATTATTGATTGACAGATATAATAAAAGTTACGTAAACTACCACGTGAGTTCATAAAATTATTATAACAACAGCTACAATAGGATACATTTTCGTTTATCAAACTATTTCATGATATGGCTCTCAAATAATTTGCAAGTATGAATATATTTGATTTTGAAAAATACTTTTTATTTTTGGTTTAAAAAATATTATGAGATAACATAAAGGCTAAAACAGTTTTTGTTTTGTGTTCTTTATTAATATTACATAACAATAATAAAAAGTCATTAAAAAATAACAAAAATGGTCAACCTTACTGAACTACGTTATCGTTTGCAGAGGATCAGAACTTCTATGAGGAAATACCGACTACGGTCTTACATCTTTCGTCAGCAATGACGTCAGCGTTTCTTAAAAAATTATTTTCTTCTGCTACTGGAATTCATTCTCTTGAATTCTCAGAGAAATTTTAATTTTTAAAATTTTAGATTTAAGTTATTTATTTTTATTTAAGAATTATTATTCTGCTATGTGTCTCACTACTAATGAAATAATAATAAAATTTTAATGATATTATTAATACTAATAATCATCATTATTGATACTAATAATCATCATTATTACGTCAGCATTGAATCCTGAACGAAGACTGGTTTTGGGCATTGTGCATTATTGCACTAACTGCTGGGGCCTGGGCCGGCCCTTGGGGACGATTTGTGGCTAGAAAAAGTCAAAATGCTACGCAGACGGCCCTGATTTTGTTAATTGTAAAGTAAAAAATAAACGACTGAACTGTGAAAATATTAGGGAAATTGTATATAAAATCCTTAGGTAAACGCGCCTTTATTAAAAATTCCCTGAGTTTTTTTTTCCGGAAATTTAGTTCCTGGGTCACTCGAAACTACTAGAAAACTCCCTACCGTCAATTTTTGTTAACTGCCGTTAGTCCACTCAAAACTCACCGTTTCATCTGATTAAAATATTAATTTTTTATTAATTTAATTTAAAAAAATTAAACTTTAAAAAAAAGAAAAAAAAAAAAGAAAAAAAAATTGAAGGGTGGCCAGGGGTGGCCCATTAATAAAAAATTAATATTTTAATCAGATGAAACGGTGAGTTTTGAGTGGACTAACGGCAGTTACCAAAAATTAACGATATGGAGTTTCTAGTAGTTTCGAGTGACCCAAGGACTAAATTTCCGAGAAAAAAAAACCTATGGAGTTTTTAATAAAGACGCGTTTACCTAAGGATTTTAAATATAATTTCCCAAAATATTATATAGATATAAGTTAACTTCTTTGTACTAATTGAGACTTAAATATATAAATAATTATAAAATGTTTTGATAATTAATAGTAATTTTTGTTAGTACTTATTAAAAATTGTGACAAAATGGGACGGTCAAATTATAATATTTTTGGAGTACTTAGTCCTTACAATTTTTCATGTCAAATGGTGTTTTTAAACAAAATTGTAAGGGAAATGCTAAGTGTTCTTCTAATATTTTTTTGGTGTCTTCTAAACTATGAGGTAACTTTTAAAATCACCAATAAATTAAAAGTTAATAATAATAATCTCAAATTCAACGATAATTTTAAAAGCCACATCACAGTTAAAAAAACACTAAAAGAACATATAGCATTTTCAAAATTGTAAATAGTGCTTCATCTGAAAACACGTTTAAAAAACATGAACTTTAAAAACGTGAAATGCAATGGGCAAGAGTCGCATTTTAGAAATACACAACTTTAAAGGTATTTTAAGACATTATTTTTCAAATTGCAAGTTTTACCAAAAGTTAAATTGCGTTTTAAAACTATTATTTTTTTTAAAAAATTGAACATTTTAAAATCGTTAAATCAAATGAACAATATACTATAAAAATTACACGAAGATTATAAATATAGTAAAAAGTTTATTATTTTTTAGGTCAATAATAGTTTCTTCTGTTTTTTTGTTGGTTCAGGTTAATAATAGTTTTTTTTTTCTTTTTGTAACAGGTTAATAATAGTTGACTATACATAATTATCTAGCTCTATTTACAGTAAACCGTACCATAGTGTGGAAGCCCCATCCAGTCTAGTTCTAGAAAATTGGCTGTCGTGGCGGATGCACAGTCAACAAACGTAAACGGTCAACGGATCGCCACGGGGATAGATTCCGTTTATACGCAGCATCCAGCCAATGAAAACCTAGTCGTCCCATTAATATCTGACAAATCACACGGCTCACACCACATCAGATTGTCTCTCTCCTCTCTCTATCTTCACCAACGACCGCACTTAAAAGTCACAGAGCACACAGCGAAGGCCAAAAGCTTTCCAACAATCGAAACAATGGCAGAGAAGAGCTTCAAGTACGTGATCGTCGGTGGCGGTGTCGCAGCTGTGAGTTTCTCGATCATCGGCTCTCGTACTTTTACCTCGTCAATTTCATTTTCACGATTAGATAGATTTTCTTGTCGTTTTATCCGTTTTCCAGTGCTAATTCCTAAGTTTTATTTGAATATTGGACCGCTGATGATATTTTGGTTTGTGTTCTTGAGCCTGTGGTTTTGGATTTTGAATAATTGAGCTGAACCCTGTAATTTGGTTCTCGCTGGCTCTATACTTTACACAGATCTAAATGTCATTTTTTCCTCCGATTTTAATTGTTTTCTTTGCGTTTTCAGTCAACGATATGCTTTATATGTTGTTGTTTTTAGCTGAGAAATATTTGGATTAATTAAATTTAAGCTTGTTTTGGCCGAAATTGAACTGAAGTATAAGACCTTGGATCTCCATTCTCTTTTGGTAATCTAAGAAGTGGAAAATTAGACTCAAATTAGATATGTTTATCTGTAATAATTAATTTTTATGCTGAATTTGACGTTGTTGACAAATGACATAATAGGGATATGCAGCTAGGGAGTTTGCCAAACAGGGCCTTAAACCAGGCGAGCTGGCGATCATTTCCAAGGAGGCGGTACACTTTCTTTTACCTTTGTATACTCAATTATCTGGTTAATGTTAAATTCGGTTTGTGAACGCTTTGATTGTGTGGAAATGTTATGCTACTGAGAAGGTTCAGGTAGTTAGTGTTGTTACTGTGGCGTATATTTTGTGCAATTCATGGGCAGAACAGAAAAAAAAATTATTATAAATGCTCATGTGATGTGTATTTAGGAATAACAAGTGTTAATTTGAGCTCAAAATGCATTTTCTTGGTGCCTAGGCTCAAATCTTAAAGCTACATTAGACTTTGACTGAAGTGAAGCTTATTTGTATCGATAGGGAAAATGTAGGTAGTTGCATAGTTTGAACATATTTTAAATTATAGATATAGAAATAATGTGATCGAATATAACTTCAAGATGATATATACTCGTGCCCCCGATGAGATTTAAGTACATGAATTCAATTTTAACCACTTAAATATTCGAAATTTGAAGGCACTGGCAAAACAACTTTCAATTTTATGCTACTTGCTTAATTTTTGAAACTGTTTTACTACTACAGCAGTCGGTGTGGTTTTATTACCTCTTGCAGTAAAATTTTATGGGACTTCTGCTGATTTCTTCTTTCTTATACTTCCAGGTGGCTCCTTATGAACGTCCAGCACTAAGCAAGGCTTACCTTTTCCCCGAGTGTAAGGAGCATTGTTCATAACTTTACTTGTTCAAATTAAGTTAAATCTAAGATATAGTGTTGCACATCTGGCCTTTTACTTACATTGAAGATCACGTTGGTTTCATTCCATGTTCTATTTTCCAGCTCCTGCTAGACTCCCAGGGTTCCATGTCTGTGTCGGAAGTGGAGGAGAGAGATTGCTACCTGAGTGGTACAAAGAGAAAGGTTATGCCACACCCATTACATGCAAATACTGATTTAGTATTGTACGAGTGGTTTCCTGAAACTATAGTGCCTGCCAATAATGTGATGAGATTGAGCAAGCAGTCATTACTGAATTCAGTGTTTTGGTGGCTTCCAATTTGTATATGCCAATGGAGAATGCCCTGGACAACATTTTCTCATGAAAACTCAACTGATGGTTGCAGGAATAGAGTTGATCCTAAGGACAGAAATAGTAAAAGCAGATCTTGCTGCCAAAATTCTAATAAGCGCTGCTGGAGAAACTTTCAAGTATCAGATTTTGATTATTGCAACTGGTTCAAGTGTAAGTGCTGTTAAGTTTTCCAGGAAGCGACTTCTGCTTGCCTTCTCTTACCTTGTTCACACAGTGTAATGATTTTTACTTTTTCACAGGTTATCAGGTTGACAGACTTTGGTGTGCAAGGAGCAGATGCCAAAAACATCTTCTACTTGAGAGAAATTGATGATGCTGATAAACTTATAGAAGCTTTCAAAGCAAAGAAGAACGGGAAGGCTGTGATTGTTGGAGGAGGATACATTGGTCTTGAGCTTGGCGCAGTTTTGCAAATGAACAATTTTGATGTCAGCATGGTCTACCCTGAGCCATGGTGCAGTAAGTGGAGGCTAATTTTAGCCGTTATTTTGTATAATTGATTCAAATATTTTTGAAATTGGATGACCTACTCTTTGTTGGATTCTTTTGTAGATCCTTCTTTTCTAACTCGGGCCGTGTTTTTTGCAGTGCCTCGGCTTTTCACTTCTGAAATAGCTGCTTTCTATGAGGGTTACTATAAAAATAAAGGAATCAAAATTATTAAGGGAACAGTTGCCGTTGGATTTACTTCTGATTCAAATGGAGAGGTAAGTATTCAATCATTTAGTATTTAAATGTTGATTGTGTGATCTATGAGCTAAAAGCTTTATTGGCAACATTTTGCTCATCATTCAGGTAAAGGAAGTGAAACTTAAGGATGGCAGGGTGCTTGAAGCTGACATTGTTGTTGTTGGTGTTGGGGGAAGGCCCCTTACAACATTATTCAAAGGTCAGGTTGAAGAGGAGAAAGGCGGCATTAAGGTTAGTGTGACTTCTGAGAGGCTATGCTTTTGTTAGACTGGAACTCATGATTGGAATTTCTGTCTTATCATAACGATTGTTATTAGGCTGGAGTCAGATGGCAATTTCGAATTTTAGCTTATGCACAACTTGTTTGATTGCAGACTGATGCGTCCTTTAAAACAAGTGTTACTGGCGTATATGCTGTTGGCGATGTGGCTACTTTCCCTTTGAAATTGTACAATGAATTGAGAAGAGTTGAGCATGTTGACCATGCACGCAAATCTGCTGAGCAGGCTGTGAAGGTGCGTACCTTCCCAAAACTGTCGTTTTCACAAATTATGAGCCCCGTATTGGTATATAGCGTGCGGATCATTGATTTGGAGTTCTTGCATAGTAGGACCGTGCAGTATCAGCATTCTAGGATTCCATTTGCTAGTACCATGACCAAAATGAACTATTGGATGTCTAATTGTTCGGGCAATAATGATGGTATCTTGTACCTGAACCGACGGTGGCACGCTTAGAGGACCAAAAACAATGCACATAGCTATATAAAACATGTAATAAAAACATTTATCGTGGGTGGATCTCATAACTATATATCTGTCTTGTTTTTTGCAGGCCGTTAAGGCAAGTGAGGAGGGGAAGACTGTAGAGGAGTATGACTACCTTCCATTCTTCTATTCTCGCTCATTTGATCTGTCATGGCAATTCTATGGCGACAATGTTGGTGACACTGTGCTATTTGGAGACAACAATCCAGCATCACCAAAGCCCAAGTTTGGAACGTACTGGATCAAAGATGGGAAGGTCATTGGAGCTTTCCTAGAGGGTGGGACTCCAGAGGAAAACAAGGCTATAGCCAAAGTTGCAAAGGTTCAACCTCCTGTTGAGAATCCTGATCTGCTCACAAAAGAGGGTCTTTCCTTTGCTGCTAAGATTTAATTACTTTCCTTAATTAGCAGGGGGAAACCTGGACAGGATGCTAGTTTTACATATAACTGTTGCCGCTGGTTTTCACTGGGTTTTGTTAATTACTTCTTGTTTGATTGCATAAATAATGGAAATATGGTTTGCAGTTATTCCTTAAGTTGTATTGCTCTCAAGGATTTGGTACTTTCACCATCAATAGTGTCAATTAAGGAAAAAATATAAAAAAGCCTCAAACTACTAACCGTTTGCAATATAACACATCAATGTTCAAAAGGTACTAAATTAGCTTTCCAGACTAACAAGCCACTTATTTTTTATATTCCTATGATACCTTTATTCTTTTAACAAATAAAATAATACAACAATTGTAAAAAAAAATTTAAAAAATTCAATAAAGCCAATAGGTGAATAAAAACAAAAAAAAAAGAAGAAGTTTTTTTGGAATAAATAATAAATAATTAGTCACAAATTATAAATTACAAATTGCTTCATGTCATGTAAGG
Organism: Corylus avellana; assembly: GCF_965113065.1. Lineage (NCBI taxonomy): Eukaryota > Viridiplantae > Streptophyta > Magnoliopsida > Fagales > Betulaceae > Corylus > Corylus avellana. Next base: position 1,593,434 of record NC_142499.1, read on the forward strand.
TTCTTGAGATATTCCAAAGAAAAAACCTACTAAAGTAGCCCATCAAACTACCAAATTGATTTTATTTTAATATGACATGAAGCAATTTGTAATTTAGGCCAATTAAAGTGACTGATTATTTATTTATTTCAAAAAACTTTTTTTTTTTTGTATTTATTCGTCCATTGGTTTTTATTTATTTATTTTTTAAAAAAATTGTTTGGTTTTTTTCATAATTATTTTATAATTAAAAGAATAGGTGTATTATAGGAATATAAAAAAATAAGTGGCATTTTTGATACATTTTAATAGTTTGAGGGTTACTTTAAAACCTTTTAAACATTGGGGGCTATATTGCAAACTTTTTAATATTTTTCCCTTATATCTATGATTTTAGATGAAAATCCCATCAAAATAGCATACAGAACAACAGAAGAATAGATGAAAATCTAAGAGGGAGCTCGAATAAAATAATAAACCAAATTCAAATCCCAACGTCATCGTATAAGCTGCATGCAACTCAGCAGATGTCTTGTCTACCTAATATAATCTAGAAACTACTACATATATAGCTCTGCAGGACAAAACTTCAACATCCAATTGAAAGCTCCAAATTGAAAAGGAAAGTCTTCATACTGATCAGAGACGCATGACCAACCCCCTAATCAAAGATACTGAACAGCATATCCTGCAACAAGTTCAAGTAAAAGAAAAGGGAATCAGATAAATTTCCAACATTTAACATAATTTATGTGAAGCTTTTTGTTAATTACATGCAAAATCTAACCCGTCTAACCTAACTAAGTTTACTTTTACTATATTATCCAAGGTGGCAATTCATAAATGAGAAGTGCAAAATTAGAGTACTATTCCCAAGAAAATTATGTCAAGAAAGGCTTACTTCTTCTTCTCCTTCTTCTTCCTCCTCCTCCTCCACCTTTTCCTCTTTGTTTGGCTCAGCAGCAGCAGCACCAACATCAGCGGTGGTTGCAGGGACGGTTACTGCGGCACTACAAGCAGAAGACACTGAGACTAACTTCTCCCGCCCTGCAGCAATAAGTTCTGCCATGTCTTTGCCCTCAACTTGCGAAATAAAATACTCAATCCTATGATCATTATCAGCTTCAGCTCCAACTGAAAGCCAAGAAACAGTCAAAAGCTAAACTCAAATCATATGCTCTTGTAGGTAATGATAAGAGAGGATTTGTATTGAATGGGTAATTACAAACGATGAAGCTCTCAAAAGGTAGAGCAAAGTGTCAGCCAAACAATGCCTTTTAGACAATTCATCCTAATCTATATATCAACATATGCAAATATATTGTTATAAACTTAATCACATGATTCACGTACATCGACCAATTGTCAAACTACAAGATTCAAACTATTATATATGTATATACTAGTTTGAACCATAAACAAGAACAAGGAAAGAAAGCGTAGAGAGAAGAAAAAAAGGTACCGGAGGCAAGAATGTTCCTGATATCTTCAGCGGAGGGGCTTGTGTTCCCTCCCAAAACAGCCAGCAAATACGCAGCGATCACCTTCATCTTTCTTGAAAAAAAGAAAGACGGACAGAAAGACAGAATCTATAATATGAGAGTTTGAAAGAGTATGAGAAGATATCTTTTGTATTTGTGTAGGACCTATTTATATGCTGAAGAGTTAAGGTAGACTTAAACTAGATCTTCTTATTTGAATTGATTTGGGAGTCCTAGAGAAATTAGACTTCTTGACTTATATTATTCTAATAGAACCACACTTTGAGTGTATCTCCTGCTATTTAATTAATAGCTTTATAGGTCTGTCATTGGCCCTAAGGCCCAAAATCTAATGGGCTTGTAGTGTAATTTTATTTCTAACAGTTTATAACCTCAGTTTATATTGGGACTTGGTCACTTGTCTTAGAGTTCAGTCGCAGTTGAATTCTATCACTTAATTACAGTTTGAGATTAATTTATGTATTGTAAACCTCACCAAAGAAATAAGAACAAAATGTAGTTCTTTAGACTTTATCGAATTACATAATTCTGTGTCAATTTTATTTATTCTGCTTTATAATTAATTGCTCATTGCATTATTTTTTCCTTCAACTTAGAGAACAAGCAATGTGTTTGGGTCGGAATTCGGATCTTGAAAATCTAAAGTTGAGACTTGAGAAGGCCTAGACTATCAAAGCGCTCTCATGTAAAGTTTCATGTTCTCTCCGTTATGTCCGCATTTAATTACATAATTTCCGTCCTCTAAACTAGATTGTAACCTAAAGGTCAGCTTTTAACTTAAAAAGACAAGGTTTGAAATTTTATTATTGTTAATTATTTTTTTGAATTAATTTGAATATAACCTAAAAACTATTACACCTCCGCAGGACAAATAAAGTTCAATATCCGGATAGAAACTCCAAATTTGAGGAGAAAAAGCTCCACCCAGAGAGACCAATGAACCAATTCCTTAATCAAAGAGTCTGAACTACATCTCTGAGTGGCCCATGTTGCCTTGGTAATATTTGGGCCACTCGGTCATCTTGGATTGGTTGGGTGTGGCCCTGTGGTTGTTGGGCTCGACAATCCCTTAGTTGATGGGCCTTTGGAGCCCTTGGTAATTGGGCATACCAGATAATGGGTTTGAAAGAATTTTAAAGTGACAAATGACATCCAATTGAATTTGGTTGGGACAAGATAGTGGTTAATTGAAAATGGAGCTTATAGTATGTCACCCTTAAAAACTTTGTTGATAAAATTTGGCTTAAAAAGTTAGGGATTTCAACTAATTTTGGGAAAAAAAAACAAAAAAGAAGCTTATTACCTTTTAGATTTGGGGAAAAGATAATTTTAGCTATAGTTTGGAAAACAAGAAAAATAAGAATATGAAGAAGTTGGGAGAAATTTCTTTCAAATTTGGTTGAAGAAAATTCTTCTAATTCAGTTTATTAAACTGACATTTATCCTTAAAGTATATAGGTAAAAGAAATTTTGTCTAACCAAATTTAAAAAAAAATATTGTCCAATTTAAGATGACCATAATTTCGCTGGTATCAGCAAAGGCCCATAATCTGCACTGTGCCTTAACAATATGATGGGGGTCCAACAAGCCCAATATCGTTTGAAAGTTCAACTCAAATTTGGATTTTAATTTTTTTTTAAAAAAAAAGAAGATATAGTTATGAATGTTTTGAGTGCTAAGAGTTTATACTGAATTGGATTTTGTGAAAATAAATAAATAAAAGAACGATAAAACTTCGAATTCTTTCATATAACCGAATCTTAAATTTACATAAAAATTTGTTCAAAAAAAAAAATTGAACAAATCAACCCTCTTCATCATGGATTTTTGGGTTGGGGGGGGGGGGGGGGGGGACATTTTTCATTCCATAATTTGTCTTCATTAGGATTTAGGGTAATGACATGGGGCATGCCACCATGACATGTTTGATTGATGGTATGGTCTTTGAGGCATCTTTATCTGACGGAAATTGGAAAAAGTATACCCCACAGGATGGAAACAAAAACAGGCTGTTCAATTAGCTTTGGGCTATGGTTTTGGGCCACCTTCTTCCTGTTGTTTTTTGTCCTCTCTTAGAGCTAAGATCAAAGAATAAACATGCGATGACAAAGTTTTATATGTAATAGTAGTGAGTGGTTGGTGTAATATTATTGAGTCTTTTAAAACTTATAAACAATGTGATATATATATATATATATATATATATATACAATTAAATGAATCTTCTTTTATTTCAAGTAAAATGGTAGAGATTACAAACTATAAGAACATACAACAATATGCAAAAATTCAGAATACTCTTCCGTTCAAAATTTCTAAGTAAATATTTGGAGAAGCGTTTCTTCAAAAATATGTACAGCCGTATTTACTTCTGTTCTTGCGTGCTCCACCTTCCAAGTTTAGACTATGCAAGACAATCTTTACATCCTCAATTAAATTATCATTCATTTGTCACAGTTGGTCATTAATTTAATAAGCGTGAACTATCTCCCGAGCATTGCATTTTAAAATGACTTTCTCTCTCCTAGCTAAGTCCAATTAATTTTCACATGCTATTCTGTCACGACATTTATGCACTAATAGTACTTCTGTAAAATTGAAAATGACTTTTTTTCAAATAATAATAATAATTATGGGTCTTGGACAAAAAAGAAAAGGGTTGTTTTTGGGGTAAGTAGATTATATCCAATTGATAGGTAGGTGAGTATAAAAAATGGAAAAAAAGAAGAAGTAAGCAATAAAATATTAGGAGGTAGATAGGGTTGGTTCATCAATTTCCCAATAAATTATGGCAAGTACGGTTAGGCATGAGTCATGAATGGTTCTGATTCTTCTGAAATATCGACTTTTGAACCTTAAAGATCACATGGGGCTGGAACGTTCAAATTTCTTTTACCTTAATTTCCTTCCTTTTCTATGCAAAAAAATAATAATAATTCCTTCCATTTTTTGTCAGGCAAAAAATTTTAAAAAGGTCCATTTCCCTGTGAAGTTATGGCCGTCCTTTAAAGTAGAGACGAAGACAAGACCCATGGAAGAGAAGAAAATGTAACACAGTATGCATGGGCAAAAGTAGTCCATCATGATTGATGAGTTCTCTCTTAGGACTGTTTTTTTGTTGCATATGTTTTAATTGTGGATATGGAATGTTGGTGGGTTAATGTTTGATGATATATATGTTATCTTGATTCAATCCCTTTTTTTTTTTTTTTTTTTTTTTTAGTGTTATAAAATAATATTAATAATGCAGTTGATCGTATGGTCGGATTTAGTCGACGATTGCATGCAAGGAGTAAAACAATCGAAGATTTGCAGGCGGGAGAAGTCTTACGATTGTTTAGTTTATGTGATGATACGTGAAATGGGCGCATGTCCTCTCCTTGTTTGTGGCGTCAACGATGAAGCAAGGTCGTTGGCTATATGTTGATTGCTAGTAGGGTATGACTCCGTCAAATCATGCCGCTGAATTATGACCATGACTAATTATGAAGCTGAATTACAGTTTTCTAATAAGTTATGGTCATATTTTGATGTTGTACCGTATTTTCTACTCTCTGACAATTATAATGAAATCAAAACAATTGTTGTGATGGTACACAAGCGTTTGTGGTCCGATCAGAACTTGTGATATGGGCTCAACCAACCCGACCAGATCGTGATTTGGATGGAAGTTGACATTAGGATGTACTTATTAAAGTATTGCTCCGTGGAAATTGCTTGGTTCTTTAACAATTGACGTTGGGGAAGAACAGACATAGTTATAGCATTAGCACCCAATATTGACCGTCAATGACACGAGGACAAGGAACTAATGTCTGGACTATAGCTAGATTCCATTATGATTCAAAATTCAAGTATTCAACATGGAAAGACTTGCAGGCAGGAGAAGTCTTCGATTTTTTAGTTTATGTGATGATACGTGAAATGGGCGCATGTCTTCTCCTTGTCTGTGCCGTCGATGATGGAGCAAGGTCGTTCGCTATATATTGATTGCTAGTAGCGTATGACTCCGTCTAATCATGTAACTGAATTATGACCATGACTAATTATGAAGCTGAATTACGGTTTTTCTAATAAGTTACGGTCATATTTTGATGTTGTACCGTATTTCTTACTCTCTGGCAATTATAATGAAATCAAAACAATTGTTGTGTTGGTATGCAAGTGTTTGTAGTCCGATCGGACCTTGTGATTTGGGCTCAATCAACCCGACCAGATCGTGATTTGGATGGAAGTTGACATTAAATATTGCTCCGTGGAAATTGCTTGGTTCTTTAACAATGGAAGTTGGGGAAGAAAAGACAAAGTAATAGCATTAGCACCCAATATTGACCGTCAATGACACGAGGACGAGGAACTAATGTCGGGAGTATAGCTAGATTCCATTATAGTTGGGATATTCATTTTCTCATCCTAATTATAAAATTCTTTTGGAATATTGGATTTTTAAAATTAGAAATTTAATACAATACTAGGTGTTGCGACAGCATGGGCCAATCTTGAGATGGGACACTTTCTTTAAACAAAATTCTATAATAATATTTTTCTCTAATTTAATTATTGATATTGTTATTGGCATTTTAATGGGTTTTGTTTTTTCCTCGCATGACTTTCATCTTGTTAAATCATAATTATCATATGCATTTTTTTATAAATTAGAATAATTCCAATCAATTGTTAATTTTTTGTTAATAATAATAATTAATTGACTTTAACGTATCAATAAAATAAAAGTGTAATTTCTAACCTTATTCAAATTAAAAAAAAAATATTCACACGTGGAACGGTGAAAGTGAACCACTTGGTCAAGACAATAATTTAACAAAGAACAAGTAAGAAGGTTTGACTAGTAGGCGTGCCTTAAGAGTCATACGGTCTTAGATAAACATGGAAAGGCTTGAATGCATTGAGTAAGTCACATTGCTTTGCTGACTTACCATGGGTCAACTTTGAGATTCTTTTTGTGTCTTAAAAAATTATTATTCGGTCAAAATTAATATGATTAATCACAAGTTCAATGGTAATTTTAGAAGCAACATTATTTTTTAAGCAATATAAGATGAATTTTTAGTGTTACTCCAACTTTGAAGGGCAAACGTGACCGTAAGGATGCAGCTATGAGACGTGACAACATCTTTATCATATAGTAATAAAATAATTCATTTGAAATGGAGATGATTTCATTCTCCAAAATAAATTGGTCTTGATAACATTTTTTATCAATCTTGATATATAATCCTTTGACGAAGATCTTCTCAATTTCAAGTGATCGATAATTTATTTTCATCTAAAATGTTAAAGATCGTGACAATATATACACCAAGTGACGTTATATAGACTATTTGATCTATAAAATATAATCTATTTAATGAAATAGATCTTCTCAATTATGAAATATAATCTATTTATACTCCATGATCTTATCGTTAATTGACTTAAAAGCCTAGAGAATGCTGTAAAAGAAAAGCACACAAAAACAAAAAGTAATGACTAGGACTGCCACCATAGCGCCATTGAAATACGACCACACGTGACACGACCATAGCTTTTGCCACTGATTAAAGAAAAGGTATTGTGCAAGATAATTGTCTGCATTAGACAACCACATATTCTCCCAACATTAATCAATTTATAACTTCCTTGAAAACCATAATCCAACCTATTATTCAAGGTGATAAAGAATAGAGAAACGACAACATAAACACCCGACGAATTTCCTTTTTTCTTTTTCTTTTTTTAATTGCATAAGAAAAAAAAGGTTACAAGGAAGTAATTTCATTGGTTTGGAATCAGTGGCCCCAAGCATTATTGATGTAGGGACACTCAGTATATATACCGTTATTGATATTAGCAGGAGTATGATTGAGAAGATACTCAATTGCTAAAAGACAAATACTAGAAATATTTTTGATTTTTGGTATCAAAATCTTTGTTTGTTAATGCTTTTAAGAATTTTTTTTTTTTTAAAAAAATAATATTACGATGTAATTTAAAGATAAAAATGATTTTAAATATTTTATGTTTTGAATTGTTTTGTTAATATTTTTATTTTGAAAATAAATAAAAAAAATGGTTATCAGATGTAATACTTATATTTTCGTATAATTCTAAGGAAAAGTAAATTATATTTCATTGGAGGACCAAAACTCATATAATTGATTAACTTCTTTTGTTTAACCGTGCATGGGATGCCCTTTCCTGTGTATTTTTGTTTTAAAAATAGAAAACTAAAGTAAGAACATATATAGGAAAACAGAAAACAAATGTTATTAAACAAAGCGAAGCTTGTTTTTCTTCCTATTTATTTTCTTTCTCACTTTTATTTTTTGTTTTTAAAACAAAAATAAAACTATCGTCTCATTGACAATCTACTCCTCAAACTATCAATTACGACAATGTATTTCACCCCCCAAACTACCAAAACAATGATAATGTACCCCCAATGCTAATAAAATGATGAAATTACCCTTATAAAATTTTCAATAAGACAAAAATACCCTTACAAATTTGAAAAAAAAAATTAAATTTTAGTATTTTTATTTTTATTTTAGCAAGGGTAATTTCACCATTTTTTAAAAATCCGGGGTACATTGTCATTGTTTAGGTAGTTTTGGGGGGTAAATTGTCGCAATTGATAGTTTGAGGGGTAAATTGTCATTTGAGTGGTAGTTTGAGGGGTTAAATAGACTTTACCCAAAATATTAATAAATAACTCAAAATAAAAAAAATAAAAAATGCCTACAAAACTTTTAAATTTTTTATTTATTTATTTTATATATAAAAAAAAAAAACAAAAAGACCAACCTTCACTAACTAATGGACTCATGGTGTTTTTTCATGTTTTTTTTGATATGTCCGCACAAGAGAATGGGAGAGATTCGAATTAGTGACATTCGCTTCATTAGGTATAATCCCAACAGATTGAAGTACCTCTTAGAATTTGTGTTTTTTTTTGTTGAATGCGTCATCAATGTCGCCAAGTGTGATTGAATGATGTTGATGTATATCCACGTAGGAAAACCATAATTTGGAATGCGGATGTTTGTTTAATCCAAATGTTGCAGGTAGCATCTCCAAATTGGCTGGGAAAGGATTCGTACCCAACACGGAAAAACACCATTTCGGTGGGAAGCATGAAAGACTAAAATGTGTTCCAACTTTCGCTCCAAATTATGACTGTTTTACAAAATGGCTTTAAAATGTGATCTTCAATGCCAAACACCCCTTTGTAGATAAATTGCAAATAGAAGACACCTATTAGTTGAAAATGAAAGTATAAATTGGTCTAACATTAGTTAAAGATCGTTTGGCTATCTAGTTTTACAGGTTAAAAAATGTGTATATAAACAAAATCGGGAAATTAATGTATTTTGTTTCTGAGTACGTTTTCAGATTGTAGGTGAAAGTGTGTTTTTAAAAAAACACTATTTTTAAAGGTCGAGATCTTAAATGTTAAAACGTAATTTTACTAAACACTTAATTGTGTTTTTAAAAATCGTGTTATTCAAGGCCGGCCCAATTGCTAGGCGAGTTAGCCTAGAGCCCCGTTTCATAAGCCCCAAATTTTTTTTTTTCTAAGCCACCCCCCTCCCCCCCCCCCCCCCCCCCCCCCCAAAAAAAAAAAAATAGCATAAAAATTTAAGACCCTCAACATGCTTAAAAAAAATATTATTACTTGTTTATAATATTAAGACCCTCAACATGATTTCTTGAGGCCTTCAACGTGCTTTAATATATATATGTTATTTGTTTATAATAATGAGACCCTCAACATGCTTTAAAAAAATAAATAATTTTTTTTAATTTTTATAATATTGAGGCCTTCAGCATGCTTTCGCTGCACAACAACCACAACTCACAAGGCCTACAACATGCTTCTTTGGCTGTACAGTAAAAAATAGAACAATAAAACCACAACTTAGTTTTATTGTTCTATTTTTTTATATATATAAATCGTGTTTGTTTAATTTTTTAATATTTTTAATCAAATATTTCTGCCAAAAAATATGTATATGGATATGAAAAACTAAAAAAAAAGAAAAAAAAAAAAAGAAAGAAAGTAGAAAAGCTGATTGAATCTCAAAGATGAGCTCTAAATAAATTTGTTATTAGCAATAAACAAAATATAGAGGATAATTTATGTGAAAAACTTGTAAATGAACAAAAAATTCATCAAAAAAAGTTAGAAGATAATGAAAATACTATTGATATATCTATTGGTACAAATATTTGAATAGTATCTAACTCTATCCCTTTCCTCATTTGAATAGGAAAAAAAAAAACTCTATTGTTACAAATATTTATGACCCAGGCCAATAGAAAAATATTGATGCAAAATTAAGGGATTTATTAGTAGAAAAGGGGTCCAATAAAATAGTAATATAGATTTTCCTAAAGATGAGAATTCTAAGCATTTTTTTTAGTACATATTATATACGGAAATTATCAAATGGGGAGAAACATAATAGAAAATGACTAGTTTATTCAAACGATTTATGTAGAGTATTTTGGGGAGAATAATGATTTTTAAATAAAAATATAATAACAATAATATTAAAATAAATATTATTTAATTAATATTTAAATATTTTTAAAAATAAAGCTCCATTTAAAAGTTTCGCCTAAGGCCCTAAAAACCATTGGGCCGGCCCTGATGTTATTATTAACCACATTTTGAAATCGCTAAACCAAACAAACCCTTAGTTAGATGAGGATAACCTATTTCATGGTTTAGATTAAATTTCATAAATCTAATGGTGTATATATTGTCACATCATTAAAGAATAAAAAAATAAAAAAAAAGATGGATCCTCCAACTAAACTACAATAATATATAAATGTTATTTACAAAACACTATACAAACAATTTTATATCTTCTTATTTAATTTGTAAATTAAATCACAAATGTGGTGATTTTATCTTCAATAAATTATAAACATGATTTGAACAAAGTTAACAATAAATTAAGTTGGAGTAATGCTACATACTCATATCTTATCTCACTCCTATATCACTACACTAAGTGTCCATCAGCCATTGGATAAACCTCTATTAAAAAAAAAAAAAAAAAATCAATGGTAGATGGCACTACCACATTACCCTAATCTTATGAGAGTGTGATGAAAGATGAGTAGTTAAAATTACACAATTAAAAAGTAATGCTACGCATATAACTATTTTTTAACTTTTGACATTGTCAATGCTTGAACGGAGCAAAAAATTGTAAGCAATTAATTCATTTTAACAAACTTCAATCACATATTAATGGGTGTCAAATGTTGCAGAAAAATTATGGTTCTATTAGAGATATACTCTCAACAACACAACTCATGTATAAGAAGATAATTCAAAAATCAAAGACTCAAAATATATCTCGTGATCAAACGACAAATACATGTTAAGGTAAGGTGACAAATAAAGATTAAGAGATTTTATAGTTTCCAACATTTTTCTAAATTAAGTAGTTATTCACAAGCTTTGTGCAGAATGTAATATATATATTTTAATTACTCGTATAACTTCTATCTTAATTACTCGTATATCTTCATTGTAGATGCATCTATAAAAGGACAAGAAGAAAAACCAAATTTGCTCAAGGACAAAAGTTTATAGGTTGGTCTTTTCAAACTTCAAAATGCCAGCATGACCAAAGCACAAAGAGCCAAAATGATCACCGGTGAAGTGTTACATCCAACAGTAAAAAGACTTTGGATATTAAAAATTAAAAGACTTGATTACGAAGGATGTGGCCCATGTGAGATAAATTACATCGTACATTTTCTTAATTATTATTTTTCCTTTAAACAGATGATAGACTTTTTTAATTTTTAATTATTATATTTAGTGTCTCTAAATAAAATTTATTGACAATTTACAAATATAATAGATAAGTGTGTATCATTTATACAATCATCTTTACAATAAATAGGCAGAATTTGCTCATCATAGACCACATTACAATCATCTTTACTTAAACGAGTTTATTTTTTAACGCAATTCGAGGGCACATTAGTTTATTATTCTATTTTCTTTCTAGTTTCATCGTAAACTAATTTCTTGCATAATTAGTTCGTGGTCTCTTGCATCATTGCATGGAAAGACAGACGCACGGTGACTCTGAAAGTTTCCACGCGCTCGAGAGTGGACCAGGTCATGCATGCAGAATTCCAGGTCAGCATTTTTTGTAATAAAAAAAATCAAAGGTCAGCTTCCAGCCTTCAATTCCAATGCTTTTAGCAGCAGCAAGATGATCCTCCTCAACTTGAACACTCATGTTCCATTCCTTTTCCGCAGCTTCCTCACATTTTGTCTAATTTATTTTAGGCCACTAGTTTGGCCTTCGGATTGTCACGTAACCTTATACTTTGTTTGGAATTGTGTTCAAAAATAGATTTTTTGTGTTCAGAAATCAGAATGTCCAATTGAAATCAACCCCATATGATCTTTTTACATTTTGTCATATTTTTTTCTATATTATCTTATAAATTAGGGAAAAATATAAAAAAGCCCCTTAAACTACCAATTGTTTTCGATTTAGCCCCCAAATGTTTCAAAAGTGATAAAGTAGCCCCCCAAACTACCAAACTATTGTATTTTGACCACTCTGTTAGTCAAAACCGTCAGTTTGGACGGAAATTCAAAACAACGTCGTTTTGTTGAGGGGCTACTTTATCACTTTCTGAACATTATGGGGTTAAAATAAAAACGGTTGGTAGTTTGGGGGGCTTTTTTATATTTTTCCCTAAATTTTTTTTTTCATTAAAGGGCATTGTAGTAACTTACCCATAACAAAACGACGTCGTTTTACAATTTCCGTCCAAATTGACGGTTTTGACTAACGGAGTGGCCAAAATGTAATAGTTTGATAGTTTGGGGGGCTACTTTATCATTTTTGGAACATTAGAGGGCTAATTGAAAATGACTGGTAGTTTGGAGGGCTTTTTTATATTTTTCCCTATAAATTAACTATAAAATTTGTAGACTTATATAAATTTTACATAAATTAATAATAAGTCTTACAAATCTAATAGTTGATTTATTGAATTTATAAAAGAAATTGGACAAATTATTGAGAATAAACATTTCTCATTTTATTATAAATTTTCATTAAATATTAAGCTATGTATATCAGCTCATGATGAAGGTTGTAGACTAATGACGAGGCAATGGCAGGGTGAGAATATCGCACCCCTGACATCATCTTTGCCACCAGACTAGCCAATGGGGGCTAGTAATTAAATTATCTCAGATAGCCAATTCAATCCTGACAATCCACATCCAAAACTTTTATTTCCATCACTGATTATTTTTACGCATCAAATCACTACTAAATCAAGCCAAACTCTTTTCTTAAATCTTCAATTATTAATTTTGAATTTAGGATCTGTTTATTTTAAAGTAAAATGTTTTTTATTGAGCATTTGGATAATATGAAAAATTAGAGACGACGGGCAATGGCCGGCAACCTTCAATGGCAGCGAAAAACACGTGGCACCGGCTAGCGGTGAAAAGAAGATTTTAGCAAGCTCCAATAGCCGATTGCAACGTGTAGCGCCGAATTTTGGCGATTGACACAATTTCTTATGACCAATGGTGGATTAAAGTGGTAGGTGGCAATAAATTCTAACCAACTTTGATGGCAATGAAAAATGAATTAGGAGAGATTGCGTCCAAGAAGAATAGCCTCAAATTTTAAAAAAAAAAATGATTTGTAAATTTTTTTAAAATAAATTATTTTATAAAAATTAAATAAGATTTTTACTATAAATTGAAAATATTTACGATTTAATAGAAAAAAAAGGGACCGTAGAAATAAATATTTTCTGATATATCATATATCATTTAAATCTTTATCACGAGTATCATGTTCTAAACATTGATAAAAAAAAAAAAAAAAAAAAAATTCTCATTATATTAATTTAAAGTCAATTATTGGGACAGAGAATGAACAGTATGTCTTCTCAAAAAAAAAAAAAAAAAAAAGAATTAACAGTATGTGCTGGGGACTCAACTCCGGAGACCGACGAATTAAAAAAAAAAATCAAGAGACCGACGACACTTCTTCCCAGGAAAAAAAAAAAAAAATTAAGAAATTGACAGGTAAGTTTCCCGGTAAAGCCAATATATAGTAGAGACTTCATTGAACTCTGAGACTCACTCACTGTCTGAGTCTCTCACGCGCAGAGTCGTCCATTTGACCCAGTCGAGAATGGAGGTTCATCCTCAGACCATCTCAACCTTCGAGCTCCAGTCAAAGCCTACCCCATTTCCTTCTTACCCTCTCGACGAACTGGACATCTCCTCCTCCTCAGACCTCGTTTCCCACGACGCCTTCCGGAGCCCCGACACGCCCGAATCACCCTCCATGGGCACTCAGAAACCAGACGGGTCGGACTCTCAGAACGCCATCGTCGAACCTCCGCCGCCGAAAGACGGTGCTCATAAATGCGATGGCTACGGTGGATACGACGACGAGCCGCTGAAGACCGACATGAAATCCACGCTGCCGGTGGACCCCACCGGGAAGCCGTGTGAGGCGAAAGCGCCGGTGGGGGCGTGGTCGGATAGAGCGGCGGTGAAGGTGCAGAAGGTGTACCGGAGTTATCGAACCCGGCGCAGGTTAGCGGACTCCGCGGTTGTCGCCGAAGAGCTCTGGTGGGTGCATCATATCTATGTGCTATTTTTAAAAAAAAATTCTTTTTTGTCTTTCTATTTATTTATCGAAATTAATCGTGTAGGTGGCAAGCTATAGACTATGCTAGGCTGAACCACAGTACGATCTCTTTCTTCAATTTCTCAAAGCCCGAGAGTGTGGCTTCCAAGTGGAGTCGTGTTTGCTTGAATGCTTCTAAGGTGTTTGTATTTTTCTTTTCTTTGAAGTTTTCTTCTTGAATCTCAGAAAAGAACGAGTTCTAGTAGTTAGTACGTCGGTACTTGTCGTATGCTTGGTTGTAGTTTGGAAAATGACGATTTGGGTCTGATTGAAGTGAGGTAAAAAGTCGTATAAATTTGGAGTTTTTTTGGGCAGGTGGGCAAGGGTTTGTCCAAAGACGCCAAAGCACAACAATTGGCTTTTCAGCATTGGATTGAAGCTGTAATTATCTTCTTACTTTTAACTTGATGAAATGAGCAATTTTTACTGATAAATTTGGATTTTTTTGTTAAAGTTTTACTGATATTTATTTGTATTTGTTTTTGTTAATGCTATTGATTCTATTAGATTGATCCCCGGCATCGATATGGGCATAGCTTGCATGTATACTACGAAGAGTGGTGCAAAGCGGATGCTGGACAGCCATTTTTCTATTGGTAAGCAAAGATTTTGCTCCCAAAAAAAGGTTTCTTTCAGAAAAAAGTTATTGTTCTTAGTTCATGGTATTGGCTCTATTTAAATTTTCTCGAGAATATTTGTAATGTGATGATAATACTCTTGTTTCAATAAAATTGTTTGAGAAAAGAATGTTGGGTAAAACGAATAGAAGAGAAAGTGTATCAATGGGTAATTAATTTTTGCTTCTTTGACTTGTTAATACAGTTTCCATATTGCAAGAAGTGTGTGTTGTGCTAGGCATAAAGACAATTTGTTGTGCAGAGTTTTATTGTTATGACTTTCTGCAGGTTGGATGTAGGAGACGGGAAAGACCTTGATCTCCAACACTGCCCAAGACCAAAGCTGCGACAACAAAGCATCAAGTATCTTGGCCCTGTATGTATTTGAACGAATAATATTCAATTCAATTATCAACTGAAATTAAGTGTTGATTGCAATGCAATTTGTTACACAACAGATGAAATTTTCAAGGATCTATGAGTTTTTGCCAAGCTGACATTCCTTTTTTCTCCCCCTCCCTCCCCATATACTTGTTCTGTATTTAGCAAGAGAGGGAAAATTATGAATATGAAGTTGTCGAAGGGAAAATATTTCACAAACAAACCGGAGATCCCCTTGATACAATCAGAGGGTCAGAAGGGGTGAAGTGGATATTCGTAATGAGTACCTCCAAGAAACTCTATGCTGGTCGGGTAAGAGAAAAGAAGAAGCTGAAGATCAATTTGTTTTTGAAAAGTTCCTCATATTTCTGGTCTTCTGATATTATTCCTGAACAAGTAATATATTGTTAACTCCTTGCAGAAAAAGAAAGGAGTGTTCCATCATTCGAGCTTCTTGGCTGGAGGAGCCACAGTAGCTGCTGGAAGGCTAGTGGCAGAGCAGGGAATTCTTAAGGTACAGTTCATAGGGATTTATACATGGAAAAGTTTAAGGCACTGGCATGAGGACTGGTTTTCACAACAAAAACTCTGAACAGATTTAAATTAGTAATGTTGTCTATGGGATACCCATGGTTGACCATTTTTAGAGTTTATTCATGGATCTATCTTCATTGATAGTGTCAATTTTTGTATCTTTTGAACCATTGCCATGACATTAAGAATTTTTTTTACCAAAGTACTCTTATTTGTTTTTTATTCCTGATGGGGGTAACTTATTCATGAATACTGCATTGTAGGTGTCCATTCCTTCCTTTCCCACACTTTCTCTGTTTGGTTATTAAGTACTTTTCTACACACACACACATACAAGAGCATGTTGGCGATGCCAAATCAAATTATTTATAATGTTCTTATATTGCATCTTCTCATTGTTTGCTCTGATTTTCAGTCCATCTCTCCATATAGTGGACATTATCGGCCAACAGATGACAGGCTTGACAGCATTTTATCCCTACTCAAGGAAAACGGAGTGAACCTTAATGAAGTTAAGGTAATTTTTCTGTCTGACCACATTGTGCCTATATCGTGCATTACAAAAAGCTTGATGGCTACTTGGCAAAGCAGAGTTTGGATAGTGGAAAATAATTCAGGCTACCCCTAGAAAGTTGATTGGTTCAAACTCCCTAGTGGAGAACACGTGAGCTTTTCAACTATCTAGGAGTTGTTTATTTTGTCAAACACTCTGGTCGGATGTGTCCTTGAACCTCATGTTACATACTGTCAGATGGGTTTTATATTTTCAAGTTAAAATGCCATCTCCTGCAATTGCCTGACAAAATGTTTTGCATCCTTGTTTTCAGATATACAAAGCGAATGAAGATTCTGATAGCTATGATGATAACAAACTGAATGGAGGTGGGGCTTCAGTTGAAGTTTTGACAAACTCAGAAACTCAGAAACTTGAAAGTCCAGATAAAGAGGAGAAAACACCATCCTCAGAATCAACTGAAGTCCCTCAAACTGAAGCCAAAAACAATTACCAAAGGACTTTATCAGGTGGTCTCCAGAGCCCGAGAGCTGAGGTGCCTAAGAGTGCAATATTGCTACGAATCAATTCCAAGAAGGCATTAAAATCTTACCAATTAGGGAATCAGCTGTCACTCAAGTGGTCAACTGGAGCTGGACCAAGAATTGGTTGTGTTGCTGACTACCCTGTGGAGGTGAGAGTACAGGCCTTGGAGATGACTAACCTGTCTCCAAGATTTCCACCCACACCATCATCCTTCAGAAGAATGGCTGGTCTTGCATCACCAACCGCATCACCCACAACTCACCCTGGATCGGATATCAACAAGGGTGATGGGACTCATCATGACTGAATTCACATATCACCAAGTTTATGCTTTCTCCTAATAGAAATGCTTTACTGAATGTACATATTTGCTATGTTCTTTATGTCACCTCAAACACCTTTTAGAATGGTCAGACCATTATCTTGTTTCCATAATTGGCTCCTTCTCTGTTTTGCCCACTACATTGAAAAGTCAAATTGGCTCAGGTCAACAATTTGAGGCAAATATTTTCCACAATAGAAGCTGTATGTGTTCTGTTGTCTTCAACTGCTACTACCTTATTCTAGAGTCTGTTGCCCCTGGAATAATTGTGCCCTTCTCAAGCAATTGAGAGAAGGTTTTGATAGGGGGGTGGGGTGTGGGGGGCCCTTTCTCTTGCAAGTGTCGGTCAGGTTGTAATTTGGGCAAGTGACTGCAGTCAATTCTCTTTTTTTTTTTTTTTTTTTTTTTTTTTAAAGTATAGAGTAAAGGAGTTGCTAACTACCATTTTATCTTTTAAGAGGTGATCAACAACTCCTACGAGCCCTCAATAGGTAGTGTGACCCACTTTTGGCATGACTGACTACTCTAATCACACATTTGGGTAGCGTACACCCACTTGAGGTCAAAATGTGGTTTGGCTACCCATTTAACTTCTATTGATTTTTTTTATTTTTATTTTTTAGTATCTTATTGCTAACATGGCTCAAGCGCAAAGGACCTTAAATCATTCTCGGAGCTACAATATCCAAGGGATTCCCATATTGACTTCGTACATTGTGTATAGATATCAAACAAATTGAGCAAAAATGATGATAATGATTTTGTTTAATATTCTTTGAAATAAAATTCACTTAAGGTATAAAGATCGAGTGGGATTAAATTGCTTGTTATATATCCTAATAGCCCAATAGGATGTCTGAAGGACTTGGCAGAGCGACATGTTCTTGAAACTGAAAATCATTCCAACCCAAAAACCAATCCAATCCATTAATCAATCCTAACTTAACCCATTATATTTAAGTTTGGCTAGGATTCCTTTGTTTTTTTCCTAATCAATACAACTCATGATTTATGTGTATGGTCGTGTATGGTTTGGGTTGAAATAATTTGTAATTGGTGGATCCTTGGCCCAGGCTCAATCATCTAAGAGCCCTTTGGGTAGGGCCAATTCGACTTGCTTCCACCACACAAGTCCTTCTCCTTCTCTCCCCCTCCTTTGCCACCTCAGAAACAATTTCTTTAATTTCTTGGATGAGGAACTGGGAAGTGAGGGCGGGTGAGGGAAGAGCGTGGGATATTCGGTTGCAAAAGGATGTGCCAGTAGGAAAATGATACGTGGTAAGCAGTTAGAAGATATTATGCTATAAAGAAAGAGCTACAGGAAAGAAAGTGTATTATTTGTTTATGACATGATTATCAAGTTTTTTTTTTTTTATAGCGTCTTATTTGAGAAGATGAAAGAAATGAAGGAGAGAGGCTTGGCCGAATCCCATATAATGTACAGTACCCCCCGGCCAGTGTAAAATGAGAGAAGAATTGGCTGGAATATATATATAGATTCATTGTATTAAGTGGTATAAATAGGATTACAAGATTATCTACAATTAACGTAGATAATAATTTACAAACTCAAACTAGGAGAGATCAACTCTGGCGTGATAGTCGTAGTAGTTTGGAATATTGGTCTTCAATCCTATCACGCGTACAAGGATGAGATATTGTATTAGATAAGTGTGAGGAGTTTTTTTTCTTTCTTTCTAATCTGATAAGTGTGAGGAGTTTGAAACAAAGTTGATCTCCTAGTTTGAATGATCTTCACAATCATTCAAACTAGGAGATAAGGCATCTGGATCACTTACTCTAACACCCAGTCCCGGCCACCTCCCCCACCCAAGAGTAGAAAGTCTCTCCCATGAAAAGTTGCTTTTCGTATGACTTATTTAATTAGGATTAATAATAGGTAAATAACTTAATTAACTAAAATTTATGTTAAATTGAATTCATTAAATTTTTATAGCCTATTGTCCTCTCTCTCTCTCTATATATATATATATGCTGGAAAAAGATCCTCTCCATTTCCTCTGTATGTATGTCATGTGTGATGAATTAAAACATTAAATTATGCCCATCATTAGGAATGAAACTATGTCATGAATTATTCCATTAATTATGAAATTAATTATCGCTTATAATCTAGGATCCCCTAAATCTTGACCGTCCATTATATCTTAAAGGTTTTGATCTAATTTTCACTAAGCTCATTAGGTCCAATGACAACGGTTGATCTAATTCTCATAAAACTTATACTAAAATGTAAGAGCATTACACTTAATTAACAGTTTAACACGTTACCCAATATAATATACATATCGCTGACATTACCAATTTTTTTTTAAAAAAAACATTAAAATCTTGTCTTTAAATATATATATATATATATATATATATATATATATATTTTGACATGTCCACACAAGGAAAGAGGGATGAGAGATTCGAATTAATGACCTTCGCTTCATGAGGCGTAGTACATAGCCGATTGAGTTACTCCTAGGAAAATATTGTCTTTAAATATACTAAAATGTTTTTTTTAAAAAAAAAAAAAAAAAAAAATTTCTTTAGGTATTTATTTGTTTCCTTTCTTTTTTAATGCTAATTTTCCTCTTTGTCGTCCCACATGTGTAATTGTGTTCTTTGGCGCGTAAAACTTCCAGATTATCTCGCAACTGTAACCTGGAAATTTCGACGCGAGTTCCCGGCAAACCCATATTTACTACTATTTAGTACTCCAACTCCGTGGAACTCCAAAACGCACAGGTTCATTGGCCCTCCATTTGACTGAGTCTTTAAATGGTGGTTGAGACGACTCAGACCATCTCAACCTTGGAGCTCCAGTCTAAGCCTCCTCCATTCTCTTCTTGCTCTCTCCACGAAATGGTCATGTCGTCCTTCTGGAACCCCGACACACCCGAACCACCTTCCACTGGAACTCCAAAACCCGACGGATCGGGCTCTAAAAACGGCGTCATCGAACCCCCGGCGGCGGTAAACGGTGCTCGAAAATGAGACGGCTACGGACCAATGAGCGTGACCGTAGAAGTAGAAGGATACGACGAGTCGCTGGAGACCGACGTGGACTTAAAGGTTCCGGTGGGTCCCACCGCGAAGTCGTGTGAGACCGCGTGTCTGGAGAAATCGGCGATCAACGTGCAGAAGGTGTACCGGAGTTATCGAACCCGGCGTAGGTTAGCGGACTCCGCGATTGACGCCGAAGAGCTCTGGTGCGTGCTGCGTGCTGCGTGCAAGACATCTGTGTGCTTGTTCTTTCTATTTACTTAATTTGGAAATGAAGAGATTAATTGTGTAGGTGGCAAGCTATACACTATGCGAGATTGACCCGCAGCACGATTTCTTTCTTCAATTTCTCGGAGCCCGAAAGTTTGGCTTCCAAGTGGAGTCGTGTCAGCTTTAATGCTTCCAAGGTATTTGTCTGTTTGTTTGTATGTCGGTCTTTCTCAATTTTTTCACTTAGATTTTTCCTGAAAGATTTTTTCTTTTTTTCTTTTTATTTTGGGCAGGTGGGCAAGGGTTTGACCGATGACGCCACAGCACAACAGCTGGCTGCTGAGCACTGGACTGAAGCTGTAATTGCCTGGTTACTCTTTTTTTTTCTTCCTATGATTGCATTAAACATAAAAGAACAATATACAAGGAGGGAAAAATACCCTAACAACCAACCCCAAGCAGTCTAAGCAATGCATTAAAAAAACTACATGTTATATTTTTAACAATGTTAACGTCACATTTCAAATCAGTCATTATATATATTTTTTCTTTAAATTTAACAAAGATTAATCTCAGGGATAGTTGAAATTGTCATGTTAGCCTCATTAGATGAATGTTAGATATAATTATATATAGTATATAGTTTCTCAAAAAACATTAAAAAAAAGGTACATTAGCAATTTCTTAGGCAGCTTGAAGATTGCGCTTCATGAAAGAACTCCTATTGTGGCAACAATAAAACTTTATAGCCTTAGTAAGAAGAGAATGCTAGACACACTCTCATTCCAAAGTTCAATGACGGATCACTAAAAAAAACCATTTTTTACTGACAGGAGTTTTCTGACGTGTTCTAGTGCCCGACACGTCAGAAAATTTTTCTGACGGGTCGTTTCTGACGCGTGTCGAGTGTCAGAAACGAAGGTGTCAGGAAAAAAAATTTCCTGACGTGTGACTAGGCAACACGTCAGAAAATTCTGACGTGTTACCCACTCACACGTCAGAAAATTTTTCTGACGTTGCATTTTTGCCACGTCAGAATTTTTCTGACGTGGTAGTTCTGACACACGTCAGAAAATTAAAAAATTAAATAAAAATTAATTAATTAATTTTTTTTCTGGAATTTTTAATTATTAATTAATTAAATTATTATTTTTTTTTTCTTTTGAATTCCTCTGCACGCACGGCAGCGTCCAGATCTGTGTTTCTCGAGAAACACAGATCGATCTGATCTGCACCAGCTCTCATTTTCTCCTCTTTTCTCCACGCACCAGCTAGACAAGATCTGCACCAGCTCCCTCACGCACCAGCACATTTTCTCCAGCTCTCATTTTTCTCTCTCTCTCTCTTCAAAAAATCAATTTGAAAAACCCAGAAAATCTTCAAAATCGATCTTCTCCTCTTCTTCTTCTTCTTCTCTTCTCCTTTTTTTTTTTCTTTTTTTTTTTTTCTTCTTCTTCTCTTCTCCTTTTCTTTTTCTTCGATCTGCTGCATGCTTCTCAATTTTTCCCCTTCACCTTTTGTTTCTCTTCATCCTCTAGAGGTGCCGTGCAGACTGCAGAGAAGCAGCTGGGAAAAAAAAATGTGCTGCAGGGAGATTGAGACAGGAGAGAGAATGTGCTGGGAAAAAAAAATGAAGAGATAAAAAATAATAAGTGGGAAAAAGTTGAGGGGGAAAATAAAAAGAGGGAAAGAAAGAAAAACAGGGGAATACAAGGCTGCAGAACAGAGAGAGGCGATCGAACAGAGAGAGAGAACACGTACTGCGCGCTTCCGGAAGTGCCAGCTGGGGGGAAAGAAAAAAAAAAAATTCGAACTCAAAAATCGCGCGCCAGCCTCTTAATTAAGAGGCATGGCACGCTGGCCTTCAGGATGGGACGCGCGGCGCGCGGTTCGGAGCGCACGCGTCCCTTTTCTGACGCCAGGAATGCCTTATATATATATATATATATATATATATATATATATATATTTATAATTATACCTACTATACCTATAATATCATATATAGGTATAATTATAGCTATATATATATATATCTGATAAATATATATATTAAAATATCTGATAATTTTAATATAATTTATAAGTAAATAATTTTAATATCTGATAATTTTATATAATTTTAATATAAATATCTGATATATATAATGATTTTAGATATTATGATTTTAGAATAAAACCAATTATAATTATCTGATTTTAGAAATATGAGTATGCTGACGTGGCGATATGCCACGTCAGAAAATTGCTGACGTGGCATAGCACCACGTCATAAAATTGCTGACGTGGCATATCACCACGTTAGAATTTTCTGACGTGGTAAGTTCTCACACGTCAGCAATTTTCTCAATTTTTATTTTTAAGAAAATTAATGAACCTCCCGATGTTGTGGTGTTTGCCACGTGAAAATTTTTCCTGACGTTTTATATATAACACGACAGAAAATTGCTGAGGTGGCAAAAAATTTACACTGTAGCACACGTCAGAAAACCCCCTTTTTTTTGTAGTGGATTGTAATTTTTACTGTCACGTTAAGGAGTGTATATTTGAGAGTGTAAGAATGAGAATGTGTGTAGCATTTATCTAATAAGAAATATTGCATTGATTGGCTAGACCAAATTTGCCTTTGATGCCCAGTGAAGGAGGTGTTATACTGTCAGATTTGGATTTGGATTTGATCATCTCCATATGCCAAAAGGGGCGTCAACAATGGAGAGACAGAGGAAGCCTTCCTCTTGTCGCTTATAAATTATAAAATGACAGATTTTATATGATAAATTGATTTTTTTTTTCGTTAGGTTTTACTGTATTTAATTTGTGTTAATGTTATTAATTCTGTTAGATTGATCCACGGCATCGATATGGACACAACTTGCATATGTACTATGAAGAGTGGTGCAAAGCGGATACTAGTCAGCTATTTTTCTTCTGGTAAGCAAATATGTTGCTCCAGAAAAAAGTTGATGGTATTGGCTATATTGGCACTCTGATAGTTTGGAATTTTTAAGTGACTTATTATTCAAACTGAGCATAATTCTTCTGTGGGAAATGCTCTGTCAAAATGTATGAATGGGTAGTTAGCTTTTGCTGCTTGGTGATTGATTGATACAGTTTTCATTTTGCATATATAAAGGCAATTCGCTCTGCATAGTTTTGTAATTACCACTTTCTGCAGGTTGAATGTAGGAGATGGAAAAGACCTTGATCTCAAACAATGCCCAAGATTAAAGCTGCAACAACAATGCATCAAGTATCTTGGACCTGTATGTGTTGATTGCATAATAGATTTAATAGTTAAGGATCTATGAGTTTTCACCACCCTGACAGTCTATTTTTCTCCCCCTCCCTCCTCCCCTTTATACTTTTCCTGGAATTAGCAAGAGAGGAAGCATTATGAATACGAAATTGTCCAAGGGGAAATAATTCATAAACAAAGCAGAGATCCCCTTGATACTATCAGAGGGTCAGAAGGGACCATGTGGATATTTGTTTGGAGCACCTCCAAGAAAATCTATGCTGGTCTGGTAAGAGGATCAAAAAGCTGAAGATTAATTGCTTTCTGACAAGTTCCTCATATTTCCAGTCTTTTGATATGACTAATATATTGTTAACTCCTTTCAGAAAAAGAAAGGAGTGTTCCATCATTCTAGCTTCTTGGCTGGAGGAGCTACATTAGCTGCTGGAAGGCTTGTGGTAGAGCATGGAATTCTTAAGGTACAGTTCATAGGGATTTATACATGGGGACTGGTTTTCACAACAAAAACTCTGAACAAATTTAAATTAGTATTTTGTATCTTTTGAACCACTGCAAATGATGTTCAGAAATTCTTGACCAAGTACTCTTATTTGTTCTTTATTCCTGAAGGGCTAAGTACCCTCCTACACACACACACACACACACACAGAGTCACACACGCACACAGGAGCAACATCTTGATCTTGGCAATGTCAAATCATATTATGGCATATATTGCATCTGCTCAGTTTTTGGTCTAATTTTGCAGTCCATCTCTCGGCGAAGTGGACATTATAAGCCAACGGATAACAGGCTTGACAGCTTTTTATCCTTTCTCAAGGAAAATGGGGTGAACATTGATGAAGTTGAGGTAATTGTTTTGTCTGACCATATTATGTCTAAATTTTGTCCTCATAAAATGCTTGATGGTTACTTGGTAAAGGGAATCTGGATAGTGAAAAAGAAAAAAACAATCCATAATCCCTAAATCTCTCAGGCCAGGAGTTGTTTTTTGTCAAACACTATGGTCAGATGTATCCTTGAACTTTCAGGTTACTTGGGCTGTCAATGGATTTGTATCCTTTCAATATGTTTTGCATCTTCGTTTTCAGATAAAGCTGGACGAAGATTCTGATGACAACAACCCGAATGGAGGTGGCGCTTCAGTTGAAGTTTTTGCAAATTCAGAAACTAACGAACTTGAAATTCCAGATAAAAAGAGAAAAACCCCATCCTCAGAATCAACTGAAACCAAAAACAAATACCAAAGGACTTTATCAGATGGCCTTCATAGCCCGATAGCTGAGGTGCCCAAGAGTGCAATATTGCAACGAATCAATTCCAAGAAGGCAGTAAAATCTTATCAATTAGGGCGTCAACTGTCACTCAAGTGGTCAACTGGAGCTGGACCAAGAATTGCTTGTGTTGCTGACTACCCTGTAGAGGTGAGAGTACGGGCATTGGAGGTAGTCAACCCATCTCCAAGAGTTTCGCCCACGTCATCATCCTACACACCAATGGCTGCTGGTATTGCATCGCCAATCACATCACCAACTCACCCTGTCCCGGATATCTGTAATGGCGATGGGACCATTAATGGTGACTGAATTCATTTATCACCACGTTTATGCTTCCTTCCTAGGATCTATAAGGATGATTTACTAATTAAATGTACATACGTCACCGCAATTCTCAAACCCCTTTTGGAATGGACACACCATTATCTGCTTTCCATCCAATCTTGTTTCCATAATCGGCCAATTCTCTCTTTTGCCCATTATATCCAAAAGTCAAATTGGCATAGCTCAACAATTTGTGGCAATTATTTCTACTTACGTGTCCTGTCATAGGGCGAAACTAGACATTTGTGTTTGGAATGGCAAAATTCTAAAAAAAAAACAATTTAAAGGGTGAAAAATTAAATTTTATAGGAATTTTGAATTTATAATTATTTTTTATTTTTTATTTTTTTTGGAGACCACCCCCAAGGCCAATGTGGTTCCGCCCCTATTGTCATATTGACCATATTATGGAGTTTGATGGAATCTGGATTCCCCCGCCATTTTCTTCCTAAAGTGGCCCAGAGTGGAGGGGTATGGGCAATACCAATTAACAAGGGTTGTGCGAGGAGTTTCCTACCTGCGTACGGCTCTCTTGCCCAAGGAGGTTCTCTGCTCGACTAGGCCTTGTTCTCGAGCAAGAGAGCTCCCTCTCACATACTTCTACCCAAAAAAAAAGACACGGTTATTAATAGTGTTAAAGCAAATTTCGGACGGTCGAGCCAACAACGAAGCTCCTCTTGCAAAATAAGGAAAATGTCTTAAAAAAGCCCGCCAATCCTGGAGGACCAGAGGCACTGACTTTGGCCAGTACTGGGGCTTGGTCCTTGCCGGTTCTTGGCCCCCTGGTACGTACATCTTTAAAACTTCTTGAGGGTTTTTTAGTATTTGGGCCCCTGGTATGTAATATGGTCCTCCAAACAGGATTCTCAAGTAATGTACCTTTTCTAGGAGCCATATATTTCCAAGGGTTTCCCTCTAGCGCTTCTCCACACGTGAATCATATTGCTTGGTCCATTTTATTTCGCATCTTTGACTTCTTAGATCGTGTATTCGAGCGTATCGAGTAAATACGCATAAAATGATGATGATGATGATTTTGCTTAATATTCTTTAATATCAAGGTAAAGAATTTTGTGGGATATATGTTTCTTTTATCGTTTGAAAAAATATAAAATATGAGCATAAGAGTATTTTGAAAAAAATAGAGAAGGTGAAAGACTAGAGTGCAATGAGATATATCTATATCGTTCACAATACATGCATTTCATTGCACTGTTTATGTTCATTGTGATATAATACGGAAAGAAAGAAAGAAAATTATCCCATAAAGAAGGGGTGAGAAATCCAACTCAAAAATTGACTGATCCATTTTCTTGTTTGGTCAATCATAACATGTTTCGTAAAATCCTATATACCATATTTTTTTTTTATCTTATTATACTAATGTGACAAGGTGAAATAGCCCTTCAATTTGGCCTTATTAAGAAAAAAGAAAAAACCATAAAGGATACTATAAAAGTAAAATAATGATGTGGTTCATACGTCCCCAAAGGGTAGTTGATTTAGCTCAATCGGCTATAGACTACGCTTAATGAAGCAAATGTCACTAGTTCGAATTTTTCATTCCCTTCTCTTAATTGTGTGGACATGTCAAAAAAAAAAAAAAAAAAGTAAAGTGGTTCATATATATATATATATATATATATATATATATATATATATATATATATCATTTATTTTACTCTAGTATTTAAGACTGATGCTTGAGAGCCACGAGTTCCACTACGAAAGTGTCTTGGTCACTTCCGCAAGGGCTAGGATGTGCTTCTTTGTACGACCAGAACACGAAGGCGACTTTGAAGGAGGAAGTCTATATATGCCTTTTCAAAAGTCTCCTTTTAATCCATTTTTTTTTCGGAATTGCATTCATTCGATCTCCATTTAAATTGGATAAGCTTTTAAATATAAACGTGCCACTCCAAATAAGTTTAGTCTTAGACAACATGAGTTGACCACATTATATAACATTATATTAATAATAGGATTAAGTTTTTCTTTAAACTAGCCTGGATTTGAGAAATTTCCTTTCACCTCTTTGTCCATATTAATATATTATAAAACTGATTATAACCATCTTTCTTCTCCGTTCCAGCTGAAAATTGTTTTGGAAACATGTATTAAGTTGTTTTCATATTTTCGTTTTTGTTTTTTATTTTTTTATTTTTCGAATGTTTTCGTTTACAAAACTGTTTGCCAAACATGCATGAACGTTATAAAAACACATTTTTCAGTTGTGGAAACAAAAACTGTTTCCAAACAGGCTTATAATTTTAAGGCGTGGTTATTTAAAATGTAAGAAAAAAGGTGTTTGAAAAACGGAACGTGGATGCTTTAACATTCCTTGTGTATCATCATCATCAACCCACTTGTGCTCTTGCAGCAAAACTTCCACAAATAGGTAGAAAGTGGAGCACGTGAAAAATTATGAAAGGAAATGAGAAAGTAATAATAATAATAAATAAATAAAATAAATAAAAATATGCCTATAAGTTTGATAGGTACGTAGACTTGCCACAAGCAAAATCCCCAGACCGAAACTCCAAAAAAGCATGCACCAAGTTGAAGAACTCCCTCATCTCAGCGCTCTCTCAACGACAAAAATGGACCATAATCAGGCTGCTGTGAAGTTGCAGAACATGTACAGGAGTTTTCGCCAGCGGCGCATGTTAGCGGACACCATTATAATGGAGCTCTGGTAATATTGTATTTCTTGAAATCTTTTTTATCTATAAGTTTCTCTTTCTTTTTTGTTTATTTGTTTCTGTGGATGCATGCTAATTATTAACTGGAAAAAATAAAAAAATGGTGAATTTGAAGGGGGCACGCGATAGACTTTGCTCGACTGAATATCAGCACGACTTTCTTCTTCCAGTGCGTGAATGAGAAATGTTCCAATACTCGGTGGACTCGTATTGGCTTTAATGCTTCTCTGGTTTGTCAACTCTCTTGGAACTTCTATTAATTATTTATTTGTTAATTATTTTCCTTTTGCCATGAAAAAGAACAAGATGTATATATATAGCTTCGTTTGTTTTCACTGCTTAAAACAAAAAAACATGAGGAACCTAATTGAAGTTTTTGTCTTCGTGGAAAATTGAACTCTTTGGGCAGGTGGGCAGAGGCTTGTCTGAAAATGAAGAAGCACAAATATTGGCTTTTGAGCATTGGATTGAAGCTGTACTAGTTTCTTCTCTAAACCTTGCCCACTTCAATTCATTTGGTTAATTCGAATTTATGCTAATTTTGGATCTAATTTCTACTAATTTGTTGCACGGATTGCTGGATTTGTTGTCTGAATTACTAGCAATCTGAGCAACAAATATAAAAAAAGTCTCTTATAGAGCCCATCTAGCCGAATATCATGTGAACTCAAGCAAACTCTATCTCTCACATTTCTTAGGGTTCGTTTGGGATTGCGTTTTTTAAAAAATAATCTGTGTTTTTAAATCAAATCGCAATTTTGGAGTGTTTGGGATTGTGATTTTAAAAACACAAAATTTAAAATCGTGAAAAATTAGTGATTTATATAAGCTGACTAGGGGGTGCTTATTTGAAAAAATGCGAATTTAAACCAAAATCATGATTTCGCTTAAAACAATATTTTGTGCAATATTTACCTATTTGGCCATGAAACCACAATTATATGCCAATGTTATATATCCAAACACTCAATTGATAAAAAAAGTATTTCTTAACATGTTTTATCAAACGCCTATACGATTTTAAAAAGTAACAATTTCAAAAACTCAATTTTTAAAATCGCACTCCCAAATAGGCCTTTATTTGAATTACTAATAATCTGAACAACAAAATTGCGAAAATATCTATTTGGTGATTTTGACGTGTCATCAAATATACTAATCATTGCGTTTTGAACCATAGATTGATCCACGGCATCGTTATGGGCATCACTTACGAATGTACTACAACCAGTGGTGTAGTTCTAATGCTGGCCAGCCCTTTTTTTATTGGTAAGAAAATTCTACTGAAGGGAAAGATGGAAGTCCCTAATTCCTTACTTAAATGGTTTGAGCTGTAATTATGTCTATCTAATGGGGGATTGAACACTAGTGGTTCATCATCACTTTTAATAGTTGCACAAATTCGGTTGGTGTAATTGGTTCTGCTTCATTAGTTTTAGGTCAAAGTGGCAATTGATCAAATCACAAAAGATTAATTAATTACCATGCTTGACTACACTTAATGCCATAGATCAAATCAATCAACAATGTTGGGCGCAAGCATTTTATTAGGACTCTTATTTCTTGTAATTAGAAATCCCTCATTTTATTATAGTTTTTTTTCTTTTTTCTGTGGGCAGAGAATAATAAAGAATCCGAATATACATTTTAATAATTAATGCACCCATGCCATATATGACAAATAATATCAAAGTAAGAAATTAACTTTCTTAGAAATGTTTAATAGACAAAAGAGACGAATCTGGATTGGAGGCAATTTGTTGCTCAAATTGACCTGTCCACGAGAGAGGGTCTCGATGGAGCTCACTTGTTCAAATAGGTGGGTTTTATTGGGGCCCTCTCTCAATCGACTACCCAAATTACGGTCATTTCAAATAGATTAACGATTGCCATTTAATAGAAAAGAACAAAAAAAAGGGAAGAAATGATCTCTAGAAAATATTTGGGGTAATTAATTAATTGTTGCTAGTTGTTGTTTAATTACAGCCTGCGGAACAGTAAGGATTGGGTCAGTTATTGTTTAATTTTCCTCTGCAGGTTGGATCTAGGAGCTGGGAAAGAGATAGATCTCACAGAATGCCCAAGATCTATTCTTCAAGAACGACGCGTTAAGTATCTTGGGCCTGTATGTGATTTCATAAATCAGATTTAATTAATACGTTAATTAATCATTAAACTGAGTATTGAGTTTCTACATATATATGCATTAATTATTATGTTCATGATGTAAGTGTTGATTGCTTAATTTTTGTGAAATTAGCTGGAGAGGAACCAATATGAATACATCGTTTCAAAGGGGAAATTTATTCACAAACGAAGTGGACATGACCTCCATACAATCCAAGGATCACAGGCAGCCAAGTGGATATTCGTATTCAGCACCTCCGGGAGACTCTATGTCGGAAAGGTTTTTTCTTTATTTTTTTTCTCCTCCAATTAAGTTCATCATATTTCTATGTTCATCCTAGATTTCTAACAAAGTAGACTTTTAAAAGTGTAAAATCGCAATTTAGTTTTTAAAATTATAATGTTGTTTGCAGAAAGAGAAAGGGAGGTTCCATCATTCGAGCTTCTTAGCCGGAGGAGCCACCATAGCTGCCGGAAGCCTAGTGGCAGAGCATGGAATTCTCAAGGTACGGTTCATGGAGACTCATACATGGGAAACTTGTTCGGAAATTAAGGATATGGAAAAATAAAAATAAAAATTAATATTCTAATTAATTCTATTGTGCTTTTCTCATGTGGTTTGCTTTGATGTTTCAGTCCATCACTCGATGTAGTGGACACTACCGGCCAAGAGACGACAGCCTAAAGCGCTTTTTATCCGTTCTCGGAGAATACGGAGTGAACCTTAACGGTGTTCAGGTAACTAACTGTTCCTACTCCCCACATTATCTTGTACTTGTGTGTCGGAAAATTGAATAATCCATAGGGTTGGTGAGAAGCGACAATTTTCTTAGGATTATACCATAATCTAATTTATTTTATTAAAAGAGTTAGATTTTTTAATTCTAATATGTTAATTTCGTGTTATATTTGTGTTGAGTTTATGAGTGATGTTAAAAATTGTCAATCATAACCTATTCATTTAATTACATGGATCAGACCCTTCAATCATAATCCACCAATTTTGTGTTGGGTTTTATGTCGAGTCTGCAAATTGTTTCAAAAAGTGTTAGCCCAATATGAAATTAGGCTTTATAAATGACTATAAAAAAGCTTCCATTGCCAATCACATGAATTTAATCTTTTCTGTTCACATATAACTTGTTTGCGGTCTGGTTCTTCACCTGTAATTGTTTGACGGTATGGTTTCATCACTCGTTTTCAGATAGAACCAGCACAAGGTTGCAGCTGTATTAATGCCTGATCGAGCAATGGCCTGCACTGTCTGAGGAGTATGGTGGTGGCGATCGATAAAGGTTGAGATGTGAGGGAATGATTCTCAGAGTTTTGTGTTAACTGTTATGGTACATTTGACTAATGACATTTACTAGTTAATAAATTATTTTTCGATCCAAACCACTTAATAGATTCTCTTGTGTTTAATCTCCCCGCAATCATCTTGCCTTTCCTATTTTGTTCCACGTCGTGCTTTGGCTGTGTATGGTACAGTACTTATAAGTGTTGAATTTCAGAAAAATAATAATGAATATATTTAAATGGACTAAAACTCATTAATTTAAGCATGTGCTCGAGTCACGTAGCTTGGGCACGTGGGGTTCAAGTGTCTTTTCTCATATATATATATATATATATATATATATATCAAATATCACAATTTTATTGGTTATAACGTTTCATGTTATCATAATCTGTTAAGTCAGTAAACGATCGTAGGGACTAAATTATTTTTTTAGCATATTTTAAGATCTTTGAGTTTATTTTGATATTTTAAGGACTGAATTTATATTTTTCCCTTAAAATAAAGATTTCTTATAAGTGGGGTGTCCGAATTATGGGAAACCAAATTGTAATTTGCTTTGGGAGGGGGAATAAAACAAGTTTGACTGTTGCGAAATGTCAAATACTGAACAGGTGGCCGGACACGTCTACAAATGCAATGAAGGGTGACAGACGTATGATGAGTAACAGAAGGGTGTTTTGTAATGATTTTGTATTTTCTGTAATGGCGATTTTCTGCACTACTTAGCTACTACAAAGTACAAACGCATAGGTTTACAGATCATCTGGCCGGCCAGGGCCGGCGGAATACATTTTGAGAATATTTAACACCATAAGTAGTGAGGTATATTTTTTATATTTAAATATTAATTAAATAATATTTATATTTTAATATAGTAAAGATGTAATCTTAAACTTTTTTTACGCTCGGGCTCTAATATCATATTAAATATATTAAAATAAAAAATAAAAAAAAGAAGAAGAAAAAGAGAATGGAAGCATGTAAATACTACATTGTATTAAAAAGTATGATGCGTTAAAAACAATGTTACAAATAATCTCTATAAATAGAGAACATAAGAGTGGTGAATAAGAAACCCTAAAAGAATAATAATAATATTATTATTCTAATAGTATAATATAATATTTTTATTTAAAAATCACTATTCTCACTTTTTGGAACGCAAAATTACTAATTAAGTTTTTATATTTAAAATGTTCTACATTCTTCTTTCCATTCAATTTAATTAGATTGATGTTGGACCTTGGAATACATATTGGAGACAAAGATTTTTCACATTCGTGTTCTACTGACATTGCCACCCTCGAGAAAGTTATGCATATTAGACTTTCATCATGAATGTGAAAATGAGAAAGTAAGTAAGTGAACATTACATAAGAAGAAATGGAATGACTACTGCATTTTTAAAGCTGGGAATAGTGAAAGTAAACAAATAAATAATATTTTAATTGAAAAAATAAAAATTTAACAAATAAAATGCTAAGCTAAATGCAAATTGTTATAAAAAAATCGTAGTTAAAGTAGAAAAATGTATTATTTAACTAAATTTTAGTTAAATATTTGTTGAACCGAATGGAAATAAGTACGATTATGTCTCAAAATGCATCGGTGGAGTCGGCCCTAATGTCCTATATTCTATTCTTCTATACACAAAAATCTAAGGCCACGTTGTAGCTCAAATGACTTGCAGGGTACTTTAAAGTAGCATATATATATATATATGCTGCTTCCACTCTCAGGCCCAGTAATTAACAAATATTCTCTCCTTTTCTCCCACGTCCAATGGAAGGAATTTCAGAACCTCTGATTGTTGGGAGAGTCATAGGAGATGTTCTTGATTCTTTCACGCCAACCATAAAAATGTGTGTCATTTACAACAACAAGCAAGTCTGCAAGGGGGTTGAGCTCCTTCCTTCCTCAGTGACCACCAAACCAAGGGTTGAGATTCAAGGAGCTGATATGAGATCTTTTTTCACACTGGTATTTTTTTTTTTATAATCCACACTGGTATTTATATAGTACTCCTGGAACTCCCCTTTTCCTTTTCATTTCTCTTTTAATCTTTTATATATATACGTTGCTTTATATATATATATTATTATTAAACTAGTCTTGTTGATATTATTTGTATTATTGCAGGTCATGACGGACCCAGATGTTCCTGGCCCTAGTGATCCTTATTTAAGGGAGCACCTGCACTGGTACCATAATCCGTGTCAAACAAAAAACTAAATAAAACAAAAAAAAAAAAAAAGATTTTATGCGCATGATCATGATCTCCACCATGCAGTTGCTAGCAAGATATGCATCATTTCAATTAGAGACAACCGCAGATTAACTTTGTTGCACTATAACATATTTGTTTATGCTGCTATATTAAAGTTTTGCGTAGCTATAATTGGAATATAATCTAATGTGTTGTATAATTAACGAGTTTATATGATAAAAGAAAAAAAAAATGAGACTTTTTGCAATATAAGCTTAAAGTAAGAGAGAGAAGTAGCTAACAGTTTGAACAACATGTTACAGGATAGTCACAGACATCCCAGGCACAACAGATGCCACATTTGGTATGTTCATGTCTCTGTTCCATATACAGTAAAGAAAAAGAGAGTTGCAGAGATAGGGTACTGATGTATAAGTTTCATCTTTCGGTGGGTTTTGAATATGCATGGCAGGAAGGGAGGTTGTGAGCTATGAGATTCCAAAGCCAAATATAGGGATCCACAGGTTTGTGTTTGTTCTGTTCAAGCAGAAACGAAGGGAGTCAGTGAACCCACCTTCTCCCAGGGATCACTTCAGCACCCGAAGTTTCGCAGCCGAAAACGATCTCGGCCTCCCAGTTGCTGCTGTTTATTTCAATGCACAGAGAGAAACAGCCCCAAGAAGACGCTAATTATTAACTGAAGCCCCCCCAAAAAAACTCCATGCTAGTGCAGTAGCCTATTAGAATAAAAAGTGGAGTTCTCATCAGCTAAGGCTTTGTTCATCATGCGTTAGATCTCTTTTTCTAAATTATGTAACTCAAATAACTTGTACAAAAGGATCATCACTGATCGCCTGCTTGTGTTGACGCTGTCATTGTTTGCTTTCCATTAAAAGCTAGCTGATGAATTTGTGGCACTATTGCTGTCTTATAAATTAGCTTCATTGGTATTGCCGCACAACATACTAATTAAGTACTTTTCAAGCAGAAACGCAGGCAGCAGGTGTTTGAGTACTTACGGTTTTAACAAGTGCGATTTTAATATTTTTGAAATCGTAAAGACGTTTGGTAAAATATGTTAAAAAATATTTTTTTATAAATATTTGTTATGTGAAATCGCAATTTTAGTTTAAATTCGCGTTTTTACAAATAAGCACCCATTAGTATGCTTATAGAAATCGCAGATTATTTTCCTATTTTATATTAAGTATTACATTTTGCGACATCTTTTAAAAACATAAATTATTCTTGTAAAATCGCAATCCTAAACACACTCTTAATTAGATAGGTCAATCCTAACCCGATCCATTTAATTAAATAAGTCGTACTTCTCAATCCTTACCTACTAATTTCTTGTTGAGTTTTCAAATGCTAAGCTCTTTCTTATCCCTGGTTAATTTTGTGCGTGGTCCTTTGATCGTCTAGTTGTGTGACTTGTGTCAAATTTTAAAAACGAATTTAGGAAGGTGAAGCAACCAAATATTGTTCATGCAAGCGGCCTTTTCGAAGCTTTTGACTCATGCCAGTTTAGGGTTTTGGCTTCATTAGTAGACTACTGTACGTTACATGGTTCAAGCTTGAGGAAAAGTAAGGCCAGGGGCATCCGAATCACAGAGGCAATCATTTCGCATCTTCCTGTTTTTCGGAATCAAATGTCGGATACGGCTTTAATATTAAAGCTGTTAGGGTGATGTTTTTGAAACGTGATAGTTTACCATATATGGGAATATAGTTTTCATGCATATATGCGAAACGTAAATTTTGCTGTAAATTTATCTAATGGTAGTACTGAGCTGGAAATGTCTTATTCCGAAAACCTAAAAGCCATCACTCGATCGGCACACTTAGCGTATTCTAGCTTAGACATAATTGTAATTTATGGTTATTAACGAAAGTAGTACTCAATGGTTAATCCCGTATTAATTACTTTGCTTTAAATTTTTGCATTTTGCTCTCCTATAAATTATAATCCTCACAAGGAGTTCCGGTTTTCTCATCTATTAAATCACCATCTTTTTTTCAAATAACATAAATTTCCTCCAAACCGGTTGAAAGAATTTCCTTTAATCTACTTAATTAAAATAGGGAACATGATTCTCTTTATTTCAAATGAACTGAATAATATCTTATAATTGAGAGGTATTTTTGTCTTTTCACTTTTTGAAGGGATAAAAATACCCCTCCACTATAATTAACTGGATATTATCATGTTAATTTGAAATTGAGAGAATCTTGTAGTGCCAAAAAAAAGTGTTTATAAACATTTAAACACACATTAAATTCTTAAGGTCATTAATAGCTGTTTACTAACGTAGACTAATGTTTTAAATGTTTATAGACACTTGACTTGACACTATTTTAAATGGGTTGGAGGATAATTCCTCCAAACTGGTTTGGAGAAAATTTCTGTCATTTTTTGAAATGTTAGATTTCTGTCCTTTTTCAAAAGGAAATTCATCAAGACTGATTTAATGTGCCTTTTAAATGTTTATAGACACTTGACACTTTTAAATGGGTTGAAGGATATTTCCTCCATATATACTGGTTTGGAGGAAATTTTCTTCCATAAAAAAAGATTGAATTTGATCAATTAATTAATATTTAATACTCTCCCTCACTCACATGTGTGTGTTAATAGAAAATGATGAATTTAATCATATAATTAAGAAAAATGAGTATATATAATAAATAAATGTGAAAAGTAATATTACTCAATGTAAAATTATGGGAGGAGGCAATATGGGATGACCAAACCACCCTCACATTCAAATGCTAGGGGCGGTAGAACCATTCCCTTTGGCTCTAATTGACTTGGGGGTTATTCGGCCGCCCCTCTTGCTAGCTTGGGGATGTTTGTATATTGATATTAAATGGGTGTTTTAAAGTGATTATTGAATATGTTAGAGTTTATTTGCTAATATGTAAAATGTTGACATGCCATCATGTGATTATAGGGTTTTACACCCCATCCTTGTTCAATTTAAAATCTTAAAACTCTAATTCAAGACCTGGCTAGCTCCAAACAAAACTAAGTACATATATGTTAGATATCTATATACATAGATATATTTATTGATTTGGATTTGGATTTGGTTGGAGAAAGGGGGGCCGGAAATTTGAACATATCCATGAGCATGTCACTTCCTTGACAATGACAAAAAGATGCCATGTATTCTAAGTTAGTCCATAAGCCTGTTTTACACGTGGATCCACGGCTGCTATACTCAATAGGGACAATTTATATCTAGTCTACATATATTGGTTCGATATTTCTTTTTTTAAGTTAGTCCATAAGCCTATTTTACACCTGGATTCTTTTGTTTTTTGTTTTTTTTATCGTTCTCAATTCTCATCATGAACTGATCAGTCAGAGCCACCGTAGTCAGCTTTATCTTGAGTCGATCTATATGTGACGCTATGTACGTATGATGGATATTTTGCATGGATTTTGTATCCTGTAATGGGGATTTTCTGCACTAGCTACCAACGCTACCAGTACATATAGGTACACTTCCCCACTTATGCCGTATACTTTACCCATTCATTAATCATTTAACCACTATACTCATCTAGCCGGCCCTGGCCGGCGGAATAATAATTATGTTTTAATATATATATTAAAGAGGTAAGTCTTATATTTTTTTTACACTTTCGCTTTCATATTATGTTAAATATATTAAAATAAATAAAAAAAGAAAAGACAAAGAAAAGAGAGCAGAAGTACGTAAAGACTATATTATATTAAGAATTGAAGTATAAATATTTAACATGATATTAGAGTAGAGCGAAAGCATAAAGAGAATTCCTATTTTCATGTCTAGAGAATTTTTAAGGCCCTAATACTGTTCTCCTAATCCTAGTTGAGTATTATTTTCTAAAAACACAAAAAAAAAAAAAAAAAAACTAACTCTCTCTTATTTCTTTCACCTGATTTTTAGATAATAATATTCACCTAGGACGAGGAGGACACTAGGAGAATACCAGGAGAGCACCTAACATTTCCCTTAATTAGATATTATTTATAAAATTTGTACCTTATTAGAGTTTCAAGACTTTTTTTAGAAATAATCTTTATTGTACAATTATTAATAGGAGACCTTAATTAGAGACTACTTATTAACTTTTAACCATTATTGTACAATTATTAATTGGATGGTTTGGACAACCGCCTAAATTGCCTGAGGATTGAGCCGACACCGATCATGTAGCAAGTTTTAGGTTCGACAAGTTTTACTATGCTAGGAAACCATCACTATCCCAAAATAAAGAATAAAATTTTCTACTAAATTAGGTTGGATGAAACTGGCATTTGTCTAAAATGATATGCATTTTAAAAAAAATACATGTAAGAATTACATATATACTCTAATAATAATGCATATATACCATATTTTTATTTCACAATATTGATGTGACAATTACAAACCAAAGTGAAACCTAACTTCTAGGCACACACATCAAGCTTGATGAAATTCCTTAGTAGTAGTGAGCCAAATTAGGCCGAGTATACCAAGTGCAAGTCTCTAAACACAAGCACAAACAGAGCCACTAGACCAACTTATTTTAAAAATATTAGAAATTACATTTCTATTTTATAATGTATGTTGATTTGACTGTTTTAATTAATTAATTTTTTTTATTTTTTAATAAGAACTTATACAAAAGTTGGTTTCAACTACTCTATCAACATTATGAAATAATTATGAATAAAAAATGTGATTTCTATTATGTTATGCAAATGCAAATGCTTGAAGTCTTTTATATATATATATATATATATACCTCATGTATGTTGATATAGTGGTTTTTAGGCCGGAAATGAATAAGTCTGTTAAACAATACTCTTTATAAACTTGACTTGAATTTGATTTGTTTAATAAATAGAGTGTTGGGACATGAATGACTAGCCAAAGCAAGCGGCCGGCAGTTGACCTATAACGGCTGGAGGATGGCCACCAGAGGTGGCAAAAGGCTGTCGGAAGTGGTGTTAGTTTGACAGTGATAAAGTACAGTAGGTGAAATTTGTGCTCTTGGAGCATATAAATCCAACAACACAATATTTTAGCTAACTTAACTAATAACACATTTTTCTATTTTACATACTATTTTTTCAATACAATAATTTGATTTCATCAAGTTCTCGTGGGTCCCTAAATTCTCTATCAAAGCCCAATCACTCCTGCTTTGTGCAGGGATTCTCCTGCATGCTGATTTACAACAAGCAGTGCAAATCACGCTTGGGGTCAGACCTTCTCCAACTCATGAATCACGCAACATGGCACATCGCCGAAACTCAAGTGGAAAGAGAAACGCACCAACGTGCACATTATTGGAGACTTCATTGATTACTGTTGCGGTGTGCGAGTAACGAGTGGATGATCAGCTACGTACCATCATTTTTTTTTTAACCCACTTCTACAGCAAATGTGAAAGTGCATGTATGCGGTGTTAGGTTACGTATCCGGCTAGACGTTTGAAAAACGATGGTTTAAATGAGATCTTTTCTGAGACTTAGTTCGTGGGATAGTATTTAAAGCCCTTTTTTGACTTTATAATTTTGTACGGATGTAATTGACGTCTACTGTATTATTTCTCAAAAATAGTACAACATTGTTGAAACGTAGGCGTTAGTAGTGAATCACGTAAATCTATGTGTTGATAATTACTTATTTTTACGATTTTGTTTAAGTTTCCTTACATGGGGCTATTTGAAATTAAATTTGTTAACTAATTAGGAGGATTCTGTTAACAAATTTCTCCACAATTC
Source organism: Corylus avellana (assembly GCF_965113065.1). Taxonomy (NCBI): domain Eukaryota; kingdom Viridiplantae; phylum Streptophyta; class Magnoliopsida; order Fagales; family Betulaceae; genus Corylus; species Corylus avellana. Next base: position 1,632,706 of record NC_142499.1, read on the forward strand.
CACCTTTTATTTTTTGGTTTTTCTTAGGAGTGGCATACAGACGACGACCTTGAAGGATGCCGTCTGGCCGTCTGGCGCAGCACCCTGCTCTTGTGTCGCCACGAAAAGGCAGGTACGAGAATAAGCCTCGCAACTTCCACAAAGTCAAAAAATGGACCGCGTGAAAATTAAAGAAAATAAATTATACAACACATGAGTATAAATTTGATAGGTAGATTTCCGCTAAATTAAGCCAGAGAGCTGAAACTCCAAAAAAAAAAAAAAAAAAAACTCCTTTTCCGCTCTCTCTTAACAACAAAAATGGACGATTCTCAAGCTGCTGTGAAGTTGCAGAGCTCTTACCGTGGCTTTAGGCACCGGCGCATGTTAGCGGACGCCATTATAATGAAGCACTGGTATTATATATATATATATATATATATACGTTGTCTTTCTTTTTATTTATCTGTTTTTTTTTTTTTTTCTTGAATGTTAACTTGAAAAAAAATGATGATGATCATGAACTAGGAGTCGCGTGGTACTCTTCGCATCACAGAAAAGCAGTACGACTTTCTTGAACGGGAGTTCGAATACTCGGTGGACTCGGATCGGCTTTAATGCTTCTCTGGTTTGACTATTCTTGGATTTTTTCTTTTTTTTTTTTTTTTAAAAAAAAAAATTAATTAATTAATTATTACTTGGATCAGAAAAAGAACAAGTTGTGCAGTGCACCATTTGAAACTTCTTAGCTTTTTTTTTTTTTTTTTTTCTTCTTCTTCTTCTTTTTAGGGGATGGGAAATGGCCTGAATATAAATTTAGTAACACTTTTCTCTCACAATCTTAGGATTTATTGCATCAACTGAATAATTTGAAACTTAGAGTTGTCAAATGTATTATCCGTGAAAATGGCAAACCAATTCGAAGATTTATGACACAAATATTCAATTAATTTATAGGACCAAGACCCAAAAAAAAAAAAAAAAAAAAAATCTCATGTCATCGATGCCCACACAATTGGTGAAATGATGTATACACAGTTATTAGAATAAAAGCTAAATTATTAAATTCATATTTGTTTAGACTTTTAGGCAAATTAGGTAGTTAATAATTGTCATAACATCATAACAAGTAACATTAATTACAACTTTTACTATTAATTTTCTAACATATCATAATTGGTAAAATGATTAAGCAAAAGATTTAGCTTATCGATTTAATTAGTTAGTGGTTAACTTGTCATCTATATTCTCTTTATCATTTCACCAATTATAAATTTATAAAAAAATTGTAATAAAAATGATAATACTCGAACAATTTCTTATTTATTTTATATTGAACTATTTCTAATAATGAGAAGCAACTATATAAGTGAAGGCAGATGCAAAATTAAAGGGGGTCAAGGGCCCCCAACGATTTTGACAAGCCCCCCTCCCCACACCATTTGACAAAAAAAAACTTATAGCCACTTCAGTCATAGGTTTTGTTTCCTTAATTGTCATTATGAATGGATATAGTAATACTTTTATTATATTGTTGGTAATTGCCTACCAAAAAAAAAAAAAAAACTTTAATAAATTCAAATTCCGTAGAATTATTTATGCTATTACTGTCTCTTGCAAAATTGAAAATTAAATATTTACTTGTAAGTTGTAAACTATGTAATTATATAGAGCCACTTTCATCATTTTTTTAATATATATATATATATATATATTATTTTTCTCATAAACCATGAAATATTTATTGCAACTTGTGGAACCAACCCTGAACTTTTTGAGTAGGTGGGCAGTGGTTTGTGTGAAGGCGACGACGCAAATATATTGGCTTTTCAGCATTGGATTGAGGCTGTAAGCTCTCTTTGCTTAATTTATCTCCTCAATTCCAAATCACGCAAATTTTGACTCTGATATCATACATTTCTTCAACTTTTACTCTTCACTGTATTTCGAACCCAAGATTGATCCACGCCATCGTTATGGGCATTCCTTACGTTTGTACTTCACCCATTGGTTTACATCCAATGCTGGTCAGCCATTTTTCTACTGGTAAGGATATTCTCTCTGCTTCAACGAATTGTTCATATCCACTGCTTGTCAGCTATTTTATTAATCGAATGATTAAATTTACTATTTTTTATCGGCTTAAGTTTTTTAAATATGTGTGATTTAACAGGTCTTGAAGTACAGTATTGTACCTCAGGGTCAAGGTTAGGGTGACGTGCGTGTCAGGTTCAAGTGGGCGACGTCCTTTGAACAGTACTAACACGACGTCGCCCATGCAGAAGACATCATTTTGACCCTAGAATGATACTGTTTCAACAACGCATCTTTAAGAGTCGTCATTTTCAGCAAAATGATGTAACATAGGGTCGTTTTGTTACACGTCCTTAAACTATCAAATTTTGTTAGTGAGTATCAGAATCAGAGGTCATGAGTTTAAACTCTGACCTCACAATTCACCATTCATTTCAGTAAATTCACCCATTTTTTTTCTCGAAAAATTAACTGCTCACTACGTGTACCTTCATGTCATATATCACAAGTAATTTGGAATATTTCTCCGTCGATGTGGCCTTTATACTAGAGACCAACGTTACTTCCTCGTTTAGAACATGCATGAGCCATCATCGCTAACACTTGCGCTAGAATCTAGTAAGGATTGAGGCAGTTTGTTGCTTGATTACTCCACAGGTTGGATCAAGGAGCTGGGAAGAAGATGGACATAACTGAATGCCCAAGATCAAAGCTCCGAGAACAATGCGTCAAGTACCTTAGACCTGTATGCGCTTCCATGTATCAAATTTAATGCATTTATTTGATGCAATTGAGTATCTTTGAAGTGCATTTTGTTGCATGATAAATGAATTTTTAGGGGCCCAATTGTTTTAGTGTTGATTGTTTGTGTAATGGAATTAGCTAGAGAGGATCCAATATGAATACATCGTTGCTGAGGGGAGAATTATTCAGAGTCAAAGTGGAGATCACCTTCATACACTAGGAGAGAAGTGGATATTCGTTATGTGCACCAGGGGGAGACTCTATGTGGGTAAGGTGAGAGACTGAAAAAGCGAGAAAATGGGTTGACAAGTTTCTCATATTCCTATTTTTGCCGCCAACTAACACATTTTTAATTCGGGTTTAGCATAGGTTCAGTTTCAGTTGAAATTAGATCTGTTGAGATTGAGACATGTGTCTTATGACATGACACAAGGAACACTTGTCACAATCTCAACAGGTCTAATTTCAATTAAAATTGGATCCGAGCCGAATCCCATTCTTAATACCTTACAGAAAGAGAAAGGAAGGTTCCATCATTCTAGCTTCTTGGCTGGTGGTGTTACGACAGTTGCAGGAAGCCTAGTGGCAGAGCATGGAGTTCTCAAGGTACAGTTCTTAGGGATTCATGCATGAGAAAGATGTTGGCAGTGGCAATAAGTTGCCCGGATCTGAATTCTTAGCAATTTGTTGTCCGAATTGCTTGCGATTCCAACAATAAATGTGAGAGGCTTCTTATAAGATCCATTTGCCTAAACAGGAATTACTAACCATCTGAGTAGCAAAATTAAATCTATGGCATCTAATCCTTGAATATTGCTTTAACGTTTCAGTCCATCTCTGCGAATAGTGGACATTACCGGCCTGGAAGAAGATACCCTTGACCGCTTTTTATCCTTTCTAGTAGAAAATGGAGGAAATCTTCATGGAGTTCAGGTAACTGTTCCCTCTCATCACTTTGTCTTGGAAATTTGTAATTGTATGGTCCTGAAAAGCTTGACCAGGTGTAGACCAGAATGTTTTTTGTTCGCATTACTTGTTTGTGGTCTTGGTAGTTTAAATGTCATCACACCATGATTGTTTGCATTGCTTCTTTTCAGATAGAAGGGGTTGAGCCTGTAATTACTTGACAATATCGTCTGCGTTGTTCGAGGGGGGAAACGGCTGGTTGTTGTAGAGGTTCACAGATGAGGGGGAGATTGTCCATATAATGTTGTTAGGCTCAAACCACTTTGAAGACTCACCAGATATTTATCTTCAATAATTATCTTGCTTTTACTATGTTCCATGTTGTTTGTTATGTTATGAGGAACCACTTGTACCTTGTTTGGGGGGAATAGAAAATTTGACCGTTTGCCAGTGAAAGTATAATCTGACAGCATCTGCATGATTAGCAAAATTGCCTCTGAAGATCATTTCTAATGTCGTCATGTGACTTCTGCATTGAACATGTTTTATTCACAAATATTCTCTAGTTTTGTACTTGTGACGTTCAAAGAGACTAAGATACTATAAAGAAAATGGAGAGGAGGGTTAATCTACTTCCTAGTTCCTTGGCACTTGCTATGAAAAGAAGTCCAGAATGTAAGAACCATACACTTCTTCACAAAAAGAAGAAGGAAAATCAACAAATGAAGTACTGAATATAAAAGATGATGATAGCCATTGCTCAGAAACTTCATGCTGACCCATCAATATACTTGCTATCCAGTAATTGCTGGTTGGTCGCAAAAGCAGAGATCGCTTTCTCTAACTGCCCACCAAAGGCCAAAAATGAAACAAATTTAAAAGTTGGTTAGACAAATATTGTGTACCTTTGCGAGAACTTGACATTGAAATGCCAAAAAATAAAAATCTGAAACTAAAAGTAAAGAGGAAAATAAGGCTGGAACATGGAGTTGTGGGAATTGGTTTGTGCCTTAAGCAAGAGTAAAAGGAAGAAATCTGTGGCACCAATGTTCTTCATGATAAACAATCAGCAAAATGGGGCATGTATAAAGCTCTGAGTGTTTTTTTTTTTTTAGAAAGAGATGCAAATACAAGCAAATTGTGACAAAACCAAAACACAATTGTGAAGCTTAGCTAATGAGCCAAGGATGTCAGAGATCAAGGGGGAAATCCTCCAATCCTTGGTGAGGTGGCTGAACTGAATAGCAAGAACCACTGCCAAAGAGTCACCCTCTGGTATTATGTTATCTAGCTTAAGTTCCAAGGCTGAACAAGGCAACCAAAGAGGATGGATCCCTCGGGGTCGGAGCCCACCGTGGCTAAGGCAAAAAATGTCTTGATTGCAACATCAAAATTCACTTTGGCGAAAACCAAAGGAGAGTCGAAAGCCGGATGATGTTTTTTATCCAAGTAACAATGGATTGACCTCCGAATTTCAAAGCGTTCATGGGCCAAAGGTAGAGTCTCCAGATGACTCTAGAGAAGTGGCAAAATAGTTCTGTGGCTGAATTGCAAACGGGGGGCAGAGGATTTCTTGATCATCATGCAGAGGAAAAAATCTAGACAGATTGCTATGGGAGGGGATGCTATTCCAATCAACTTCCACAATAATAGTTTTAGTCTATGGTGGATGTTAAGTTTCTATAAATTCTTCCAATCCTAAACAGAGAGATGATTGTCTGAGGGAGGAGGATGGAGAGATTTATAGACTGAGCAAGCTAATAAATCCCCATTTTTACTAGGTGTCCAGATAAACTTGTCAACAGCGAGAACCTGAGGGGGATGGAACTCATGGTGGAAGCTGTAATAATGGTGTAAGATGGGAGAGCAACTGCAACAGATCGATTTGATGATTGTGGTGCGGCCAGCTTGGGAAAACAACTTAGCTTTCCAACCATTTATTCTTTAATTCACAATGGAGATAAGGTCTTCAAAGGATTTTTCTTAAACCTATTGAGAAGGATGAGAAGCTGGAGCCTCTTGAGGTTAAATATTTCCTCAACCGAATGGATAGCCTGAGGTTTGTTGTTTTTGTTGAATAAAATTGAGGATTTGGAAGAATTCACCTTTTGAACAGACCAAAGACAATAGAGATCCAAACAGCTTTTGATAGCAGAAGTTTCAACAGAGTTAGCTCTACAAAACACAATCAAGTTACCTGCAACGAGAAGATGGGAAATCAATGGAGAGTGCCTTGAGATTTTGATGTCCCTAAGGTTACCCTAGACCTTCTCCATTTCAAGCTTGATTGCCATTAAACCACAATTTCTCTTTTTTCTCTTCATTGTATGGAAGAGCCCATGAACCAAGATGGAGTTCCTTCTGAATCAGATAATAGATCGTTGGAAAGCTAAGTTGCTTTCCTAAGCTAGCCGCACTACTCTCATCAAAACTGTTTGGCTTTCCAACCATCTAAACAAAGATTCTCATTTGTTTTCCAAGGATAGAGGAAATAGAATTAACTGAGAAGTTTCTAACATTCGATCACCAATGATTACAAAGAATAAATTGTACCCACCTCTCTCAAGATTTGGCAAAATGTCAAAAGACTTACCTTCTACGTTTAGAAACGGTGCTATGTTCCTTGAAGTTTGTGATCCATAGATAACATATACACCTTACGACCACACACATGCTAGTAAAAAAATTTAAAAAAAAATCCCTTTTCAAGGTAAATTTGTATTCAAAATAATCGCAAATAATGATAATAACATCGATAAAGGATTAGTGTAAACTACCCAGTTACAAAATTCCACATGTTACATTTATTATTCAACCTACTTGGCACGAAACAAAGCTACAAAGAGTTTTTATCCCACTAAATCAGAATCTTATAATTGAGAGGGTTAAGGAATTTACATCTTATGGATTACCTGTATTAGGGTTCGGAATTTGCTTCGGAGAAGACAATATTTGTGTGCAATTATATTTAAGGCTTGCTGACACCTGTAACGATAAAAATTATTGAAAGTATAGCCAAATGTATATACTTTGTAATGAAGTACCAAAGAGCATTTGTGATGTCATATATTGTGAAAGTATTATGTTAAATCTCACAAAGTTTTGTTTTTGTTTTTGATCCTTCTTACCTTTCTTTGTTTTTGTCCTCAGAAGCTTGCTGTAGATCAATACAAGCAAGTTTCAAGTGCTGCGCACCAATGCTGGTAGACAAAGTGCAGCAAAATGAGTAAGATTCATTAGGTAATCACTTCATCATAATACTGAGGAAGGTTCATTCAAACTTTATAGATTAATAGATAAAATATTATAACTCAGCAACATATCCTTATAATATAATCATTTCCTTTTGGACAGTATATCAATCTAAAAGAAGAGAACTTGGTGAGTAAGATTCTTTAGGTAACCACTTCATCATACTACTGAGGAAAGTTCATTCATACTTTATAGATTAATAGATAAAATATTATAACTCAGCAACATATTCTTATAATATAATCATTTCCTTTTGGACAGTATATCAATCTAAAAGAAGAGAACTTGGTGATTCTGATCTTCTTGCAAACTCCTTCCCATGAATTTTCTCCTACTCATTTGCAGAATACATTAACATATACAAATCTACATTAAATTTGAAAAAAATTAAAGGACAACATCCTTGGGGTGGACCTCATGAACAAGGTTGCAAGTAGCAATTATGTAAGCAAATCCCTAAGAGGCTGTTTATTTGTTAGAGCTAGCATTCACATCTAGCTAAGCAAATTTACTATCAATTTTAGCTAAAAAAAAAAAAAAATCACCTTTTTTTTTTCTTCCTATTTTAACTACTCACTTTTCAAAGTACCTACATCCGATTTTTTATTTTAGCTATCCACTTTCTTTATTTTTTATTAAGAGGAAGGAGAATGTTAGAAATTAAAAAATGCTTTGTTTTTACATTTGGTGAGTAAATTTCGTGAACACCGTAGCAACTCACCAAATGTTTATCTAAATTGCTGAGTTAGATGCAACTCTTTTTGCTTCTATTTCAGCATCTCTGCTATCCAAAATAACATTTTGGCTAGCCGAATGAGAATCATACAACAATTGAACCAGGATATTACCTAGAGCTACTTCCTTTTAGTTGATGCACCAAACCATTTAGCTTGTTAAAATCCACATCTTGCTGACCCCTGCGAGTATATCATAATCAAAATACAAAACTTACCCAAAAAGCATGGATCAATTATTAGATATAAAATGGCAAATTAAGCATCTCAAAGATTACAGATAATTGTTCAATTCCAACATGATCCTTTCTGCGTCATTACAAAATATCGTGATCACTTCCATGACAAAATTGGGATTGCTTGCATCTTGCAGAACTTGAATTTGAGCAAACTGGCTGTCCAACATACCCTGCAAATCATATATTTGAGACAGATGCTTTAATATAATTCAATAACAAAGCTTGGAAAAACATGTTCATCAACTCCTCCTCAATCGTCCCCAAAATACTACGCCAAAAGGTCTTTTTGATGTTTTTCTTTTAATTTTGTATAAAATTGGGGGAGTTAATTGAAAAGGAAAAGGTGAAGATTGGCCTGATAATCTACTAAGTTGACAATATTTGGTCAATCCAATACTTGCTCGTCAGTACATGAAAATTAAGAATCTACTAAAACGAAAAAAATTGATGTGAAGGTGAAAAAAAAAAAAAATTGATAACATATAACATAAACACAATTGTCCAAAAAATGAAAAACCCAAATAAGATATGAATGTATTTATGCAATTGAAAGGAGGAAACTAATGAAGAACACGAGGAAGAAGAATATGCAATTACCTCGTAAAACATGGATTGGATCAAGTTGTCGTGCTGTGTTTGAAGCCCATGTAAGTCCATGTTGAGTTTGAAGAGCAATCTGAGAATTAGAGTGAGGGCTGATCGGTGAGGGAATGCGACGGGCAGGGAATTTATTTTATATATTTTCTCACTTTATAGTTGCATGTCACATTTGGAAAGTCGAGAAAAAGTCAACTACTTCTTAAGATATTCATTTTTTGAATCCCTGCAAAGATTTGGTGGCCATGGCGTTGTTTCAGACTCCAGTGGACCAGTATCAAGTTTTGTGCTACTCGGTGACGTATTTTACGTCACAGTACTCCCTATTTTTTAGTCTATATATATATATATATATATACAATTATTTTAACAAAATTTTCATAAAGTTAACACGTATTAGGGTATGGATTTATAGAAAATTACACACACAAACACAATTAATATTAATGGCTTTGAAAACCATTGATGTCTTGATAAGACTGAATCAAGCTTATTGTTCCTGCCACCTAAAAGAGAAAAGAGAGGATGGGAATAGATTTTAGTAACTCTCACTCTAGCTCTTCTTTTATTTTTCCGCAGCCTCCTCCCAAGGAAATTTGGTTGATTTTGTAACCATATGTATATTGTGTTAGTATAGTAGCAACCCTAACCGGAGTACGTGGCCCAACCTCGAAAACTTAAATAAATTATGCATGGTAAAATGCTGGGCCTTGTGGGTTTAGGTTCTCTTCATAGAATGGGCTTACACAAGAGGCCCAATAGGAAAAGTAAGCCCAAATTTGAATCCTCAAGTGTCACAGCCCAAGGCTTGCAAACCTGTTAAATCCTTGAACAATAGGATTCAGCTATGCATGGCCCAGCCCAAGGTTCGAGTCCCGTACCAATATTCAATGGTAAATTGGTAAAAAATTGATTGATCACCCTGAAAAAGATGGCCCAATAGCGAGCCAGTTCGGTGTAAGTGGGCACAAGCTGTAACCTTTAAACCACGGGTGCACTTTTTGAAGTGTGTTCCAGTACGACATAAGAAAATCTCCAGCATTTTCTCGTTGTAGAAACAGACAAGACAGCAAAACATAAATGGATGAAGAACCCGTGCAGTGGAGACTTCAAATTCTCCATTTTATTTGAGGAACTAATTAGTTGTTTTCAAGGGGGTAATTTTGTCATTTTACTTTCTTTTTTTTTCTTTTTCTTTTTATTGGGACAAAAATGTCTTTTTTTTTTTTTTTTTTTTTTTTTTTTTTTAATTCAAAGAAGAGAAAGTGGGTTACATGAGATCAAACAACAACAAAGGGGGTGAACACCCCCTACAACAAACTCAAATAAAAAAATACAATACATAATCGGTGAAGACAACTATTTCAGTTAAGAGATAGTTGCAGGAAATGTATTGTAGTTAACCGGATAAGAGTCATTGAAGGATGAACGCTGACAACAAAAGTTTCGGCCACATGATCAAATCACTTCAGATCATGGAAACAATAACCCACAAGAAACAGAAAACCGTCGCGTGGGTGTTAGATCTGAGTGCGGGTGGCGGCGTTGCGATGCTGGGGAGCCAAGGAAGGTGGTGGGCGGGTGCGTTGGTCGGCAGGGATGACTAAGGAAAGTAGATCTAGTTTTGGAACTAGTTTTAAAAACCAAGCAAAACCCGTGAGTGGCGGAAGTTGAAAGATTGGGATGACGGGGCGCAACAGATTTGAAGAGGTGGTGAGAGTGGGTGGTGGAAGGCGAGGAGGCTACGAGTTGGCGATGTTGTGGACGACAGGGAGAGGAGAAAAATGACCGAAAATGGACACAAAAAAAGAAGGAAAGAGAGGGGAGGAGGATGGAAGCCATACCTCCTCCCCAAAAAGCAGTCACGAGGAGGTGGCTAAACACCACTGAGGGTGCGGAAGAAAACCACTAAGGGTTTTGGAGAAAGCTTCCCTCAGGAGAGAAGCTTAATGGACAAAAATATCTTCTTAAAACAATTAAATGGATTCTCTTTATTTCATTTGAAATTGAGATGATCCTTCTTCGTGCAATGGACACAGACTAGGAATAACATTAATCCTTTTAAAAAAATAAAAAAAACTTAGGGCTGGTTTGGGATTGCGTTGGAGTGGCTTAAAAGTGCATTTAACACTCAAAAAGTTCATTTGAAAAAAAAAAACTTGTTTGGTAAAAAAACATAAAAAACATTTTTAAGGGTAAAAAGCTTAAAAATTGTCAAAACGCACTTTTTACAAAAGCTTTATTTAAGTTTTTGCTAAAAAGTTTTTTTTTACTTAAAAGCTCTATTTCTCAAACGCAATTTCAAACATGCTCTTAAAATGCCTTTTATCTATCAATATAAAATAAAAGGGAATGCTAAGTGTTTTAGTAGTATTCTCTTAATCTTATATGAATATTATTTTTTAAAAATGGGACTAGAGAAATAAGGAAACCAATAGGGCTAATTTTTTTTTGTCTTTAAAAAAATAATATTTACCTAAGACAAAAAAAAACACAAAAAGACATCTAATAAAATAAAATATTTTGTCCTCCCACATCCACGAACCCACGCGCAACTCAAACACCCGGCACAACCCTTCGGCGATGGAACTGAAACGCACACAATCAGTAAAACACACTTGGATGTTAAATAAACAGCCCACGTGTCCTTCAACTCAAACCGTCTCTCTCCCTGCCTTGTCCCCCCATCACAACTACAAGTTGGTTCTTTACGTGTTAGGATTAGCACGTGCAAAGCCGCCTACATGTGCACGACTTAGACGTGGCGATTTTAGATACCTCGGCCCGAGTAGCAAAGATGTCTAGCCATGAGCTGGCGTGACACGTGGCGACCAGATGCATTCTGTGGGCTTTAGCCTTTAGCTAACTAGTTTCAGCACCCACAAAAACAGACGGACTCTTCCTTCTCTCTCTCTCTCTTTCCCTCTGTACAATACCTTGCTGTTCTCTGAAGGAACACTAGTAGCTCTCTCTCTCTCTCTCTCTCTCTCTCCGTGTTCTGAACTATGGGTTCGGAGAGATGTTATGTGTGGAGCACGTTGTCTGGTTCGTCTGCTTCCACGACGTCGTCCTTGGTGTCGGCGGCGGATCGGATGGTGAGGATAGAGCTGGAGGCGGCGGAGGCTCTGGCGGACTTGGCTCATTTGGCGGTGCGAGAGAGTGGCCGAAGGGAATGGGGGAGCAAAGGGAAACGCGCCAGGAAGCGAGTCAAGAGCGAGTCTCCGGCGGGTGACTTGGCGCTGCAGCTGAAACCGGCGGTGGACTCGGTGCCTAGCTCGTGGGATCTCGCTGAGGTTAGTTCATTCATCTAAAAAAAACAGAGGTTAGTTCGTTTAGATTACTAGGAACTGTCACTTTCCCATGTTTTTATGTTTGTACTAAGTCTTGGGTTTTTGTATTAAAAGATCCTGCTTGTCCAAAAGTAGAAAATGTAATCACTTTACTAAAAATAGAGGAATAAGAAAAACAGCTCGAAGACAAAGGTAGCTTATTGGGTATACTATATTTGTGTTTGTCATATGGGAGTCTGATTGTTTTAAGAATTGAAAACAGTCATTTGTAAAATGTAGAGTCAGGTTTGAAAACTGGACTTCTGTCTGAATACCATGTTAAAATATTATTTATCCCAAAAACTTAATTAAGCTTATCGGGTGAATTTAATCATTGAGAACCTTTTATATAATACACGTTCAGTGTGACAAAAAAGCTAAAAAGGAAGTGGAAATGAGAATGTGGTGATTCTGTATGGAATTTTTTTATAGAAGGATTAAGGCTATTAGACGAAAGCCAGTAGATATAAGAGATGGAATATTGAAATTGAGCTGATAAAACATACAAAGTTATTGGCTTTGTTGAAATTTCTTCTGAATATTTTCAGATATATTGTGCTGACGCCACAAATATATAATGTGGAAGGAGTCCCATGAGTTGAGTGCATCACTCAAAACACAACTTTGAATTACTCCTTCGCTTCTCCCTTTTGTTATTTTGTTTAGGTTCCTAGATTTATACATGTCTCTATTTGGTTAGACTATTTTTGGGTCACCAAGTCGCACTATTTTGTGCAGGACTTGAGAAATATTTTTGTTTATAGCAGGATCAAGCAGTAGAAAGTCGGCAGCAATGTGAAAAGAGATGCACAACTGTATTGTTAGAACCCAAAAAGATTGAGCAGAACCCCAACAAAACAGAATTGAAGGTTGAGGAGGATTCTGAATGGCCTAAATCAACTCGTAACTGCACCACAAGTTACGCATCATTTGGTTTCCGTAAATCAAGACGAAATTTAACAGAGGTACTGAAGCTCTCAATTGTTTTTTCTCTGGAATGCCGTTCTATTACTGCTTTTCTAATTGCAACTCTCCTGTTTAGACTGAAAAGGAAGAACGGAGAATACGCAGGGTATTAGCAAACAGAGAGTCAGCTAGGCAGACAATTCGCCGCAGGCAGGTAAGCTACTAACCTTAAAGAAGGATCATCTTTCTGGCTGCCAGCCTCATACTTAGTATAGGCCAAGAACAGTTATTCTGTCCCTTGGTTTAGTAAAGATCTGAATTCAATAGAACTCTATCAAGATAACTTAATTTTTAATGATTTAGCTGTGTCTTTGCGTCCTAAAATTAAAATCTAGAGATTACACAAATATGATACCAAGATAAGCACCTGCATCCTGCACCCAATACCATCACCCAAGTCGATGTAAAATGGGCTTCCTAAGTTCTGCACTTTAGCAACATATGTTTCAGTGTTTCATTTTGGGGTAACTGCAGAAATGTAATTACTTCTTTATCTCAATGAAAATTGGTTTATAAAAAATTGATGTCGTCGTACAAATCAATGTGCTCTGCGCGTTTAACAGCCACAGAGATAAGTATGTTATTCGGATGTGTTTGTCAGTGCCTAAAATTGGTGAACTGTAAATTGTTTTTTTTTTTTTTTTTTTTTTTTTTCAGTCAAGTCAAAGTATTGTAGCCACACTTATCAAAAAAGTATTGTAGCCATAATGTAAAAGTATAACATGTATGTTATCGTTGATTTATCAAAAACTATCAAGTGATTTCTTATCAAAATAATTAATTAACCAGTATAAATGAATTTAAAGAACTGTTCCTTTCCTTAACACAATTTTTGTAGTATATATATGTCAAAACACTTTAATGTATCCATATTCTTTATTTTCCATGTAAGTAGCATTGTCTGCAGTGACAAGTTAAATGAATTACTAGTCTTGAATACAATGCATTACAATTTACAGACAACAGATATAGATGCATTCACGACATTTTTAAAGAGTGTTATTTTACTTAAATTAGATCTTCTACTTCCTTTTTCTTCTGGTGTCCAGGCTCTATGTGAAGATTTAACCAGAAAAGCTGCCGATCTGGCATGGGAGAACGAAAGTTTGAAGAGGGTAGGGAATAGTTCCCCTATTATCAGTATCTTCTTATAAAGCTTATTCTCTCTTTCCACCCCTTAAAATCATTTAAACATCATCTCATTAATTTGTTCCCATATCGTGACATATCTAATGAGAAGGAAAGGGAGCTGGCTTTGAAAGAGTATCAGTCCTTGGAAACCACAAATAAACACCTAAAGGAACAGGTAAGTTGAAGTTCACATTTTGGAGATGTTTGATGTTAAAAGAATTTCCACTTGTTTTGACATGTTCTACAATTTAGCAGATGGCGAAGGTAATAAAGGATGAGGTTGAGGAAACTCCATGGGAGCACAAGTCAGCTGATGTTGCAGCTTTCTCTTCATCTACAAATTTCCCATTGCTCTGGTATAACCGTCCTCCATTTACCCCTGATTTCTGGCCTTCTATCATTCAATCTTCAAATCATGTTCAATCACTGCATGGGAAACAAAGCGCTACTTGTAGGCCTGGTACTTCTCAAGAACAAGAAAACCGCATGGATGTCAATGGGCCAAGAACCCCATTTTATGTACTCCCATATCCTTGGTTCGTCCCTCTTCCTGATCTTGGGAATGGAGTCCAACCTCAGCCCTCCATTGGCGTGAAAAACAAAGAAGATGAAACTTCTGATAGTAATCAATATGATGCTAGTTCATCTTCAAAAATTGTTTCAGATGAAGAGAAACCCTATTGCTTTTTCCCCATTAAAGTCAAGACTGAAGCTTCTGGCTCAACAGAAGTCGGACCTCCTAATGACCTAAATGAGATCCCAGTTGGATTCCCTCCGGATGGAGGTGGTCAGCGTACAGGAGCTCACTCTAAGGAGATACTCTTTACACCACCACTAAATTGTGCCCAACCTGCGTCAGCTGTCAAGCATGAGAACAGGCCGCTATCAGATGAACCTCCCAATATTGCATCACCTTCAACAGCTTGTCATATTGTCAAAGCTTTGCCAGAAAAGAAGCAAGAATCAGTTAGTTACCCAAGTAAGAAGCTAGTTGATGTGGTCTCTGCAGCCGAAGCAAGAAAGAGGAGAAAGGAATTGACAAAGCTAAAGAATCTGCATGGCCGTCAATGCCGGATGCGCTGTTGAGTTGTATAGCCAGTAGTTGGATGAAGAATTCAAAAGAACCATTTGTCCCTAGTTTTTGCATGGGCTTAGTGCTTAGTTCTAAACAAATCGTTGAGAATTTGCCAGGAGTAGTACAATTGATGGTAACCATTAAAGGCCTTTGAAGGAGCAGAGGCCAGCTTGTAATCCGGTGTCCATCTTTGAGCGTGACCAAGTTTCAAGACTTGATCTTCTAGGTTTCTTCAAGAAAGAGATAAGAGGGATTCTTCAAGAGTGTTATTTTCTGAGTGCTTTATTCTAGGAAATTTTGTGAGGGAATGAGCATGTTCTTAATCATACAAAGCTGCCATTTGATGGGCTTTTAGTTGGAGAAGGGCAGCAAAAGAAAAGCACAGAGTGCTGACCTCTTGTAACCACACGTAATGACTTGTAGTCCTTTTTGCAGCGAGATTAGTTTATCAATAAGGTTGAGCTTACTTTATTGAGCCATACTGCTTTCAGGGTTACTGTCATATCTGCTTCTGAATTGCATTGCTTAACAACAAGGCATTCTCTTTGAATCTACCCTTTCACGTTACAGACTTTTTTTCCTGGGTTGTATTTGTTGCACCAACAGGTATGTGGATCAAGTTTTGTCCATTACACTGCTCGGATAAAAACGTAAGCCTCAATCCGTCTATATGAAGCTTTGAGAAACTTTGCTGACAACCCTTCAAGATATCTAGTTTGGATTCTAATTTTATTAAAATATTAATTAAATGGCTAAATTTACTATTTTCTATCCGCTTAAACTTTTGAACAAATTGTATATCTGGCAAAGATCATGAGTTTGAACCTCGTCGAGCTCACACTTGAAAGAGAATGTTAGAATATAAATTAAATGATTAAAATTTGAGCATTTTTTTATTAACAAGATAAGTGGTGATTTGCAATATACTTTTTGAATGTTATTAGGAATGAAATAGTTGCATCCGGACAGGAAAATAATATCTTAAGAGTTGAATGGGAAAGAAATGTTGAGTCAAAATAAGCGGTTCTTTTTTCTTTATTTGATATTTTCAATGGATAGGTGAATGAAGTTGACATTGCCCTAACTGCCCGAAGCATCTTTCTACTCGATTCTGAACCCCACAACAAAGATTGAACCACTTGGAAAACTACCTTGCAACTGATAATAGAAGGTGAAGAAATTGGCTACAAGAAGCATGACTAGAACCAAAGCAGACCTACTCTAATGGCCTATAAACAAGGATATGGCTCTTTACACTATGCTTGATGTCTTTCCACTCTAGTAAAGCCGATATTAATTCAGTCTCATTCCGCTCTAAACTGCCCTTCACCACAACCTTGAAAGACAGCTTCTGGTGCAAGCTGTTGAACTTCAAAGTTTCTGGGAAAACCCTAACAGAAAGACTTCTTGGTGATGTCACCTTCGCCTTGTACACCGACTTACCGTACCCTACATTGGTCACAGTCCGGTGGAAGGTGGCTAGAATTCTGGAAGTGTTAGTCTTGAGTTGGATATGCAGAGTAGGGTAATTAAGTCCATCAGTGCCTGTTGCACGTTGAAACTTGGAGCAATCGTATTTCTTGTGGCCCCCTGCAATTATGCCAATGGCCGTGCTGTTGTAGCCTTGTTTGCATAGGAATCCGATATAGGAGCTAATGGAAATGTCATAAACGAGTCCAGGGTGCGCTGCCTTTATTGGGTTTATCTGTCCTGATCCAGAGCCCAGCTCGGCATCCACATCTTTGATTTTCATAGGTGTAGCTAAATCAAGAATTTTGTCAATATTTTTGAATGGATTTTGCAGTAGAGATTGCAGAGATGTGAAGGCAACAAAATCGACTCAACAAATTCACTTTCTTTGACAATGGATTTAAAGTGAACTCTTTTCATTTTAGAGTCGACTTTGTTGCCATGAAAAATCCAAGTTCTTTCATGTTGTTAAGGAGGCCTCACCAGTAGTCATAAGTGCAGACTTGATTGCAGCAGGTGACCAGTCAGGGTGAAAGGACTTGACATAGGCGGCAGCTGCTGCAGCATGAGGGCAAGCCATAGATGTTCCTGATATTATGTTGAATAAAGCGTGCCGCTTATCACCTGGATCCCCTGTTATTGTTGCTAGTTTTGAAAACGCAGCTAAAATGTCTAGCCCTGGTGCCGCAATATCAGGCTGTTCATTGACAATTAGTACATGAGATAGATAGGAGGCCGCTGGAATCTCCTATAATTGACTGTTTGAATTGTACGAGCAGTCTCACACATAAAGCGGCTACTACATTCCGAGCTATCTTAGAGCACTAGTAGCAGTTTCTCTTTAATTTTTCTTAAGTTTAAAACACAAAACTACTTTTTGCTTTCTTAGGAAAATATATTTTACAATAATTTCTTTTCACTTTCTTTATACCATTAAAATATTATTTCTTTACAAAATATAAGTTCTCTACTTACCCTCACTTTTTTCACAAAATCCCAACACAATCCTCAATTAAAGACAAAAAGATGAGAGAGAAGAGGAGAAAGAGAAATGTTTATATTAAAATAATGTATAGGAAACCACTTTTGGTTCCCTACATATTGGAAAACATTGTAAAAACCCTTGAGGATTGGTTAAATGTAGGGAATTTAATGTGAGTAGGTTTTTATGATTTTTTTTTTTTTTTCCTAAACATAAGGAAAAGAATAACATATAAGGCATCTCTTGCTAGTACTCTTAGAGCTTGAATTGCGTGCAAATCGAGCAGCTCAATTGCTAGAATCCTTATTAAAGAAGGAGAGATTTTACCTTAAGGATGTTGAGGGGGATTGATGGAGGACCTCTTGATGAGAAAGAAGCCACAAAGGGAGCACTGATGTTATAAGTTTTTGTCTTTTCTATTGCAGCCAGAGGGTTCCTGCAATTAATTCATCCCAAAACAGAGTTCAGCAGTAAATACAGAGGAAACGCTCTCTGACATCTATAATCAAAACATACGAATTATGATATTCTCTATTTCATTTTAATTGGAGAATATCCAGTTAGTTATAGTAGAAGAATATTTGTCTTTTTACTTTTCGAGGAGATAAAAATATTTCTCTACTATAATTAACTAGATATTTTTCAATTCAAATGAACTGGAGAGATGATTCTTTCCAAAGCATACTTGGTAGAATTAATATAGTGTTCAATCCTTTTGCCATCACCGGGGATGACACAGGTCCCGGGGACAAGAGTGGTGAAAGCTATATCTGTCCGTTCATCAAGTGCCATGATAGCCCCGGCACCGCCCAAGTCTTGGATGGTGTAATCCTGGCCGTAGTTTCCCATGCAGAAAACGATCTTTCCATTCACCTTATCCTTGCTCAGAGTCCCATAGTCACAAGCACTATAATTACCCCCAACTCATGTTAATTAGAATTCAAGAAAAGTAGATTAACTCTTAAACTTCAGTACCAAAAATCAAGTTTTATTAAATCTCATAGATACCTGGCATTCCCATAGGTTTCTGCACTAGTGTTAGCTGCAAGGGCTCCACTGGTTAAAGGGTACATTTTTCTCTTCGGTGAAAATGTATTAATCGCAATTCCCTATCAACCAATGGATAAAAAACAATACAAATTAATGTCGCGACACTTATTGGAAACAATGTTAATTAATTGGAAAATTTCACTTTGGACTCCTGAATTACCATTCGTTTTGACATGCACTCCTCAGACTTCAAAACCCCTCAATTTGGACTCTTGAACTTTCAATTGCAGTCAATTTAAACCCTTCCATCAATTTTTGCAGTTAAAACCCTTAAAAATACAAAATTACTCTTCAATTTTCTTTTTATTAAAAAATAAAAAATTGAAAATAACGAAAAAAAATTGAAAAAAAAAAAACGTCACAAGGTGGCCCAACCATTGGTCACCTTGTGATTTTTTTTTTTTCTAAAAAAAAAATAAAAATAAAAATTAAGGGTAAATTTGAAATTTTTTTAAAAAAAATAAGGGGTATAAACGTTATTGTCTAACTTTCAATGTTCAAAATCTGACAAAGTGGATTGACAGCAACTTCAACAATTGAAAGTTCATGAGTCCAAAATGAGAGATTTTGAAATTTGGGAGCATGTCAAAACATGTGGTAATTCAGGGTCCAAACTCAAGTTTCCCCTTAATTAATCCATATGAGATAGACTTACAGAAAATTTCTTGCCGGTGCCGAGAGTAGCCACTGTCGTGAACTGCCTATCAATGCCACTGGCAGCGACGGTCAAGATCCACGGAGCAATATTCTGCACCGTTGAAGTGTAAGGCCCATCGTTCCCGGCAGAGCACGAAGTGAGAATCCCCTTCTTCATGGCATGAAAAGCTCCAATTGCAATCGAGTCCTCAAAAAAGTTCCTGGGTTGACCACCAATAGAGACGGATATCAAGTCGACCCCGTCAGCAATGGCGTTATCAAACCCTGCCAAGAGATCCATGTCGCTGCAACCCATTGTCCAGCATACTTTGTACATGGCAATGCGCGCCGATGGTACGCCGCCGCGTGCTGTGCCTTTGGCTATGTCGTAGAGACTGGCGCCCTCGACATGTATTCCGGCTAAAGTGGAGGAAGTGTGAGTGCCATGGCCATCGTCATCAGACGGACTAGGATTCTTTGTACCAGGATCTTGGCCCTCCAGATTGAAGTACCTTGCACCTATTACCTTTCTGCCCATGTTACATAAATAGAATCAGAAAAATTATATCATTCCTCCAACCCAATGTATTTTAATAGAATTTCTTCCAATTTTTTTAATGCAACCACATGCTCAAATGATACATGATAATTTTATAACCAAAGTTACAAGAACTTTCTTTTACCCAATTTAGAGAAAAATTATATCATTTCAATTAAATATTTCACTTGTTTTTAGCTAAAGTTTACCTGTTGCAGCCGGTGAAATTGCCACCAGTAACACATTTTCCTTTCCATTTAGCTGGGACAGGCCCATAGTCTTTGTCGCTGAAACTGGGAGCACCTACCCAAATTCCTACACATATAACAGATAAATAATAAAGTGGATTCATATTCATTTGAGAAAGAAATTCTTGTATATGTCTGAGCAATGTGTATCAACCTGTATCCAAGAGGCCAACAATGATATTGCTCTCTACTGCAAAGTTTCTTCCTTTAAATGTATTTGGCATTCCTAAGAAATCCCATGATCTCGTCGTATGAAGTTTGAGCAATGTGTTTGGAAACACCGATACCACTCCCTCTTCATCTGTGAGTCAATGCAGGCGTATAATATGAGAGGAAATGACAACACCATCAATCTTCTTGAGAGTGAAAATCTCGGTATTAATTAATTTCTAACCTGATATTCTCTTTACTTCGTGGGGCAATAGCCTGGCTGCGAACCCATTGAAGCTCTTTCTGTAGCTATGTATTATGGATTCTCTAGCTACTTTCTCACTGCAAACAATAAACATTAATGGTACGTACGTACCAGTACATGATGATGATTATTCGTCACTGAAAAAATAAAATTAACAAAATATTGAAATATTGATAACGATTATATATAGTTGGGTTTTGACTAGTACTCTCCAATTGCCGTCAAAAGCAGGTTGTGGTGGACGTCCATGACAGAAGTTTCCGCCGCCGGCAGCTCTCCCATGTAGACAATGTATGCCTTTTTGTTCATCACGAGTGAGCATAGACCCATGTTAGTTCATCAATCACTTATGCATCATGCATGCATGCATGCCTTAATAGATACACGTACATACCTTTCTTTCATGGGCATTTGATCCATGCATCATCGTTGTTACGAGAAGGAGAATCAGCAGAAGCAGTTGTAGTACAGTTTGAAACATCTTCGTTGTATTAATCTCTCTCTCTCTCTCTCTCTCTCTCTCTCAAAAGTGAAAGTGAAATTAACTAGTTGGTGGTTTGATATTGGTAAGGAGAAAAGAGCTTATATATAGGTATTTATCACTGCTTCTATGATGATGCTACCTACGTCTTTACCTCTCTCCCTCTCTCTCTCAGTGCGGAAAATACGGTGAGGAATGAGATTCATTGACTGATGAGCAAAGGGGCAGAGGAGATAGTTTGTTAAAGATTCGAGGATATGGTGGCTTAGATTTTGGATCTTCAGTCCGGTGATGACCAGCTAGATTCATTCCATGCGTGAAGGGAAATGTGAGAAATTAATGAAGTTATAAATCAAGCAAGAGAGACTTGTTCATCAATGCCTACTCTGGTCCTAAACTAGTGCCACTCATCCAGATCTGCTACTCTCACAGCGTTAAACAGTTTCATCACAGGGTTTGAACTTTGAACTAGAAATAAATGTTTGGTCTATTTATACTCGGTTGCATGCAAAACATGCCCAAGTATTACAAACATATATTATAGTTAGGTAATTTAATTAGTTTGGTCATTAGAAGTTCCATTAATTGCATTTACTTGTGGTTTCTAGCTAGATTCTCACCTCATGAGCATAGCACAACCCAATTATTCTTTGTAAGCGGAAAATATTAAATATTAATTAAATAATTAAATTTATCATTTTTCTTTATTTAGGAAAATTGTATTTTTGATACTAGTGGTTTGGGATTTTGACAAATAATTCCCTGAGTTTTAAGGAGCGATTAATCACTTACTAAAATAAGCAAAAAATAATAATAATAAATTAGTCATTGACATTCGAAAAATTAATTAACCGAATCCGTTAATCTCTCCACAAAACCACAACTTCTCACAATTAAAACCTCGTTACAAATTACTGAATTTTCATATAATGTAAAGTACTGACACGTGAGTTTAGAAAAGTATTGTAGTAAAAGTTCTAATCCCAAGTATTTTCCATTACTTTTGTCCGATCTTGCCATCTCCTATCACAATTGATTTATAATAAATTGGTGCAGGGAGAGGTCTAGCTGATCGATGAATCTTGTTTATCGTCCAATGCCTCCATAGCTCCCATTGTGTCAATCAGACGAACACCAACGACAACATCAAACATTGGAAATCCAAAGTCAATAAAAGTGGAAACACACCTTTGTCTATTACGCTTGTGATAATATTTTCTTCATTGATTTCCTTCTCTAAAATTTTATACAAAGTGATCTGATGATTTTTGAGATCATTATGATTAGAGAAGGAATTGAAGAACAAAAACCTCATCAATTTCACTGGTGAAGGTCATGATCAACTAAGCTGGTAGAGCTTCAAATAATTCCAGCAAATAGATGATGATGCCCATGGCTTGATATTAATTGTTAAGGATATAAATCCTTATGATTAATAAGGATTTGATTTGATTATTGTTGATTTGATTTGTTATTAATTACCCTTAATTTAAGGGATTTGTTTTGTATTTAAAATTATGTTAAAGCTCTATAAATAGAGTTATGTACTCAAATCATACATCAATGAAATATGTAGCCTATAAAGCTTTAATGTGTAAATATAGGCTATATGCCGAACCATCTTAATTTCTGTGTCTTTCTCTCTTTCCTTTATTCCATATTATTCCACTGTTTAGATGCTTCTTAAGCTGGATACATACGGTTCTTACAAGAACCCTCTTCACACTTCCATGGCAGGTCGCTGCCGGTGCCACAGAGCATGTAAGCAACAAATGAAGCCCATGCATACATACACCGATCCAGAATAAATTTGGGCAATAACATTAGATAGCCACTTAAGAACATGATCATGTATATATACACATACATTAGGTACCCGTCTCATCTCTTCATGGCCAATTTCTTATCGAAATCAGACAAAACAATCTCCTGACAACGTACAAGTCCAGCGGCTCCACCATAGCACAACCATCTCTCACTACCCTTGTTCATGTTCCACCTCACCCTATGCATCGCTACAGCTTTTGGAGGAAAAACTTCAATAGTCCGATCTTCAACTTTTCTATCTTCTTTTCCGTGTGTTTTTTTTACTGGCTCTTCATCTCCGTATACCAAGGCTAGGTCATCTCCTGAATTTTTCTTACCGCGACTTTTCTTTAGTTTCTTTTTGCTCTTGGGATCTGCTTCCTCAGGTCCCGATTCTGCACCCAGATCATCGCCGTAACAAAGGGCTGCAAAAAGATTGACAAAGTGCTGAAGCTTAGTGGATAAAGAAAAAGTTTGGCTTACAAAATGCATGCGTTAATGTAATTGCCAAAACATACCTAAAGTTTGAGCATCTGTACTAGGATTTTTTGCCATCTTATCACTTGCTTTTTTAACCTGTCGTGGCCCCAATGAGAACTCCCGCAAGGATACAGAGGTGTCCACACTTTTGTTAAGTGACTTCTTTAATGGGAAAGGGGTATTTGGTACTGGAGTATTGATTGCGATAGTTGATTCCTCTTCGGTTAGTGACCCACAAAGAAAATGAGGGGTCCGATTTCGCGAATGATCTTTCTCTACTGCTTTTCTTGTAAGCTGATTATAGACACAACACAATCATATCTAAGAAAAAGCATAGCAGCAGCTTGGAACTGCAAACAACTATTATATATTCCATCATTCCTTCTAAAACTCTTTATGATAGAGGATATTAACTTGAAATTGGTCCCTTTGTGGCAAGTGGCAACCACCAGGCCAAAGCATGCGCTCTTGAGCATAATAAACAGAATTGTGGACAGTTTATAGTACTGCAAGACCCCCCCAGTGCATAAGCCTCACTCAAAAAAAAATTGTTATTTGAATTAGCATCATGATCAGAAAATGTTGGACATTCCAACTTCACAAGATTTACTGATACATTCCAAGAATTTCTCCACCCTCCGCTACCAAGTATAACTAAGAGAAATTCAGTTGGTTCAAGACATACATAAATGTAATATTTTAACGTGTTGGTAATTTAGGAAGGAAAAAAAAATTTGTTGCACATACCTACCTACAATGTCTAATCCATGAACGTGCAAAAAGGTGCCAAGAGAAAC
Source organism: Corylus avellana (assembly GCF_965113065.1). Lineage (NCBI taxonomy): Eukaryota > Viridiplantae > Streptophyta > Magnoliopsida > Fagales > Betulaceae > Corylus > Corylus avellana. Next base: position 1,656,595 of record NC_142499.1, read on the forward strand.
AAATACCAAAACTCATAGAAGTCAAGGACGGTACTGAAAAGAGCAGAGTTCTCTCCAGAAATGGAAAATAATTAAGCATACAATACAACAAAGATGAGAAGAAAGATCTTTGTAACTGAGACCTGGAAGGGAACTGTATCTCACCTGGAAACGGAGAATTGTACCATCCGCACTGCAATATGCAACCATGCCTAAGATTTAAAATAAAAAATTCAAAATTGGTGGATAATTGATAAAAAGAAATTTGTAATATTAGAAAGGCTGATGGAGTTTTGCTTTGAGTGTGAAAATTAGGCTTCCCAATGTATTACCGTATCTAATTTTTGACCATGATACAGGAAAACCAAATGCACTTTTCCAATAAGCTGAAATTCTATCACTTATTACAAAAGTCATATAAAGGCATATGAAAGATACCTGTTAGTTTGGGGTGGGGCTATGAAAAAATATCGGGAGGGGCTGGGAGAGTTCGCTAGTCATGTTAGATTTGAGGTAAAAGATGGCTCTAAAAATAGATTTTGGAATGACACGTGAGGTAGAGATTAGGCCCTCAAAGAAGCTTTTCTAATTTTGTATTGTATAGTTCGCGTCAAGGATGCCTTTGTGGCAGATCATTTGGAGGTTTTTAGTGGCTCCCACAAGTGGAACATAAGCTTTATTAGAACGGTTCATGATTGGGAGGTGAATTTCTTTGCTTCATTATTCAATTTGTTGTATTCCTCTAACCAGGATGGGGAGGTGAAGAGAAGCTTTGTTGGGTCCTTTCCAAGAGAGGATTGTTCGACATTAGATTGTTCTATAACATCCTTGTCCTCCATAATGGTACTCCTTTCCCTTAAAAGCGCATCTGGCATAATAAGGTCCCTTTGAGAGTGGCGTCTTTTGCTTGGTCAGCTATCTTAGGAAAAATCCTTACCATAGATAACCTTAGGAAATGGCATGTCATTGTGGTGAATTGATTTGTGTGTAAGAGATGTGAAGAGTCTGTGGATTATCTCTTTTTACATTGTGAGATTGCAAGTGCTTTATGGAGTACTATCTTTAGTCGTGTTGGTCTTACTTTGGTAATGCCTAGGAGAGTGATTGTTCACTTGTTGAAGAGGGTTGAGTGGCAATTCCTAGAGTGCAGCAGCGTAGAAGATGATTTCATCCTCTCTTTTGTGGTGTATTTTGGAGGGAAATAAATGATAGAAGTTTTGAAAACCGCTAGAAGACGGTGGTGGATTTAAAGTCCTTTTTCAATACTCTTTTCCACTGAGTAGCTACTTTAGACTTTTTTTTCTGTGTTTTATTTTCACAATTTTTTTTATCGTTTTTCTTTTTCTAGTTAAGTGTTTCTCTTGTATACTTCTTACGTACTTGAGTGCGCATTTTGTACTTTTTAATGATATTTCAATTACTTATAAAAATAAATAAATAAAAGAGATACCTGTTAGTCGTGACACTTGTACGCTCCAAATAGCAAAGGATGAACAGTAATAACTATGCAGCCCTTGTTGTTTTGTCCCACCAAAGGGTTTTCCAGTGACAGGAGTATCATAGGCAGCCTTAACCAAGCTGAGGATTCTCATTGTTCCATCATCAAAGGATAGAATAACACATCTAAAAACATGAAGAATGAACGCTTCCAAAGTAAGGGGACAAATCAATTTTGACATAAGGAGCTTAATTTGTGTTGCATCAATCATACACTACCTTGGATCTGGCAGCCAATCCAAACTATATATGATCCTTGGCACAGGATGGAGGTCCCACAGAGGACGGAATGGATCACTGCAAACAATTTAAGTTTAGAGCTCAAGTATGGCATGCAATTATACCACTACCCATGAATCAAACATATCAAAAATTAAAAAATATTAATCCCAATTATTTACCCTGAAGCCACATGCATGTGAGATACCCCACCTTCAACCACAACACTTCATCTCCTTAAAATCATGACACAGACAACATATGCAAAAAAAAAAAAAAAAAAAAACCACATAAGGAGCTTAACACAAGTACACAACCAGAATTTTCTTCAAGAGCTGAGATCAAGTTTCCTAGAATGCAATGTTTTAAGTTAAAAGTTTGGGGAAACTTCACTTACCTCCCTTGATGTTTCTTCGCTTTTACAATCACACCCTCAAAGTTTAAAAACTCTCGCTATCCGGTATCCAAGTTTTAAAAGTCAAAAAATTCTAGCGGAGGACATGGAAATTCCCAAAATACCTTTGTTTTCTTTTTTAAAAATAAATAAATAAATTAACCATATGCTCCATGGCTGACCCACGGTGTGGGTCAATTTTTGTTTTTTTTTTTCTAAAAAAAAAAATAATTATGGTAATTTTGTAATTTTAAAAATTTTACAGGGGTATAAAATACATTTCACCCCTTTACTGTTTGATTTATCCCTAAACCCCAATGGTAGAGGTGACATTGCAAAGTCTTTAAACTTCAATAACCAACATTGAAAGTTTTTAAACTTTGAGAGTATGATTGCAAAAGAGATGAAACATCGGAGGGTAAGTGAAGTTATACCTAAAAGTTTTATTTTACAATTTTATTATTTTTACTTTTTGACTCCAAGTACTTGCAAAGTTTTATATTTAAAGTATTTGCATTAAAAGTTTTTCCAACTCATTGAAAACAGTGTAAACAAAATAGGTTGCAGTTTGCTTCAGATTGTGGTCATATATATTACTCTCTTTGGGACATAATGCACACTAAAAAATATCGTCAGAAGTAAGCTGGCACAATATGAAAAGTGAATTTTGAGTAATTCATATACTGAGAATTTCAGGTTACCATAAACTTTTGTCCCTCAAGGCAATACCGTAGCATCAAAGTTTGTGGAACCCAAACCTCACTAAGACAATTATTGAAGTTTCATTACTCAGTAATACTGTTATGTACTTCAATAAGACTTTTTACAGACCAAACATGCACCAGACAGGTATATCATGAAATGATTTTGACTTGAGTATTATTTAGCCAGATGATATAAAACGCGTGCAACAAAACAATCAAAATTTTGGAGAGGTGGCATCATACTTACCGTAGGTCCCAAAACTTTAGGCCTCCATGGCCAGCAGTAAGTATAACATTTGCACTCTCTGGATCACTGATAATCATAAACAACAAGAAGAAACATTTTTCCATCAAGCAAAATAACAGTAATAACAATAACTTTGGTTACATCATAATTGAGCCCCTTCTACACAATGCAACCTATCCCCATTAAGAGGAGGATTTTAATTGTATATAATCTTATCAGCAGGAATGGGATTCTAGTGAATCGGTGCTGAACATTCTAACACCGATTCGGGTAGTAATTTATTTGGTACCTCCCAAGGTGCAGGAACTGCCATTCTAACCCTTCTCGTGGGATTTCATCCGCAAACGCAAAGTTTAGGGCTGACTAATATTGCTCATCATCATTTAGCTATTGCATTTATTTTTCTCATTGCCGGTCATATATATAGAACTAACTTCGGTATTGGGCATAGTATAAAAGATCTTTTAGAAGCACATATTCCTCCAAACCAACCAAACTGACCTAGTGGATAAATCAAGAATACGTAAACAAAAACAAAATGACTAACAAGATAATTTAATGAACATCGATCTTGGCATCACTTACCTTTCATGTGGAGCCCAGGCAACTGCTCTAATAGGAACTGTATCTGCACTGAAGCAAAGCAATGGCCTCGTATCTGATGAGCAACAAGTGGAAATATGAAATTCATTTAAGTGACTTATATTGTGTCACAATTCCAATCGTTAGAATTAACCATATTTAGATATTCCCCATTACCTTTCGAGGAACTGCCAGCAGAAAACTTCCATAAAGCAACCTGAATGTAAGGCAAACTTCTTTAGTTCTGATACCACAAGTGAATTCAAAGTCACAAGGTAGCAGGATCTTCCAAAGTCAACAATGAATGAAATGAAGCAGAAAAAACTAAGCATCGATTTAATCAGCGTTGTTAATTGCAACCAAACTAAACTAAGAATGTCTAAAGAGTTCCCAAGGGGTAGCTCAATCGGCTGGAGACTACGCCTTATGAAGCGGAGGTCACTAGTTTGAATCACACCCTCCCTCCTCTTGTGTGGACATGTCAAAAAAAAAAAAAAAAAGAATGTTTAAAGCAAATTATCATTTCCTTAACCCCAATCATGCAAAAGCACGATAACTGATAACCATCAACCGTATTGACTAGGAGACAATTTGAAGAAAAGAAGAAAAGGCAAAGTAAATATATAATAAAAAGAATAAAATAATGAAAATATTACTGTTCCATCATGGCATCCAGCAAGCAGGTAATCGTGAGGGGGTGAAGCCGACCATTCCACTGTTAAAGGGATGCTACATAACAGATGATGGAGTGTAGATTAGCTTTTAATTAAGATAAAGAAAATCACATAACAATGTCAACAAAGACAGCTGCCTATAGTGATAATTGGAACTCATTACATTCTACATTAGTTAGATATGTCCAGCTAAATCCTAAGCCCTCCATAATGATGGAGGTGGAGACCATGATCCCCAACAAATCTCTAAGGAAAGATTTGAAAGTCAAGCATCTCAGCATGCATTCCACACCATATGGAAGATTTTTTTTTGGTAAGTACAGAAAAAGCAGAACATTTAACGCCATATGGAAAATCTGAAATCTATAGACTAAACAATTAGCAGATACATAACCATTGCATAACATACAGACAAGATCCCCTATGTAATCTAGGGGGCAGGTGTTTCTGTACATGTTGGACATGTCATATTTCCAGAGATATAAAATAATGGGACAAGGATTTGCATGTTCAACTCCTTTCATTCTTCCTTCTGGTGCTGCAGTAGGAACATTCCCTCTAGCTACGATGCTGGCACATATCTTGCACCAATACTTGTGCCATACCATGCCAAACAGAGCACTTTAAAGTTGTGCGTTCATATATACAGAGGCAGAGATACTCCAAACAGATTTTCCTACCGTTCAACAAAGTGAACTTCAAGTAACCACGTGCTCATATATTTAAACAGTTCATAGACAATAGATTCTACGCAATCTATTACTTAAATTATCTTACCAACTCATATATCTATAGAAGGAATGGCTACCTCCCAATTCACCCAGGCTAGAATAGATAAACAAGTTTTCCAATCTTTCACTTAAAGAACATGATTTGCAGTGGAGCCTACAGGAGCAAGTATGTTTTTATATTCTGTTGATCTGGAAAAATCCTAACCAATGAGTGCAACAAGCTATGGACTTTTGTAAAGCCTGGTCCATATGACAAAAGACAACTTTTTGTTTTACTCCAGTAAACTTCCAAATTACTTATCAAAAAGGTATAAAAGGAATTACCTCTGTATGCCACCACATTTCAACATTGAGCATCTAAATACAGGTACCAGTTTTGCAAAACGAGGATCAGTGCCCTCCTGAGGAGCAGAAGAATAGATAACTTTCATTGTACGAGGAAGAGGAACCTCCCAACTGCGTTGATAAGTATGATGTTGGCATAACAAGATACAAATAACAGTTTGCAATAAATAACATAGAACTACACAAGCAAGTAATTGGTGCAGAAAGAAAGATGTAATATGTGGACAATAATCACAAAAGGATACTGGTCAACACACAATTTATAAGATTGATTTGTAGCAACACGCCAGTTTTACTGTGTCAATTAGTAGTTTAAAATTAAAACTAGGATAACATTTTTAAATGCCTACCTTGTACTATCCATGCATTTCATTTAAAATATTGCAAACTCTTTGTCTCTTTTAGCATTTTACATTTATTGAAACTATTTCCGTACCAAGTACACAATATTTGTGCTTTGTGTGTATTTTTTTTTTATAAGTAATTTCATTATCATTAATAAAGTGCAAGGGGGCACTACCCTATTACATAGGGAGTGTAAAAAGAGAAGCCCTAATCTAACGAAAAAGAAGAACAAAAACTCAAAAAATCTGCAAAACTAGAAACAAGCAGACTATGATGAGCAGATATCCAGGTATATAAAGTGTTAGATCACAATTTTTTTAAACCTCAATATGACACACAATGTTAATATTTGCATCCTTCATCCATAATGTATTATTCCAGCATAATAACATAGATCATTAATTAAAAGGTAATCATGAATGTTCCCTTAATAGAACTGAAAAGAAGAAATTGCAAAACCATCTATAAAGAGAATTGACAGATATAGACAAGAGAAGTGGATACAAAATATTTATGAGAACATAGAAACTAGACAACGGAAGCAGATGGCTTACACTTCCAGAGATCCGTTCCCCAGCAAGACAGCAAGATAGCCCATTCGATGCTTACATTTGGAATCACATGCATTAGAAGGCCGCCATTTTACATCCCATGCAACCTTCCCATTGTGAGCTAGGCATAATACGACTCTGGGCAGAGCAACATCGTTTGAAACCAAGCAACTGGGTGAGCTAATTCCCAGGGAACCATTGTGTGAGAAATTATCACTTGCTGTAGGTTCCTGTTCAGAGTTATGTTGTATTTCATGATTTGTAACAGAAGATCCCATGTCTTCGTTTTGTGTCAATAATTCTGGACTTATATTATCACTGTAACTCCTTGCCCTTTTCCTATTTTTCAATCTTCTGCCCTGCATAGGAGTCTCAACTGCTGGATTACATGCAGATGCTGCTTGCTTTTTACCATTCTCTTCTTGTACAGCATGTTCTTGGGCATTCCGAGAAACCCAATCTACAGCAGGCAATTCTGATGAATCATCTGGGAGTTGAACAGCAAGAACTCGAGCATACGGGTCATTGCAGTCCAAATCATCAACATATTTTTCTATCTGGATCTTTCTAGGTCTTCCTTTAGGCCTCTTCGATTGAGTTGTTATTGTGTTGTCATCTTCTTTTGGCTTCTTTCTAGGTCTTCCTCTAGGCCCCTTCACAACAGTTGATTTTTCTTTCATGTCCCCACTGTTTTTAGGTTCCCGTTTATGCTTTTTTGTTAGAGGTGGCACCTCTTCCTCATTCACACTGATGTTTAGAAGACACCATATCTGAATGACACCTCTACCAGTAAGTGAGGCACCTATCTTGTGATATGAAGATCCAGGAGGATGAGCAGCAACAGCGATAAACTGGAAAGCAAGATATGAAAGAAGGCAGACACATAAAAATGGTTTATCATGAATAATTTAAATAAATTGTCACGAATTTTCTACATAAGAAAATTACACTAGACCACATATATAAAGAAATATATCTACTTCTCCTTTCATGTAAACAAAACTGAGAGAAAGCACTCACAAACACAGGGCTGCAACCCTGATGATTATCTGTGCCAATATCAACCTTTTCAGAACGTACCATTACAAATAAAGATAAGCTACCTAGACATAGAAGCCCAAAGACTCTTTTGAGTAGTATCAATTAATGGGCGCAACACACAAAGAATCGCGATAAATTGACTTTTACATGCACAAAAAAAGGAAAATAAAGAGACAGAAGTACCTCACATTTGATATGATCCTCAGGCCTTTCATGAACTCTAGGACACCAATCCAACGCCCAGACATGCCCTCCAACATACAAAACAAAGTCTTTGCTGTAGCAAGATCTGATGAGACATTTTGCAACTATACATATCAATGTTTTTATTTACAATTGCAACATTGCAATTGCTTATTTATAAAAATGGCTAAATGTGAAAAGATCAGCAATAACATCATTAACTTGAGTTACATGTTGTGAAATAAAATATGTAATTGTATTACAGTATTTGATTGGAAGCAACACCATAGATAAAAGAACAAGTACTAAAACAAAAGACACTCTTCGAATTTCCTACAAGAACACACAACCCAAAGAATTCTATTTACAAGAAAAGGAACCAGCACGAAAATCTACAATTACGATATAGCATCAAGCTCCATAACTGTGTGCAATACAAATACATGATTAAGCAAAGAAATAAGCATCAAGCATGAGAACCACCATATCATTAGAAAAAATTATATCCAGCAAGTTAATGGAAAGCCATAAGATATTTTAATTCTTCAACATCATACAACCAAAAAGAACTGTCATCCTAAATCTGTTGACATAAGCAGTGGGGTAGTTACTTTTTGTGCCTGCACATAATTTACAAGAGGGTGACATATGCTATGCATGTGCTGACATTATATATTCCTTTTTCCAGTTATTTTACAGCCTTAATTTTCTCCAAAAAAAAGAAGCACAAAAATGGATTAAAAAAAAATAGACCTTGGACGCACCATTTAAATAATCTGTAAGTAACTTTTTACATATGAACACATAAATCATGAAGGACACTTTAGTAATTCAAAGGATCATCATAAGAAGACGGACAAAACTTGACCACCATTCAACATGCATGGAGAAAGAAAGAATTTCAACATCACCATCATTATCAAACTAGATGTTCATTGACACTTCTCTAAAGCAACCATCATTCGTAAGATTTGTATAACACATACACTTCCCAGCCATTCTCAGTCTGTCCAACAATCAAACATGCAGAGAATTTTATATTGCACACAAGTTTAAGAAATACACAGGAATGTTAAGATAGTTTCCTCATGAGTATCAAACATTAAAAAAATCACCATCAAAAAAGAAAAGTTCATTGAAACAACTTAAGGTATCACATTTCATCACTAAATCAGTGTCAATCCCATAATGTCCCCAGAGCTAAGTCCAATAAAAGTACCTGGATTCCACAGATGTAGCATCCCCGGATGATCCCTCCTTCTACAACAGTATGCGAGCCAAATGATTATAAGAAAGGCTCATGGTACACACACACAGAGTTTGTACTACAATTCCTTTTCAGATTAAATTCAAAAGTAGTAGTTTGTATAAAAAGAACAGAATCACTACCCCACCCCACCCCACCCCACCCCGCCCCACCCCCCACAACAACCCCTTCCCCTATAACCCAAACTCCAAGGGGAAAAAAAATCCAAAAAAAACAAAAACTTCTTGTCATGTACCTTAGGAACAGCTGCAGAGGAGAATTGCGGTAATTTTATTCCACTAACAACATCTTTCCCTTCAAGGCTTCCCACTTCACAAGCAAACCTAACGGTTTTCGGTTCGTAATTAAAATACTTCCATTCTCTGCATAAATGCAATTCTAATTTACAAGTGAACATAACAAAGCATTCATAATAAGAATAAACATGACAAATTAAACCTTGAATAATAATAAGTAACTAAAAAGAAAAAGGAAAGAAAAAAAAAATCAAACAAACAACGAGAAAGACCAGCCACGGCATACGATATAAAGAGAAAGTAAACTGAATACGAAGTCTCTGGCGAAAAAAAATAAAAATAAAAATAAAAAAAGGAAAGAAATTTAAGATCCATAAGATATACACCATAGAAAGTTCCCTATTACTTTTTCAACAAAAATTCCTAACTCATATTTTCTCCACAAGCAACAGCCGATACACTGCTCACAGTCCGAGCTAGTGTGGTATGGCGAACAATCAAACACTCCGAAAAACACCGTTAGCGCGAACTGACACATTAGTGCTTCTTAACTAAATTCAATCAAATAAATGCTAGATAACTTTAACACACCAAATCGCTGAGTTTGGATAAACAAGCACAATCAAACGTTGGTTAAACTCATTAAGACCCAAATTTGTTTAATTAACCGGGTGGATTTACTAATTACCATGTGCTAAACCAAGGAAATCATCAATAACAGCTAGAGAAAAACCATGACAAGCAATGCCGAGCTCAGCATTCGTTACCTTAAGAAAGTAACCGAGGAGGCCAATCGCTGAACTTCGCTCTCTTCAAGACCACCATCATCGGCCTCTCCACAGAGTTGAGAGAACGTGTCCACGGCTCTGAAGTGATTCTCCACCGAATAATCGAACGCCGAGACCGTGACCCTGGGGCCATTGCTGCGATCCTCAGCAGAGCCCGTTGGATTTTCCACTGCGACGTCTTCACCCTCCTCCTCCTTCGCTGTCCCTCCGATGTTATTCTTCTTCGTCTTCGTCTTCTTCCCGCGCTTTTTGATGCCCAGTAGCTCGGCGATTGGAGGCTCCTCAAAGGCCTCGTTTGGTTTTTCCATCATGATTTTTTGGGGTTTGGAAGAATTGGGTTTCGAACCCTAGACCGATCGCACCGTTAAGAGACAAAAGTCGTAAGATACAGCCTCAGGCCAACATAGGCTTTTGCCTTATTTTTTAATTTTAAAAAAATAATAAAATAAAAATTTGTTATTATATGAAGAAAAATATAATATTTATTTTTTAAAAAAATATCAAATAAAAAAATGACCAAAATAAAAATTATTGATTCACAAACTTTTTTAATTTTTAATTTTGTTTTTTTTTAAATTAAAAAATAAGGAAAAAGTTTCTGAAGCAAAATACAATTTTTATTTTTAAAAAAATACCAAAATAAAAATTATTGCTTCATAAACTTTTTTAATTTTTTATTTTGTTATTTTTAAAATTTAAAAACAAGGCAAAAGTTGGTCCAAAGTTTGGACAAAATAGTTGGGCCTTTAGCATTTACCAATAAAATGACCCCAAAACTTTTTGAATAATGATAAACTCACAATAATGACCCAACTTCACTCTTACGTGTTACTTAAAAAAAAAAAAAAAAAAAAAAATTGAAACAATTGAAACCTAGAAGCATCGTGTTTTCTGAAAAATCAAAAACCACAAGAACCCTCTACCTCTCCCGCTCTCCCCCCCACCTAAAAAAAAAAAAAAATTAAGACAATTGAAACCTAGAAGCATCGTGTTTTCTGAGAAATCGAAAACCACAATAACCCTCTCCCTCTCTCTCAATCCTACCACCGATGACCTCCATCGCTTACCCTCCCTTTCCCTCACTCGCTGGTGGCTGGAGTGAGAGAGAGAGGGTGAGCGAGGGATGGGAGAGGATTCTTGTAGTTTTTGTTTTTGATTTTCAGAAAACACGATGTTTTTAGGTTTCAATTGTTTCAATTTTTTTTTTTTAATAAAAAAAGGTGACACGTAAGAGAAAAGTTGGGTTTTTGTTGGCTCATTATTGCGGTTGTATCATACTTCAAACTTTTTTGGCTCCGAAGGGACGTGGAACTGATGTGGCACAGTAAACAAACAAATTTGAGCTTCGCTAGAAATGCAATGCGTGTTGGCATCGGTTTTTGAGAACAAAAATTGTACTAACATGAAAGAAATCTGAGCTTGTCAGTCTCCACCTAATCTCCCCTTTTTTTCATTTATATAAAAATACATTTATTATTTATTTGAGAAATGCTTGGTGTCAATATTTTATTTATATATATTTTTTTTTAAATCATCTTATTAGATTTGTGAACTTATAATCAATAGTAGACCTTACAAATCTAATTGTTGATCTATTAAATTTACAAAATAATATAATATATATGAGCAAATTATTAACATCAAGCATTTCTCTATTTATTTTGGTGCAGGAGGAGTAGTGGCTCATGAAAAACATTAAGAAAAGAGAAATGCTACCGATCAATAAATTTTTCATATTTAACACATATTCTCCTACAAAATTATTAGATCAACCATTAGATTTGTAAGGTTCATCATTGACTTATGTAGGGTCCACATAAGTCTACGAATTTAATAATTGATTTGTAAAATGAAATTTGCCAAATATATATATATATATATATATATATATTAACTCCTAATATTTCAAAAAAAACAAAACAAAATGCTCTTTATGTTCAAAATACACATGGATCCAGGTCAGCGATTATTAGTCCTATTTTAATTTATTTCGTGGTTTGCTTTTCAATCTATTTTATTATAATCATTATTCTTTCTTTCTTTCTTTTATCATAGCTTATCTGTTTTTCTATTCAATATTTATAAAAAAGAATTCACGCGCCGAGCGGCTACTTTCAGTAGAAAGATTGAAAGAAGAATGTCGCGAGTACTCTAGCAAGGTGGACACCAAACGGGCCCTTGTCCAACCCGTTTCAATAAAGCTTAAGCGTGATCAAGACCCCCTACTATTCGAAAACGACGGAATACGACCCAGATAGAATAATTTTATAGTTAATATTATATTTTATTTATTTGTAACAGTAAACATATTATTAATTATATAATTTATTAATATTAATGCTATCTATTTCATGGTAAATATATACACATGGTTTTACATTATTTAACTCCTTTTTAAAAAAAAACGACTTCATATATATATATACCATTACTCTATTAAATGTATTAACTTTAATAAAATAAAAATAATCTTATTCTCATATTTACGGTAAAATTTAATATTTTCGATGAAATAACTAGCATTTTAAGGAAATGATCAGAGGATATGAATCTGGAAAGGAGTGGGACTAATTAATGAAATGAATGATGCATATATACTTAATTCCTATTTAGGTGAGATTGGGTGGGGGGTGTTAGACATGAGCAAACGTGTCGATCTACAACAAATTGAAGAATTGGGACTCAACTCCACAAGTTTGGAGTTTGAGAAATAGAGATTTTAAATAAAAATGTGTTTTTTGGAAAAGTTTTATTTTAAAACTTTTGCTAAAAGTGTTTTTAGACAATTTTTAAGTTTTTTTAATTCTTAAAAGCCTTTTCAATTATTTTTACCAAACAAATTTTTTTTTCTTATAACTTTTTGAGTCTTAAACGTATTTTTAAACTCATTAAACGTACACCCAAACATATCCTAAATAAGAATGACAGGTTATTTAAGACCTGTCATGCGAAGTGAGCTTCAAACAAACTCTCATATTACTTAAAAAAAAATCTCTATCCCCATGGGACGGGGCACACTAGGTGTTCTTTCTCATTCTATGGTCCATCGGTTCCCTAGCAATTGAATACCATTTATGGTAACAGACAACTCCGCAGCAGCTCCCCCCACCCAAACGAGGAGAGAGACTACTCGGCCGCCACGAATGAAGCCAAAACAATGTTGGTAGAACATCACCGGGTATGGATAGAATTGCTGCGGCCGCAATCCACCCACAGAAGCTCATGCCTCAAGCTTGAACCTACCAAACATTGCTGACGGCTATTATATAGACCACTTAAAAAAAACACCAGCCTCTGGTTTTGATGAAAAACAATATTGTGTCTGATAACTGCTGAGGAAAAACTGAAAATACTCATGATTTCTCCGTATTTTCTATAAAAAATATAATTTTAGGGTCTGAAAAGATTTAAATTGTGTTTACGATTTCAGTTAAATTTCTCGAAACTGGTTCCAAAAAAGATTGTCCGACCGATTACCCAAATTAGGATGTGTTTGTTAAAGGGTTTTGGTCCTAGCAAAAATTGATAGATTAAAAAAAAAAAAAAAAAAAGAGGTGAAAAAGTAATAATGTTTGGTATAGAAAAAATGAATATATATATATATATATATATATATATATATATATATATTTTGTAGTGATTTTTTTATTTGAATAGTAATAAAAAGTGATTAATATGATGTAAAAAGTAAAAGAATGTTGAAAAAATTAAAAAAGTAAGATGAATAGTATTGAAAGAAAAACATTTAAGGGTAATTATCTTTTGTCTCCATGAACGACAGCGCCTTGCCACTTTTCTCTCATGAACTATCAACTATGACACCTGATCCCATCAAACTACCATCTTATAACAAAAAGCCCTATTCCGTCAGTCAAAGAGGTTAAAATTGACGGTCAACAGTCATGTGCAAGTCATATGCCATTTTAAATTTTTTTCTTCTACTTTTGCCCTCACTTCAAACAAATAAAGTGAATATGTTTAGAGGGTATAAGCGTCATTTTCTTGGTTTGAAGTGAGGGCAAAAGTGAAAAATAAAAAAATAAAATTAAATGACACATGATTTGTACATGACCGTTGACCGTCAATTTTAACCCATTTAACTAACAGAATGAAGTTTTTTGTCATAAAATGGTAGTTTGATGGAATCAGGTGTCATAATTGGTAGTTTTAAGGTGTTGTAGTTCATGGAGACGAAAGGTAATTACCCCCAACATTTATCAAATGGGGCAGAGTTTTTGGTGGGTGACACCTAATTTTAGGCTTCTAGCATCTAATTAAGAGAAGCATTACAACAAAACTATCACAAAGCTTAAAGATTAAATCACTTGAAGTAGCCCAACGAAATCCAAGGATTAGAAAAATAACCTAATTTTCATGATAAATCTTGGAGACTCAAGGGCTAGGTAGCTAGCAAGCTAGGGTTAGATATTGTTCAGCATAAGTACTAGCTGCTAAATTGCTAATAGCTTTGAATGGCAGCATGCATGAGTCGCTATAAACTAATTATAGCAGCTCAACTACTCAGCTCAATTGATGCTTCCATCTCTTGATAATTTAATTACATTAATTTGTCAACTCGTTTTATAAATGACACATAAATCATTAATTCCAAACATATATCACACTCGCATATCTTGAGTCTAATTAAAAATCATTTTAATCGTAGAAATACTCTGCAAAATTTCAATACAGCAGTCAAATTGTTTTATAAATTATTCATAAATCATTTTAAATTGATCCAAATATCTCTCTGGAATAGGATCACTCCATGTTAAGTGAAATTGAGTTAAAATTTTATTTTGTTACATTTAAATAATATTCTGACTTAACCTAAGTGTCAATACAATCAAGTGTAGTAGTCTAGTAGACCACAATCAAAGGCTACTAAATTAATGGCCACTATGATGCAATTGTATGGAGGCATCATCAACATTGCCCACTACTAAATTGAAGTTTTTGCTGATTTTTTTTTTCTGAAAAAAAAAAAAAAATCAAAAGACCACATGCAAATACCAAAGCATGACAGCCACTTTGCAGTTTTGCATATCTTTGGGGCGACATAGAACTGTAGTCCTTGCAAAGTTCCAGTACATTTCACAGACACACGGGTGAGCCATGGTTACATGGTAGTACTACACGTGAAGAAATCCTGACAATAAAATTTTACCACCTTTACCTTCCCATTTAGGCATTCCAACCAACTTTCTAAGTACACCCCAACTCTTTTTTCTTTTTTTTTCGTTTGAAAATGGTGTGTGTGTGTCTCTCTCTCTCTATATATATATTGATGGGATATAAATGTAAAAGATAAAACAAGAGATAGAGAAGGAGAAAGTATTATTAAACAAAGCCAATTACATACCCTAGATTGAGTGCTTTGAGATAAACCGCTGTTTAAGTTAGGTTGTAAACCTACATGTTCTGATCTTATCGAGAGGTTGAACCTTTTACATAAAAGAAAATGTTCTAGGTACTATAATTTTTATTACAATTTTTTGTTCTTTTTTGTAAATTGTTATACTAATTCATAATAATTAGTAAAATGATTAAGAATATAGAAACTTCCATGCCAATTTATAAAGAAACTTGCAGTAAATTAAAACCACCCCTAACAGGAGAAAAAAAAAAAACAAACAAACAAACAAACTCAAACCCACTTTATTAGAGCTTTAAGTCATTTTGGGTGAATTGTGAATATATATAACCTAAGAGAAACTTATTTTACAGATTAATTGTTGAATTTGTGAAACTCGTTATACAAATTCAATAATTGGTTTGTAAAAGAGATAAACACGTACTTAGAATAAAGCTGAAAACAACACAAGAATCATAGAAGTACATATATAAGCTTTAATATTAATGATACATCACGCTCGTGCTCCTCACAATCTTGTATATATAAGTCAAATTTTGAAAAGCTTATAATGGAGTACACAAAACAGGCAGAAGGATTAATATTCCACGAAGGAATGTCTATCTGCACAGTCAAAAAACACCAGCTACATAAATCATATTGTACACCGAGATTAAAAAGAAAAAAACGAAAGCTACCGACACCAAGCAGACATTCTGGTATGTGCAAGCCCTCTGTGGGCATCACATCGCACGTCACACTCCTCTAGATCAGTACAAGCGGCAATCTCATTGGTGCACGTACGGGCTAGGTAGGCATGATATGCTAATATGCATCATAATAGTTGCAAGTGTTTGAAGAATCCGATCAAACTTTATGACTGATACGAATTATACAGCAGTTTTCTCATCTTTCTCGTACCAAAACCGGTATCCCGCCGCTGAAAGAGGCGGTGAGACCGGGGGAGAACCGCGGCGTGCGGCTCGGTTTCGCCAAGTCTATGTGGAACCGACGAAGCAATGAAAACGCCACCGTTTTGAGCTCCACTAGAGCCATGTCTTTCCCCAAACAGACCCTAAGCCCAGCTTGGAAAACTGGGTACTTGAAAGGGTTTTCCGGGAAAAATACACCATCCTTCAACCACCTTTCTGGCTTGAATTCCAAGCAATCCGAACCCCATATTTCTTCGACCCGACCCATTGCGTATGGATGGTAAGTAACCCTAGTGCCTCTCCTCACAAAAGTCCCGTCTGGCAGAACATCATCTTCTTGACAAAACTTGGAATCGAATTGTATAGGCGGATAGAGTCTCATGCTTTCATACACTGCAGCTTGAAAGTAATGGAGCTCCCGGAGTTGTTCGAAGCTTGTCAGCTCCCGGTCTGCTCCGACGACCCGGTCGGCTTCTTGCCGGAGTGCTGACTCGACGTCCGGGTGGTTTGCCAACAGCCAGAAGAAGCTAGTCAAGGCTGATGCAACCGTGTCGCGGCCCGCTAAGAGGAAGCTTATGATGATGTCTCTCAAATATATTTCGTCATTCACGAAGCTCATGAACCGCGACAAAAGATCTTTGTGAGTGGAAAATCCCATTTTGCGCTTCTGCCTAATGACTTCTTCTGCCAAAATGTTGATCATGCTAATAGCTTTTCGTAATTTCCTCTCACTTCCTAGATTGAGCATCCGTTTGATTTTCCAAACAAGCGGGGAGACAGTCATGGCTCTCTCGGCAGACAATTTCGAAGCAAGGTCAAAGGAAACAGCGAATTCCGACATGGGCAGTGACAACTCCAAGCATCTGGGGTCCAGCCCGAACGAGAATCTGCAGATGCAATCGAACGAAAATCTCCGAAACAAGTCTTGTAAATCCAGAACCCCATCTTTTTTTTTGGATAAAAGCGGGAGAAGCCGGGTTTTAATCTCGTCATTGACAATCTCCAAAGCATACGATCTCAGGGAGTACCTGTTGAGCTCTAGACTCGCCATCTTTTTCTGGAATCTCCATAAATCCCCGTCCACGTTGAATATGCCCCGACCCAGAAAATCACCCAAGATGACGGAGAAGGATTTGCCTTTAGGGAAGTTCTCAAATCTTGTTTTGAGCATGTACTCCACGTTATCCGGGTTGGCGGTGATGGTGTTTCCAAGAACATGTATGTGGATGGTCCGACCCGGAGAGTTTTTCAGAAGATGAGCATACCAATCACAAAGATTTTCAAATTCGTTGGTCCAGCTGGACGTGAGATAAGCGTGACAGATTTCACAGTTGCACCAAGGCTTGTTTAGTTTGAGTAAGTAGAGCAGGAGCAGAGAAAAGACAAGGGAAGAAGAGAATAAAAGAAGGGAAAAACAAGGGTCTTGAAGAAAATGCAAGAACCAGGAAGCGTGGAGCTGGAGCTCCATTGATGATGGGAAAAAAAGATAGAAGAGAGGGAAAGAAAGAGTGAGAACCAATGAAAGATAGAGAGACAAAAGAGGGATTGGATGCTCGAGTTTTATATTTTCTATGTAGAGTGTGTTGATTGAGTTCAGTGGTATTCTCTGATTCCACTGACAAAGAAAATTAAAAAAAAAACAAAAAAAAAAAAGCAAACAAAAATAAGAGCACGTAAAACCCGTGCGCTAAAAGAAGCCAATATAAATTACAGGAGGCATCTTCTGCGTCAGCTAATGTAAACCTGTGAAGTTCCACCCACGTGCTTATGTTCCTATCCGTACCAACTACCCTCTTCTTTATCAACTAATTAATGCGACACTTCTTTTCCCGCATTTGATTAAAAAATAAAAATAAAAAATGCGACACTTCACATTCCCCGTCTCTTTTAGTACATTCATCACATTTCGATTGACATTGTCTCTAAATTTTAGAAAATCATATGAAAATTCTTACATACTTTTTTTTTTTTTTTTTTTTTTTTAAATAATCTTAAATTTATTTTAAAATAATCATCATCGTAGAATTTTTCTAAATATTTTTTTCAAGCCGATGTGTCATCATCTTATGTCTTTACTTACTAAAATAATAAATCATTTGGAACCGATTTTTGAGAAAAAGTCTTGACTCAACTTTTTTTGGTTGATTTGACACACTTTCACTTAACTCATAACTTTTCAATCCAACTAAGAGTATTATTAATTAACTCACCAAATTTTACTCATTAAAATAATTAAAAATTCTTTTATTTATTTATTTATTTAATTGCTTATTTTTTTATATCACCCTAGCAGCCTCACTATTTTATCAATCAACTTTTACTATTCTATTTAAATATTATTTTTTAAATATATTTTTTTTTTCTATTTTAATTACTCACTTTTTTAGAGCACCCCAGCAGTCTCACTACTTTAGCAATCAACTTTTACTATATTATTTAAATACTATTAAATGATGAGAAAGAAATGAAAAACCAAAAGGGAGAGAGAGAAATTATTTTTTTATTCAATAGGTAAGTGAACATTACTAACTATTAATCGTGAGTACTGTTTACTCACCATTTTTTTCTCATTAAAATTGTAAGGCTGAAAATGAGAGTTTTTAGCTACTTTCACCAAATTGCTCCACCAAAATAACTAAAAAATAATTTTTGGTGAGGTTGCTAATAGTGCTCTAATAAGAGTCATTGATAAAAATCAAACAAATTTAATAAAATTACAACAAAATTTAATTATGCGTGGTGGTCGGACCACCCTAAGAGTATGGGGGTGGCTTGGCCATCCCCAAACACGTAGGGGTGGCTCGGTTGGGGGTGGCTGCGACCACACCTAAATCTGTGGTCCCCTCGGATTCTTATTGAAGGTGGCCAGCTACCCACAAGTTCAACCATTTTTTCTTTTTCTTCTATTTTATTTTTTTAATTTATAAGTTTGAGAGAAAATAATAATAATCAAAAATTTAAAAAAAAAAGGTTTTTTGAAAAACCTTTTCTATTTTTTTAGGAATAGCTTTTCCTCTTTGTGAGGGAGGAATAACTATTCCTATAAATAAATCTCTACCAAACAAAAGAATTATTATTTTAAATAAATAACCATTCTATTTTAAGAGTATATTTCGCAAACCAAACGAGTATAAATGTTAAAAACTCATGATTTGAATTATCAACGCAACTAATTTGAGCATTCAATGTGGAGGATAAAATATTGATTATATGGTAAAAAAAAAGAAAGAATTTGTTTGACACCCAAAGGAAAAAAAACACATATCTATCACATGTATAGTCTGAAGTGCAGTTCTCCCCAAATAAAAGAAACAAAACACATTATTTGATACCCCAAATATAGAAAAGGAAAGAGAGGGCAACAAAATGTGAAAACATGTGACTTTGGACTGCACAGGGCAGGTGGGATTGTCCAAATTACATAAAATTTGAACAGCCAAATTGTAAGGAATTTTTAGTGCATTTTAAAGTGTCAATGTTACCTTCGGACGGAGGAAGGGGAGGCAATGGCCACCCTCCAACTCATAATGCAAAAAAAAATAATAATAATAAATAAATAATTGAAAGTAAAAAAATAATTTATAAGATAATTTTTATTTTTTTTGCAATACAATTTATTGATCTTCGGCCTTTGCCCATATTAAAATCTGTCTCCGTACTTGAGATCTCAGGAACTATCATACTAAGTAGGTATTTGATTTTTTATTTTTAATTTTAAATAATAATAATTTTGGGTAAGACCCATCAACTCAAGTGAAGGGTTAATCCTAAAAAATATTTTATTGAATAAATACCAATTTTCAGAAAGAGGAATGATACAACCCCAAATTGAGCCAACTCTTTTCTTATTTTTTTAATTTTAAAAATAATGAAATAAAAAATTAAAAAAGTTTATGAAACAATAATTTAAAAAATTGGTCATTATTATGAATAAAAGTATAATTTTTATTTTTTTGAAAAATACCAAATAAAAGAAGGATCAAAATAAAAATGATTGTTTCATAAACTTTTTTAATTCTTAATTTTGTTATTTTTTAAATTAAAAAATAAGGTAAAAAATTCTTAAACAAAATACAGTTTTTATTTTTTAAAAAACGCCAAAAAAATAACCAAAATAAAAATTATTGCTTTAATTTTAAAAAATAAAATAAAGTAAAAATTGACCCAAAGTTAAGCATTTCCCTTTCAGAAATTTCAAATTGAATACTTTTTTTTAAAATCAAACCTCCAAGCCTTTGTTTAACGTACACGTGCTGTAAAAGAATGATCAAATTATTGTGCAGTGACAGCACTTGTGACGTCGAGGGCCATACGTACATGCAAGTGGCAGTGACAGCACTAATCAAGCAGCTGTCTTTGGGAGAAATGATGAGGTCGTGAATCTTGATTTAACAAAACTAAGAAGATAGCGGTTGTTAATTAACATCTTCACTTTTTATTGCTAGATTTGATTGATGAAATATTTTGTATGTAAAAATAAAATTGTAGTAATTTTTTATTTAAATAATAATAAAAAGTGATTGATGTAATATAAAAAGTAAAATATTATAGTTAATTTTAAGATAAAATTTTTGGGTTTTTAGGTCCAATCTGGTCCAGTTTAGGCCTTTGGCAAACATCACTTCATTTTTTTTTAAAAAAAAAAATCAACATCAAAATATTATCACTTTTATATTATATAATTCACTTTTTATTATTATTTAAAAAAATCACTACAAAATAAATTTTTTTTTTTTTTTCACTTTTTAATACCATTTTTTCACTTTCTTATACCAATCATTATTTTCTTTTTTAATTATGAAGAGCGTGTTAGAATTCCCTTGTTGTTTAACAAACAAGGCCAAAATAAAAAATGGCTCAAATCGTCCTCTTTGCACTTTATTTCGGCGGTTATATAATTGCAAGGGAAAATTGTAATGTTGGTCCATAGAGTTTTAAGATCCCACAAATCAGTACCTATGGTTTTAAAAATTACAAATAATTTATTGTGTACATCTTTTCTCGAAATCGTCATGAAATTATATATTTATTCTAAAAGACTTATAATAAAGAAAAAGGAAACAATAAAAATAGGCATTAGACAGAGTAAGAGTGGTTCAACCATCTCCTCTAGGCGACTCAACGGTGTCCGAACCACACCAACCCAAAGCCTAGCACTGACTTTTTTATTTTTTAAACAATTTTTATAATGAATGTATAATTTCATAATGACTCAACTGAAAAATGGTCAAATCTTGTACAAAATAAATTATTTACTACAAAGGCATATCAGAGATAATTATTTTTAAAAACTTATTTGTCAATACCTCAAATTAGAGACCAATTTTACAATTTTCCATCGATCTAAAGTTTGATCTCCGAATCACAAGGCCATTGGTGTAAGTGTAACCAGCGTTTCATTGGCATTAACCCGCAGTCTTTTCCGATGGATGGTGACGGAGACAATTAAAATATTGACTATATATAATAAACAAAACCAGAAAGGAAATCTGAATTGACCCACAAAAACTTTTTTTTATCTGAACGGGAAAAGTTGTTTTTACTAGCTACCAGCCTACCAGCCTACCACCTAATTGAGCTCATTTTCAAATCACAAATTTAAAAATATAAACTTGATTTGGTAATGTGTCTTGAAAGATATAATTTTTAAAAGTAATCTGGTGTAATATTATATGAAGGTGAAAATTAATTTTTAATAAAATTTAATGTGTTAATTTCTTGAAGCAAATTATTATACCAAAAGTCATGACTCCAAAACGCCCCCCCTAATTTCTTCTCCGATCAAGAGTTAATCGCAAGAGATATGTTTCAATTGCATTTTATTAAATTACTATTTATCTAAAAGGGATCAAAACATTAATAAACTGCTAAGTCTAATTTCGATAGAGACAAAACTTAATTTTTAGGCAATACTACATATTCAACTCTTATTCTATTAAGCTGATTTGGCAATGTCAAACAATTTTTACTAAAAGATTATAGAATTTAAAAATAGATGAACATTGCTATATTAATTTAATAAGACGAGAGTCGAGTAATTAATCATAAATAAGATGAGATTGATTAGGAAGATTGTGGAATGAATAGAGTGTATGTTGGTGGTCCTTTGTTGGAAATCTTGCTTTACTTTACAATCCTTTTCCTAGGGGCCTAGGGGCAATTAGGTGCCTATATATATATATATATATATATATATATATATAGGATATATATAGGTGTGAGCTAATTAGGTATTACTTGCTTTATATGGGGGATTGACGAAAGGACTGGGACACCTTTTAACGTCTGAAGTAAAGTAATTAACCAACTAAAACAGGCAATTCTAGGCATAAACATCATAAGATGCCTATTTACTTGTCGGCAAGGGTGCAGCTTAGGTTGCTCGATTATGAAGCTAATAAAAGTTGTAATGTATAATACATTCTTTTTGTTCTTGGGAAACGGGAAGACAGAGGGCATGCACCTAATGAAAGCTGACGAAAGATTTGGCTTAGTTACTGTTAAAAAAAAAAAATTACCGAGATTTTTGTTTGTAGTGTTTTTAACTATTTATATTTAATTTGAGAGAAAATTACACTTACCTTTTAAATTACCATCTCATTAGTTGTGTGTTTGTGATTGTGATTTTATAGGTGAAAATACAATTTGGAACTAAATCACATAAAATGGATTGTTTGGGATTGAGTTTTTAAAAACTTGCGAGTTAAAAATATAGAAAATTTGATTTTTCAAATCACGGACAAAGTGATGTTTTTTGAAAACTCATAATTTTAAAAGCTAAACTGCGATTTTAAAGGTTAAACTGTAATTTTTTTCAAATGCTTAATATGTTTTTAAGAATCATTTTTCTAAATCGCATATTTTAAAATAGCAAACCCAAACAAACCCTTAATGTCTTTACAAATTACCAATTGTGTCAATTAATGTCCATTCTAAACTATCAAAAAAATGTCAATATCTCCAAAAAAACATGTAAGGGGGAATGGTTACATGAAAATAAAATACAGACAACAAAGGTTTGAACAACCCAACAATATGCCTCAATAAAACTGGATCAATGCAAGTATACAGAAAATAAAATAAATGTTCCCACTGAATGAAACAACCCTATGAAATGGCTGCTAGTTAAGACGGTTTGTAGCATAGCAAAGACAACACGAAAAGGGGCATAAACCTTGCATTTTCTCCCAAAATGGAGCTACTGCCCACCTTCACCAAAATGGCCGAAAGATTTCTCAACCTTTCCTGAACCCATCAAAACAACAAGAAGAAAAGCATTGGCAGAGTCAAAATAATATTGCTTATATGAATATTTTGTGTCTAAATAAATTTCAAGTAAATATAGCTCAGTACTTGAGGGTTTTTTTTTCTTTTCTTTTCTTTTTCCGAGCTTGAGTTTTCATTATTTGTTAACAAGCTAGTAGAAACTCCTTAAGAGGTCTATTTAACAATTTAAAAATATTGAACGTTAATATAATTTAAATTCCTATAAATTAAAGTCAGAATTTTGATATTTATTCCACATAATTATTATTCATTTTTTTTTTGTTGGGTAGGCATTACTTTAGTTCTCTCATTAATTCTCACTCTCACTCTCACTCTCACTCCTCCTAGCATAACATTCACATCCGTTCAGTAAGTTTTATCTAAAAAAAAATTGATTTAATTTGTTTCTATTTTAAAATTCTAATTAATTAACCAAAATAATATTATTGGACCAGGCAGCGGAATGAGAATGTCGTGACCCAGTGCGTTTGTGTCTTTTGATGAACACAGGCCAGGTGTATTGTTCTTTTGTGTTCCCTCCATCCTACAATTGCATGGCTGTGGCTCGATTGGTTGACCCAATTGGCAGAGAAAAAAAGAAAAAGAAAAAAGCAAGTTGGGATGAGATAGACACTAGACAGGGCTCCTGATCAAAAGACAAATTCGGGAAAAAAAAAAGCTTGCAAAAAAAGGGCTCTTTCCCAAAATAAAAAGAGTCCAAAAACACTGAATGCGTTGGGGAGCTGGGATGCATGGATCGATGGACGAAACTGAAGTGACGTGACTGCGGACCATATGGTATTATGCAGAGGAACATGTGGGAAAAACAAAGAACACACAAACACATACAGAGACAAGAAGAAGAAAAAAGCTGCGGATTTTAGATAATAGTAATATGACTAGCTAGGTATATATTGTAGCACAGGAAACAAATATCAACACGGCTGTGCGTGCATGTGTGCCTGGTTCTCCCTCATCGATTGATGCTGATCATCAACTTGGCCTTGGTGGGGAATAGGGGGTTGCCACAACAGTCAAAAAGGTGGCCCAATTGCCTGCATCAAATCTATATATTATGATATCGTTTCATATATGAGAACCATAGGGTTAGGGATAGGGATGATAGTACATGGCCAAACGCTGCTAATAGATATGTGGTCAGGATTGAATCCGGCAAAATACTTGGCGGGTATTTTGTGTCTATCTATATATATAGACGATGTCAAAAAAAAAGAAAAAGAAAAAAAAATAGTGTAAGGTAGCTTTTAGATATTTGTTTGGGTCGTCTCGTTAGCCACCCAAAGGGTGGTTAGGCTACGTACTCTTAAAACTTAATTTGGGGGTGACTTTAGAAAAAAAAAAGGAATAATAATAATAATTTGATTGCTTAAAAAGGATGGTTCGATAATTTCAACAATATCTAAAAGTCACTTATGATTTATTTATTTTTTATTAAAAAAAATAATTTTAAATGAATGCGCGCGTGTTGAAAAAAATGTATTACACCGTATCCAAATCCACGTGGTCACCCCCATTAATTTTGAACTACCCATTACTGAAACTAAAGAAAACGAGACAGCTGAAAAAAATGGTGTCATAATCAACCAAGAAAGCTAGCTTGGGGGCTTGAAAAGTAACTCAAATTGGATAAGATCTCCATTCTCATATGAAGATGGATAAAGTCTTCTTTTAAATTGAATTAAACCATTTTTTTTTTAATCTAGTCTATTATATATATATATATATATATATATATGAAAATCACATGCATGCGTCATTTAAAATATTATCCACATTTAGAAAATTTTGTGGATGAAGATATATAACCTAATGGATGGGCGGGCTTATAATTGAATGCGTTGAAAAATACCAGAAACACAAAGTTTCAATGATTAAATCATCTTCATATGCCGTGTTTAATTTCTTCTCTACCTCCGTTTCTAGAAGTAACTCATGCACCATATATATTGCGACAAAATTTCAAATGATTACATATACATACTGACATACATAATACATGCATGTATAAATTAAGCTTAATTAGTTTGGTTTTGCTGACTGTTTGGGTATTTAAAAAAAAAACACAAATGGAGAAACTCCATACAAGTGGTCGTGTAGCTAGCCACTGCGATTCTGCGAAGCCATATATAATGTCGGCCACTTTTAATGGTAGCCATTGAACCATATATATGAAATATCAGACACAGATTCTTGTTCTTGGAAATCCTTTCTCTTTGCATTTATATCCGGACCAGTAAATGTTCTCTTTATTTTAGTTATAGAAAAAAAATTCTTGTTTCTTCTTTTAGCTACAAGTACTTTTTAATTAAAAGCATCTGCATTTTATTCTCTATTTTAACTATCAATTTTTTTTTTATTTAAATATTATTTTTCAAGAATTTCTTTATTCTTTGTAAAAAATAAAAAATTGAGAGAAGTGAGAGTGATAATTTTTTTTTTTTAAAAAAAATGTTATTTTTGGGATGGAATATTCACCAAATTTTATTGCTAGATCGAGTAGCTAGCTGGATTTGATTAGCCAGGTGTGAATGCTCATTCCAGACCACTTTCATAATTTTTTGTTATTATTTATATTTTCTCTTTAATTAAGGAGGGAACAATAAGATTCTGAAGACTCCAAATCTTAAAATATCTCATACTGGCGTCTGATAAGTATAATTGATGCTTTAAAGTTTAATTAGGATAATTGACTCCATAATCCTATTGTCTTGTCAAAACAACTTGGCCCCTTTTATGTGTTAATAAAGCCTGTGATCGTTCCCAGGTGACATGACTAAATCACCATATATGCAAGTGTCACACTAGGAAAGTATGTTTAATGGAGCACTATCTCTGGCAAAAATGGAACCACTAAAGAATGTTCCAAGGAAACAATAACTTTGAAAGTGGAGAGTACTGAAGACTCTTCCAGGAGTTTGATTTAATTTCCTATTTTTGGAAGACCATTATCTCAGATCCTCTCAGAGCCGCCGTACATTATTACCAGTGCAATCTTTGTTGTACGTCCCTTCAAACCAAACACTCATGCCTTTCAAATTTGCAACTTGCATCACCCGTCACTATGAGACAAGTTCATTGGCAGTCTCTATATTAATTTATTAAACAAATTCAATATTTATCCAGTTTCTGCTTGTAATTTTGTCAGAATAGTAATTAAATTGTTTAATAAGTTATTTCTTTATCAGTTTTATCTTTTGAAATAATTGGTGAGTTATCTCAGCCAGTTTTATAGGGAGAATCTGAGCCTCAGGAGATGATAAAGGAAAAACTCGATCATTGGCTAGCAGTGGATCCGTGGAAAAGGAAAATCGACAAGGAACATGTTAAGTCAATGGAAAATTCCTATTCTGGTGAAAATATTTTAGATTGTAGACACTAGCTGCCCTAATAGCTAGCATTCTAAAACCATGGGAGATGAAAAACCATACCCAGAACTAGAAGAGTCGTGGTATTTAAAAAAGAAAAAGGAAAACAACTTTTATTATTATTATTTTATATATATATATATATATATATATATATATATATATATATATATATATATATTATTAGCAATTTTCCTACGTACCCGAATGATTAGCATTAATTCAGATAGAAATTGCTTTAAATACACAGCCCTAAACCATGCATGAAGCAGAAATGGTCAACAAACAACTAAGTCCACTCCATTTGTTTTTGGTAACCCTAGTAAAGGTGTTCAAGAGTGGGTTGCAGAGCTGAATACACAGCATTCCATCCCTCCTGCGTAGGGTGCGCACCGTCCCAAAAGAATGATGCTTTGGGGTCCTTACAAAGAGTATATTTTTTGGCCCCACTCTCATCCACATTCCCACAGTTATAATCGCTGCTTATGCCAAAGCAACATGGCTTCAATGGGTTCTCAAACTTTCTACTTCCTGCACAAAATGAAGATACAAATTGAAATCACTTTGTTTTTGATTCCTGAAAGCCAACCAAAATAATTTAATTCAAAATGGCTCTCAACGGCCACACTGATCATGGGGTAACCTACGACAAAGGCCCAAACCTATAACACCAACCCAGCCTACACACTGTTTTCATCAAGCCCATACACTAAAATCTTTTGAGTAATTATTATTGTTAAGAATATTATTCTAGGATTATTTACTTTATTATATGTATTCTAGGTCTACTAGGTTATTTGTCTATCACTCATAACCTTTCTATAAATAGAGGTCTATGTAATCACATCAATATCAGTTCTCTAACAATGTAGTCCATTATATGCTTATTCTCTCTCTCTTCTCTCTCCAATATATTTAAGACTTACAAATGAAAGCAATTGTATAATCACCTGGGCTTTTACCTTTGTTCTCGATTACGAACATGAAGGAGGCATAGAGATCAAGAATGAGGAAAGGAGAGTCGTTGGTTTCGTTATTCAACGTAGCCACGGCTTTTTCCAACAAGAGGTTGTGGTAATTCACGAGCAAGTTTACGGTTCCATTGCATTGTCGGAATGAGGCCACGGCCGTGCTCCTAGGGAGACATCCTAAAGGCTGTAAAGCTGTCACTGCTACTTTTTTTACTCCCAGCCCATGAATGCGTTTCAAGTTCACCGCAAGTTGTTTCACCACTTTGAGAATGAAAGATTGAATTGCCTACAAAAGTGGAAATATTTAGGCAAATTAATTCATGCATGCAGCTTTCTTACAAATTGATTATTATCTAAACGGTAATCAAATTAAATTGTTTAATGACCGACCTGATAAATACTGTGTAAACTTATAAAGAGATGATAATTTAAGTAACACTGTTACATTAACAATAATTAAATTTAATTTTAGTGGTAAAAATAGTAAGTGGCACATGAATTACCACAGTAAGTTGTAAAGAGACTTATAATAAAAATTCTTATACGTAAACTCTTAATTTTTATTTTTTATTTTAATCTTTCCTTCTCTATTTTTTCTTTTCTGGGATTAGGCAGAGGTGACAAATTATAGAGAACTAGCTAATTAATGCTACAACTTTAAGTGTCTCACATAATTTTAGTTTTCAATGATGAATTATTATTATTTAATATCATAAAGTATCCAGAGTTTCTGCCTTTCTGGATGGGAAAGAACCACCAAGCCCATCAACAGGGCCATATGCTTATGGCATTCACACGTCGAGCCGACGAGAGACAAGAGTCACACAAACAACACTTTAAAAAAGAAACAAAAACAATCATCCTGGGGTGGTTGAAACATCAAAATGTCACTAATGTCTAATCTGGTTAAGCACTTGTGGATGGATCAAACTTTTTAAAATAAATTTCCTTAAATCTCAATATTATTTTAAAATTAACTAATTTTAAATTTTTATCAGATCAATGTTTATTACATTTAATGTATAAAAAATATTAAAATTGATGAAATCTAAACTTTTAATTTTATGAATTCTACATATTAGAATACTCCAACAGTACTTCTAGAGAGGATCAATATCCTATCCCATAATTTCTATCCATAAAAGAGAAAACCTACTGCTTGGTAAGTCTACGTGGCAAACGTCCAGCGGGGACATAGTAGCAGTTTATTGGCCTAGCTAGGAGCTAGGACTAGGAGATGCGGTCAAAATGTTTTGGAAAATGCTTGGCCGTGTCCACAACTTTTACTACGAAATTATTTACACAATTATGAATTGTCACCTTAGCTGGTAAATGATTTTGTTGTAGTGCTTAATTATGTTTTTATAAAAAATATTAAGTAATAAAATTTGATAAATAAATTTACTTATTTAACTGCTAATGTGGTAAATGATACATAAATTGCCCGGTCAACTTATATAAAAAAATAATAATAATAATAGAGGAAAAGCTAGCTATAATAAATTCTCACCGGAGCAGACCCGCCGCTACTGGCAATGTAAGCATAGTCATTGCCGGAGAGGGTGACGAGGGCGACGGAGGACTGGAGGTCTCTAATGGTAAACACGTTGTCTGTGATGAGAGGGTGGAAGGTATCGATCTGGGTCGTCATGTTCGGGCCCGGGTATAAGGTCTGAAAAACACCAGTTCCTCCATAGGCAAAGTTCATTCCATATTTCAACAATGGAATCCCATATTTCCTCCATCTGTACGGAATTGGAGACCTAACCCCCACGAACTTAGCTGCAGTACAATTAGATCAGATCGAGAGGCTTAATTTTCTTTTTTCTTTTTTTCTTTATAGGAACAAAAACAAAACTCCTTTTTTTTTTTGTTCTAAGGAGTTCTTATGGAAACAAAGAATAAAGTTCTTATGATTTGTTGAAAAGTGAAAGTTGCGTTTGTGGGGTTAATCAATGTCATCATGATAGAAGGAATAAGGAAACAGAGTGATTAAAGATATATAGAAGAAGAATTATGGTGGTGGGAAACAGAAGCATCAGACAATGAAAGCTGAAAACAAGCGTTACAAGCACCGAAAGTAGGAACGTATACTACAAATAGATGCTGACCCAACAATACAATAATTACAAGCACCACGCGGCCGTGCGGCCGTGTAGCTAGCCAAGTGGAAAAGAACTCAACAACCCACGATCGATATATCAAAATTACACGAACTAAATCTTACCCTATTGTTATTTTATTAGGTTGGTGAGACAATGTTTATTGGCCTCTTCAATTAATTTTTATTAAGAGAAATTAAAGACTAATAGACACTTTCACCATTGGAATTAGGATTCTCATGAAAGAATATCGGTTTAATTAGTTATGTTGGAGAGGTCTTTTGGTCAAAGCCAAAAATACTTCTCACATATAACTAATTAGATAATATCCAGTAGTTCAAATGAACTAAAGAGGAACTGTTCCTTCGGGTTGATCCGATAAAACTGCAATAGAGTAGTTAAAATTACCCAGCTAACTCATGCCCATTAGTTGTGCCAAAAGACAGAGAGAGAGAGAGGAACCACACGTATGGATAGCTATTAAAGTAATAGGAAAAGTGGCAAGCTAGCAGAGAAGAAGAACCCACCGTTGATATACAAAAATTAATAAAAATAATTAATGCCCATTACTTGTGCCAAAAAAGACATTAGAGAGAGAGAGAGAGGGACACACGTACCGATGTAATCGGTGAGGACACGGCCATCGGAGAAACGACCTGCTGGTTTACCTGGAAAGGTGATACCATATGGATATTTCCAAGAGGGCCAAGCTTTGCCGATGTTGCCTGTGTCAGCATATGAATCCCCAAACACAAAGAGCTTTGATGGACGAAATTTAGAGATATGACGATGGCTGTGGTGGTGGTGGTGGTGGTGAGGAGCTAAACTTCCTCGCACCACTTGTTGCGCTGTAAAAAGTCGCACAAACACACAGATTATCGATCGACAAGTATTCAGTTTTCACGGCAAAAGAATGTGATATTAGAAGTAGACTTATTGTGTTAGAAATTAACCTGAGAGAAGAGACAGAAGGAAGTAGCAGAGAACACAATAGAGGAGCTTTTGTGTGTCCATTATAGCTAATTAACAAGAGAAGCCAAGCCTATCGTGAAGCGTTGCACAACCCGTTGAAGATTAACGTGTGTGTGTGTCTATATTATATATATATATATATATATATATATATATATATACACGTGGCTATTCAAAGTGTTTGTGGAGTGAAACAGTGAAGGTCATTTGTACTTATGACTTGTTTGGGTGTGCGTTTGAAGAGTCTAAAAATACGTTTAACACTTAAAAAGTACATTTGAAAAAAATAAAAAAATAAAAAGAAAAAGAAGTAAAGGTTCAACAAGCATAGCTAAAAATGGTCAAAATGAACTTTTCGCAAAAATTAAAAAATGAAGCTTTTACTAAAAAAACGTTTTTTTGACTTAAAAACTCTATTTTTCAAACACAATTCAAAACACGTTCTTAGAAAATGATCGGGATAATATAGATTTTATATAATTCTCTTAAAAAAATATTTTCCATTTCATATTTTATAAAAATGAGTGTTACATGGCTATATATTCATATTTTAGTAGCTAACATAATAATTACCACGTTGATGCAGAAGTTACAATTGATATTTGATACCGAGTTGTTAGATATTCAATTAATGGCGCTAAAATATCTTGACAAAGAATGTAAGCAAAAGAAAGGCAAGACATATCATTAAAAAAAAAAAAAAAAGAAAGGCAAGAATTAATTGTAATATATTTGGGGAAATACTGCGTAGTGTGTAGTGAATAGGCATAACTTTTGCTATGAATTTAAAATCACGTGAACGTATGATTTTAATTTGGAAAGCTTTTCTTGGCACAAATTGCCTGTCACCCAGGGGCAGAATTAGGATTTAGAGTGTAGGGGGACGGATTTTTTTTTTTTTTTTGATTGGGGAGATGGACAGACTTATATAATACAAAAGCACACATAGATAGATATAATCTCTTTATATGTATGTTTATATAAAATAAAAGTATAGAAGTCTTACATTTAATCTCATGGTATAAGAAACACACAATAGTATAAATAACTAGCAAAATAAACTAATTAAACACAATTTATAGGGTTCAAGAAAAACGGTATATTTGAGCGTATACTCATTTTTCTAAGAATTCTTTGAAGCTCCAAGTAACAACAATGCTAAGAGTCGAGTCAAACAATGGTAAGTATTGATTGTTGGTTAAAAGCCACTCAAAGAACTCAAACCATTTAACTTTTCCTTTTACATATTCAATTAGAATCCCAAACCAAATTGAACTTCTGGTTAGAAGTGAACTAGAATATGAATGGAAACAAAATGAATGGGGTATTTTAGGTTTTTTTATGTTGAAAGAGGGGGTAAACTAGAAAAAAGAATTAAAAGAGGACACAAATATATATATATATATATATATATATATATATATATATATTGGGGGCAAAACTAAAAAAAAAGAATTAAAATGGGATACAATTATTATTTTGGGGGGACAAAAATATTATTTTGGAAGGACAAATTTATAAAATGAATATAGTTTAAGCAAATTTGTAAAAATTTTGGGGCCGGGACGAAAACTGCCACACCACTATATATGCTCGGTGAGTATATATATAATATGAGAAATTTGATTACGAAGAGTCGTTTCGAGAAATTTGATTGTTGCCTTATCTTGTTGCGGAAAAGTTAAATTTATCTTGCTTTAGATTATGGTTTTTGGTTATATGGCTTATGGTAATTAGTAAAGGTACTAAAAATGAAATTAAATATATTATTTTAATTATAAACGAATGAAAAGGTATAATTACATACCAAAAAATCACGTGTAGAAGCAATTCGATTGTACAAATTTGATAAATATGATGATTCAAATTTTTTTTTCCTTCTTCATATAAAAAGAAAAAAAAAAAAAGGATATTTATGGCCAATCGGAATGTTGCCTTCCAGTTAACAGAAAATCATTTAAAAAAAATAAATAAAAATTACGCAAACGTGGGTTACGTGATGTGTTTGCGGTCCAAATTAATAGAAAATCCTAACAACGGTGAGCTAAGTAAAAGGATTAGGTAGTTTAGAAAGTTAATTACTTTTTTTTAGAGTTTAAAACTACACTGCAATTTGAATGTAAATTTGAAGACGGTAGGTATAATTTTTCCTATAATTTATAGCCTATACCCAGAACGAGTCGTGGTATTTAAAAAAAAAAATGAAATGAAAGGAAAAACAACTTAGTACTGTTAGAATATATTCATAAATATTATGATATTTCTATATTTGCCCAACAAAGAAATATATATATATATATATAGTTGTGTTCAAGTTTTTTTATTCTCTAGATTATTTTAACGTACAGTGACAACAAAAGCAGAATTGCTTAACAAACGAATGAAACAAACAACCTTAGAAAAGTTGTTCGAGAGTCGCTTGCAGAGCTGCATACACAGCAAGCCATCCCTCCTGCGTAGGGTGAACACTGTCCCAGAAGAATGCTGATTCTTTGTCCTCACAGAGTGTATATTTTTTGGCTCCACTCTCATCTACACTCCCACAGCTATAATTGCTGCTTATCCCAACGCAACATGGCTTCAATGGGTTCTCAAACTTTATACTTCCTGCCCAAAATGAAGATGCAAATTGAAATCATGTTGATTTTAATTGGTTCCTGAAAGCCAACCAAAGTAATTGAAAAAGGCCCAAGCTAAAACACCAACCCAATAGTATGGAAAGCAATAAATATTTCTTAAAGAAGAATGACTAAAACTTAAAGCAAATGTATAATTAATCACCTTCCTTTTCCCCTTTGTTCTGGATTACGGACAAGAATGAGGCATAGAGATCAACAATGACGAAAGCAGAGTCGTTGGTTTCATTATTCAACTTAGCCACGGCCTGTTTCAACAAGAGGTTGTGGGAATTCGCGAGTGAGTTTTCGGTTTCATTGCATTGTTGGAACGAGGATGTGGCCGTGCTCCGAGGGAGACATCCTGAAGGCGGTAGAGCTGTCACGGCTATCTTTTTCGCTCCCAACCCATGAATGCGTTTCAAGTTTACAGTAAGTTGTGTCACCACTTTGGGAATGAAAGATTCCAATCCCTACAAATAGATCAATCCCAATTACTGGTGAAACTAATTGACCTCACAGTCCACGTGGCATTACCGTATCAGCCACAATAAAAATTGAATTGTTTACTGACTGACGTGATAAATATTATCGATTATACATAGAAAATTGGTATGACAATCTACTTGATAATATTGCTACATCAACCACAATCAAATTTAATTACTTAATGACAGTTGTAGTAAATGTCATATGGACTATCACAGTAGTTTGTAAGAGGCTTATAATCAATGTTGAAGAACCATAATTTTAAGGCACCCACCCTCAAATAAGCTATATATACAATACTTTGATTTATAAGAGCACCTCCTTTTTCTTTTTTTTTTTTCTTTTTTCTAGAACCTATATATTGTGTTCATTTAACTAATACGAGTAAAAATTATCATCTATAAGCTTGTCTTCTCCTTATATTAAACACGAATATATTTGCTTTTTGATTAGGTACTTTTGTAGCTAGCTTATGCATTCTTTTTTTAATCATCTTTCTCTTTTTGGTACAATCATTTCTCCTCCTTATCTCTCGATAGCTTAAGAAAACTATAAAAAAAAAATTAAAAAAAAAACCATAAAATAATATTTTATAAAAGTAGACTGGAATAAAAAAAATCTGTTAAGAGTTTGATTGACAATTAGTTATAAAGAGCTATGATCCCATAAATCATTAGGTCACATTTTTTGAGTGATACTATATACTCGACACGTTATCTTTTTTCATCTAACTTGTAGTCCCATAAATTTTTAGGTCATGTATTTTGAGTGATACTATATACTCGACAAATATTTATTTTTTATTCACTAAAGTTGATGTGACAATTTGATGGTTTAAAGGGTGATCACACCATAACTAGTGTGGTCATTCTCATAGCCAATCACAACCCTCCATAGAGGTTATGATAGAGTGACAAGTTGTGACTCTTGATGAAGAGTCATATTCTAACTCTATAAATAGAGTTTGATAATGAGAAGTACGTACGTCAAAATTCATTATGTCATTATCAAGTTGCTTTTGTCCTCCATTGGATATCTACCCTAACGGGAGATTCCTACAATCAAGCGATTAACGTGATCCTTTCATAGTATGTGGTGGATGAAAAAGGTTCCTTTTTTTTTGGTCAAAAATGACCACGACACATCAACTTTTAATGAGTAAAAGATTAGTACGTGTATAACTTTAGTCCACGTTTTCCTCATTCGTTTGTGGGGGTATATGATTTGCAGTGACATGCACTGATGCACACATCAAGCCGAAGATAGACAAAGAGGCGCGCACAAACACAACTTAAAACCAAAAACACAATCATCCCCACTTCTTGAAACGTCAAAGTTTTGTAACTCAGACTTTTTGTTTGTTCTGGTTAAGCGTTTGTGGATGAAATATAAAGAATTTTTTAAAACATTTTATTGAGAATTAAATAATTTTAAAACCTTATCTAGTCGACTAATGTTTATTACATATATATATATCAAGTTAATAAAAATTAATGTGATGAAGTCTAAACGTTTTAATTTAATGAATTCTGCATATTAAATTACTCCTAAACTATCAAGAGGAATAGAGGATCACTAGCTATCCTATCCAATAATTTCTTTTCAGAAAATTAACCTACTTCTTGACAAGTACTCTAGTGGCAAACTTTGTATCAGAGACATAGGAGCAGTTTATTGGCACAGAAGACGTGGTAAAAAAAATTTGAAAAATGATTGACTACTGCAAGATATTATAAATAACACGTTAATTTATAAAAAAGTTTGTAGTAAAAACTATGTGTTATAGAGTCTGACCTGAGTACCATTATTGACAATGTAAGCGAGGTAGTCATTGCCAGCAAGGGTGACGAGGGTCAGAGAGGAGTGGAGGTCACTTATGTTGAAGACGTTGTCTGTGATGAGATTCTGGAAGAAATCAATCTGGGTGGTCATGTTTGGGCCCGGGTTCAATGTTGGAAAAACACCCGTGCCTCCATATGCAAAGTTCATTCCGTATATCAACAATGGGATCCCAAGTTTCCTCCATCTGTATGGAATTGGAGACCTACTTCCCATGGATTTTGCTGCACGTAGTTAAACACAAGGTCAGAGTCAGAGATGCCCGGCCACCGCTTAGTTTGTGTAATATATAAAAATTACACAAACTAATTAAATCATGCCATTTACTTTTCTCTCTTTTTTTTATTCAAAAAGGGTAGGCCGAAGTGATCGGCCAATTGTGACTATCCTACTTGTATTGGGCATAGCTATAGTAGCATATACTCTTAAAAATCGCACATGAAGAGCTTAAACGGTAGAAATCGCAGGCGCTCTCTCAAGACTTGAACTATAGCCTGATCCAGCTTCATCAGAGCATCATTAGAAATCCAAAATGACTAATACTAATCAAACATATATGAAGATTCTCCATTAAGGAGATTCGAACTCACACCCTAATACATATCCTAATCACTTAAAAATTTTCTCGAACCATTAAACCATCCGCCTTGATGATAATTATGCCCTTTACTTGTGCCAAAGGACACTACTAGAGAGAGAAGCCCCCACCATTGATATATAAAATTTACAAAAACTAAATCGTGCCCATTTCTTCTGCCAAAAGAACCGTTAATATTACTAGAGAGAGAGAGAGAGAGAGGGGGAGGGTTATATATACCAACGTAATCGGTGAGGACACGGCCGTCGGAGAAACGACCTGTTGGTTTACCGGGAAAGGTGATACCATAGGGATCATTCCAAGCGGACGTAGATTTGTTGGTGTTGCCTGTGTCAACATATGAATCTCCAAAGACAAAGAGCTTTGATAGACCACCAGATTTAAAGAGATGATGACGGTGGCTGTGGTGGTGGTGAGGAGCTATGTGTCCTTGCACCACTTGTTGCCCTGTAAAGAGTTGCACAAACTCAGAGAGATTATCGACAAGTATTCAGTTTTCAAGGCAAAATAATGAGATATATAGAAGTAGAGCTATTGTGTTAGAAATTAACCTGATAGAGAGGACAAGAGGAAGTAGTAGAGAACACAATAGAGGAGCTTTTTTGTGTCCATTATAGCTAAGAAGAGAAGCCTGGCGACTGGCGTGAAGCGTTGCTCAAAGCGAGGAGGATTAAGTCTATATATAATGTCTCTATTACCATATGGGTGGTGCTCCAATGGTTCAAGAAAATTCTCAAGTGGTCCAGATGTGTACTGGTGTGTGAGTTCTCTTAGCTGCCTTAAATTCTATTGATGCCCTAATATAATTGAGTTAGGTTTTGGATCAGTCGAACTTGAATGAGCGGTTCGCATTGTCTAGGCCTTACTCTTAGGGTATATGCTATTATAGTCACATTCAAGTACGATAACTACAATTAGTCTTTCCAACTTACCTCTCAATATATATATATATATATATATATATATATATATATATATATATATGTCTCTATTATTTGTACGTAATATTCTTAAAATGTCTAATATTTGTAAAAATAAAAAATAAAAAACCTGCAAAATATTGGTAGAACGTCGGGGTCAGGGACTCAGGTGGGCAAAACCACGGAAAATGACTGTTTATTGATACAGCGTGTAATCAAATGAATTTATTTGACTATTCTATAAGAATAAACCATTTTATTTTAAAAGATTATCTGATGTACCAAACACTCCCTAAAGCTTAGAAGCCACACAGAGGAGACGAATTTGGAGAAAGACATTTTGGAATATCCGGGTGTGTTATAAGTTCAGGCTTCAACTCAGGGGCATGATACTAAGAACTCCGGCGTGCATAACTATTCATGCACGCCTGGCTTTTTTTTTTCTTTTAAATAATAATAATAATAAAATATATTTTATTATTTTAAAATATCAAATCACCTAGGCGTGCATAACACCGGACGTAATGTTTAACATCACCCTCAACTCAGTATGCAAATCGTTGAGGAAAAGTTTATATTTATATCTTTGGCTTTAGATTATGGTTTTTTTTTGTTAAATGGCTTATGGTAAAAGGTCGTAAAAATACAATTAAAAATGTTATTTAACTTAGTACTATTAGAATATATTCATAAATATTATGATATTTCTATATTTTCCCAACAAAGAAAAAATATATATATATATATATATATATATATATATATATATATATATATATATAGTTGTGTTCAAGTTTTTTTATTCTCTAGATTATTTTAACGTACAGTGACAACAAAAGCAGAATTGCTTAACAAACGAATGAAACAAACAACCTTAGAAAAGTTGTTCGAGAGTCGCTTGCAGAGCTGCATACACAGCAAGCCATCCCTCCTGCGTAGGGTGAACACTGTCCCAGAAGAATGCTGATTCTTTGTCCTCACAGAGTGTATATTTTTTGGCTCCACTCTCATCTACACTCCCACAGCTATAATTGCTGCTTATCCCAACGCAACATGGCTTCAATGGGTTCTCAAACTTTATACTTCCTGCCCAAAATGAAGATGCAAATTGAAATCACTTTGATTTTAATTGGTTCCTGAAAGCCAACCAAAGTAATTGAAAAAGGCCCTAGGACAAGGCCCAAGCTAAAACACCAACCCAATAGTATGGAAAGCAATAAATATTTCTTAAAGAAGAATGACTAAAACTTAAAGCAAATGTATAATTGATCACCTTCCTTTTCCCCTTTGTTCTGGATTACGGACATGAATGAGGCATAGAGATCAACAATGACGAAGGCAGAATCGTTGGTTTCATTATTCAACTTAGCCACGGCCTGTTTCAACAAGAGGTTGTGGTAATTCACGAGTGAGTTTTCGGTTTCATCGCATTGTTGGAACGAGGATGTGGCCGTGCTCCGAGGGAGACATCCTAAAGGCTGTAGAGCTGTTACGGCTATCTTTTTCGCTCCCAACCCATGAATGCGTTTCAAGTTTACAGTAAGTTGTGTCACCACTTTGGGAATGAAAGATTCCAATCCCTACAAATAGATCAATCCCAATTATGGTGAAACAAATTGACCTCACAGTCCACGTGGCATTACCGTATCAGCCACAATAAAAATTGAATTGTTTATTGACTGACGTGATAAATATTATCGATTATACATAGAAAACTGGCATGCTAATCTACGTGACAATATTGCTACATCAACCACAATCAAATTTAATTATTTAATGATAGTTGTAGTAAATGTTACATGGACTATCACAGTAGTTTATAAGAGGCTTATAATCAATGTTGAAGAACCTTAATTTTAAGGCACCCACCCTCAAATATATATATATATATATATATATATATATATATATATATATATATATACTTTGATTTATAAGAGTACCTCCTTTTTTATCTTTTTTCTAGAACCTATATATATATTGTGTATATTTAACTAATACGAGTAAAAATTATCATCTATAAGCCTGTCTTCTCCTTATATTAAACACGAATATATTTGCTTTTTGATTAGGTACTTTTGTAGATAGTTTATGCATTCTTTTTTTAATCATCTTTCTCTTTTTGGTACAATCATTTCGCCTCCTTATCTCTCAATAGCTTAAGAAAACTATAAAAAAAAAAAATAAAAAAAAAAAAAACCATAAAATAATATTTTATAAAAGTAGACTGGAATAAAAAAAATCTGTTAAGAGTTTGATTGACAATTAGTTATAAAGAGCTATGATCCCATAAATCATTAGGTCATATTTTTTGAGTGATACTATATACTCGACACGTTATCTTTTTTCATCTAACTAGTAGTCCCATAAATCTTTAGGTCACATATTTGGAGTGATACTATATACTCAACAAGTATTCATTTTTTATTCACTAAAGTTGATGTGATGATTAACGTGATCCTTTCATAGTATTTGGTGGATGAATCCCTTTTTTTTTGGTCAAAAATGACCACGACACATCAACTTTTAATAAGTAAAAGATTAGTACGTTATAACTTTAGTCCACGTTTTCCTCATTCGTTTGTGGGGGTATATGATTTGCAGTGACGTGCACACATCGAGCCCAAGACAGACAAAGAGGCGCGCACAGACACAACTTAAAAACAAAAAACAATCATCCCCACTTCTTGAAACGTCAAAGTTTTATAACTCAGACTTTTTGTTTGTTCTGGTTAAGCGTTTGTGGATGAAGTATAAAGAGTTTTTAAAAACATTTTATTGAGAATTAAATAATTTTAAAACCTTATCTAGTCGACTAATGTTTATTATATATATATAAAAAAAAAATCAAGTTAATAAAAATTAATGTGATGAAGTCTAAACGTTTTAATTTAATGAATTCTGCATATTAAATTACTCCTAAACTTATCAAGAGGAATAGAGGATCACTAGCTATCCTATCCAATAATTTCTTTTCAGAAAATTAACCTACTTCTTGACAAGTATTCTAGTGGCAAACTTTGTAGCAGAGACACAGGAGCAGTTTATTGGCACAGAAGATGCGGTAAAAAAAATTTGAAAAATGATTGACTACTGCAAGATATTATAAATAACACGTTAATTTATAAAAAAATTTGTAGTAAAAACTATATATTATAGAGTCTGACCTGAGTACCATTATTGACAATGTAAGCGAAGTAGTCATTGCCAGCAAGGGTGACGAGGGTCAGAGAGGAGTGGAGGTCACTTATGTTGAAGACGTTGTCTGTGATGAGATTCTCGAAGAAATCAATCTGGGTGGTCATGTTTGGGCC
This sequence comes from Corylus avellana, assembly GCF_965113065.1. Taxonomy (NCBI): domain Eukaryota; kingdom Viridiplantae; phylum Streptophyta; class Magnoliopsida; order Fagales; family Betulaceae; genus Corylus; species Corylus avellana. Next base: position 1,697,135 of record NC_142499.1, read on the forward strand.
CGGGTTCAATGTCGGAAAAACACCCATGCCTCCATATGCAAAGTTCATTCCGTATATCAACAATGGGATCCCAAGTTCCCTCCATCTGTATGGAATTGGAGACCTAATTCCCATGGATTTTGCTGCACGTAGTTAAACACAAGGTCAGAGTCAGAGATGCCCACCACTTAGTTTGTGTAATATATAAAAATTACACAAACTAATTAAATCATGCCATTTACTTTTCTTTCTTTTTTTTTATTCAAAAAGGGTAGGCCGAAGTGATGGGCCAATTGTGACTATCCTACTTGCATTGGACATAACTATAATATCACCTACTCCTGGGAGCCGCACATGAGGAGCTTAGACGATAGAAACTGCAGGCGCTTTCAAATTCAACTGAGTTATAGCCTGATCCAGCCTCATCAGAGCATCAATGAAAATCCGAAAAGACTAATACTAATTAAACATATGTGGAGATTTTCTATTGTGGAGATTCGAATTCACATCCTAATACATGCCCTAATCACTTAAAGAATTTTCTTAAACCATTAAACCATCTGCTTCGATGATAATTATACCCTTTACTTGTGCCAAAGGACACTACTAGAGAGAGAAGCCCCCACCATTGATATATAAAATTTACAAAAGCTAAATCGTGCCCATTTCTTCTGCTAAAAGACACGTTAATTAATATTACTAGAGAGAGAGAGAGAGGGAGGGTTATATATACCAACGTAATCGGTGAGGACACGGCCGTCGGAGAAACGACCTGCTGGTTTACCGGGAAAGGTGATACCATAGGGATCATTCCAAGAGGACATAGATTTGTTGGTGTTGCCTGTGTCAGCATATGAATCCCCAAAGACAAAGAGCTTTGATAGACCACCAGATTTAAAGAGATGATGACGATGGCTGTGGTGGTGGTGGTGGTGGTGAGGAGCTATGTGTCCTTGCACCACTCGTTGCCCTGTAAAGAGTCGCACAAACTCAGAGAGATTATCGACAAGTATTCAGTTTTCAAGGCAAAATAATGTGATATATAGAAGTAGAGCTATTGTGTTAGAAATTAACCTGATAGAAGGGACAAGAGGAAGTAGCAGAGAACACAATAGAGGAGCTTTTTTGTGTCCATTATAGCTAAGAAGAGAAGCCTGGCGACTGGCGTGAAGCTTTGCTCAAAGCGAGGAGGATTAAGTCTATTTATAATGTCTCTATTACCATAAGGGTGGTGTTCTAATGGTCCTTGAAAATTTTTAAGTGGTCCGGATGTGTACCAGTGTGTGAGTTTTTTTAGCTGCCTTAGATTCTTATTGATGTCGTAATATAACTGAGTTAGGTTTTGGATTAGTCGAACTTGAAGGACCGATTCACACCGTCTAGGCCCTGCTCTCAAGGTAGGAGCTACTATAGTCACACTAAAGTACAATAATTACAATTGGTCTTCCGGACCTACCCTAAATATATATATATATATATATATATATATATACAATAATGTCTCTATTATTTGTACGTCTGGCCTTCAGTGGGGTCGCAGTCATTCGCACTGTGAAAACACATGAGAAGCAATATTCTTAAAATGTCTAATACTTGTAAAAATAAAAAATAAAAAACCTGCAAAATATTGGTAGAACGTCGGGGTCAGGGACACAATGGGCAAAACCACTGAAAATTACTGTTCATTGGTACAGCGTGTAATCAAATGAATTTATTTGACTATTCTATAAGAATAAACCATTTTATTTTGAAAGATTATCTGATGTACCAAACATTCCCTAAAGCTTAGAAGACACACAGAGGAGACGAATTTGGAGAAAGACATTTTGGAATATCCGGGTGTGTTATAAGTTCAGGCTTCAACTCAGTATGCAACTCGTTGAGGAAAAGTTTATATTTATATCCTAGGCCATGATATTAAGAACGCCTGCATGTATAACTGTTCATGCACGCTAGATTATATATATATTTTTTTAATAATTATAATAATAAAATATTATATTTTATTATTTTAAAATATCAAATCACCCCGGCGTGCATCATGTTGGGCGTGATATTTAACATCACCCTTATATCCTTGGCTTTAGATTATGGTTTTTTTTGTTAAATGGCTTATGCTAAAAGGTCGTAAAAATACAATTAAAAATGTTATTTTAATTATAATAGAATGAAAAGGTATATAATTAACGAGATATGACTGATTTATCCAATCTCGGGCATCCGAATTATAGCATAATTGGAGTACAATTCAGGTATTCTATTGATATTTCTCTTAAAATAGGTTTTGAATTGAGAAACAAATCTTTTTGTTCCCATTGCCCGAGACAAATGACTTGGCAGCTGCCTTCCTGACTTTCCCACTGCCCCAAATCGTCTGTGTCACGCACGCCCAACGCCTCTTTTACTTTTAAATCATCTTCAATCTTCAAACGGTGATGATTGGCGCCTTTCTTTTTCTTTTTCTTGGCAAGAGGCCCATGAAAGGTTTCGCAGATGACTTGGGCAAGAAACTAAAACCAAAGGCCCATCTCAATATCTTTTGGGTCTTCTTAGCCCAAAAACAAGCTAGTCAGCCCAATTCTCAGCCCACGTGCATCATCAAATCATCCAAGAAAACCAAATGGTACCGAGCCAAGCTCCGCTCAACCCTGTAGCCAAACACCACCAAAACCCATCCCCACACTCTCTTTGTATAAAGCCCTCTCATCCTCTAGGGTTTCGGCCCCCATTATACTCACACTCTCTAACCCTAGATTTCTCTCTCCCACATTTCTACATACCCAACCATGGCTGAGCGTCCTGGAGGTGACCGCGGTGGATTCGGGAGAGGTTTCGGCGGTGGTCGCGGTAGGGGAGACCGTGGCCGCGGAGGCCGGCGCAGGCCACGTCGTGAAGAGGAGGAGAAGTGGGTTCCGGTGACGAAGCTTGGGCGTCTCGTGAAGGCCGATAAGATAAAGTCTCTGGAGCAGATCTACCTCCACTCACTGCCCATCAAGGAGCATCAGATCGTGGACCAGCTCTGCCCTGGCCTTAAGGACGAGGTCATGAAGATCATGCCGGTCCAGAAGCAGACCCGGGCTGGTCAGCGCACCCGCTTCAAGGCCTTCGTCGTCGTCGGCGACAACAACGGCCACGTCGGTCTCGGCGTTAAGTGTAGCAAAGAGGTCGCCACGGCCATACGTGGCGCCATCATACTTGCCAAGCTCTCTGTGATCCCCGTCAGGAGGGGTTACTGGGGGAACAAGATCGGCAAGCCCCATACTGTTCCGTGTAAGGTCACCGGCAAGTGTGGCTCCGTCTCTGTGCGCATGATTCCTGCTCCTCGTGGTGCCGGAATTGTGGCCGCAAGGGTTCCCAAGAAGGTCCTCCAGTTTGCTGGGATCGATGATGTCTTTACCTCGTCCAGCGGCTCCACAAGGACTCTTGGAAACTTCGTGAAGGTTTGTTCTTAACTTCTCTTTGATTGCTTGGATTGAGTTGCTCGTGTTTGGTTGGATTGGATCTGTTTTTTGATTAGGATTTCGTCAATTTGTGTTTGATTCGTTTGGGTTGAAATGCGTTAATTCATAGTGATTTGTTAACTGGTCTCTGTTTATGTGCTAGTTTCTGCAATTCATTTGTCTAAAGTGTCCATCAACGCCACAGATTTAGATATTTTGAAATTATAATTTACTAAAAAGATTAGCCTTAGTGTTATTTGCTATAAAATTATAATTATAATTTACTGAAATTACACGTGTCCATCAACTCATTTGTCTCTGTTTTGGTTCTTTATCTTGTTCTCTGTTAAAAATTAATGCGTCATTTTTAACAATTAAATATTTGTTGTGGTATTTGAAATTATATTATGGGATATGCGAGTGCGATTGTTTTTTACAGATCTGGGTTAAACTGGCCCTTTTTATACTTTGGAGTTGAGAACCTGCTATTTGTTACCTGGGATCCTATATATGTAATTGTTTACTCCATCTGTGATTTTTGTTTCATTCTCAAATATCAAAGTGTCATTTGTATCGGATCCTGAATTATTCTGTGGAGAGTTTTCTCCGCACGTTTTTCAGTTTAGGTATTTAAGTCTTGGTGCCTGTATGGGACTACAAAGCTTGTATCTGTGCGAGCATTAATCTACTTGTGCATATCTAATGGCTATAATGAGTATGATGGACCATCTGACATTGTATTTGCTAGTATGTTGTTTATGAAGTTCTATAGCTTTATTTTTTTAACCTAGGGAAAATGATATGTTCTGTAATCTAAGGTCTCACTTATAAAAAAAAAATCTAAGGTCTTAGACGTGGGCCTGAACACCACCCATCTAGTTGCCCTCTATGGTGACTGTTGCTTATTAACTTGTGGAGAGAAATTTCCTGGAGGTAGGGAGGAATTCCTCCAATCCAGTATGGAAATCTGTCATTTGTCCTTTTGGGTATGTTAGAATTCTTTTCACATCATAAGGGATAAATGACAATTTTATACTGTGTTGAAGGAAATTTTTTGGTATGCAATGTTGAATTTACATTTGGAATTGAGTTGTCTAGGTTAAATACGAATTATCTCTGTAATGGTGTTGTTTGGTAGTCTACTCACTTCAAAATTATGGATTCTTCCGTTTTCTAAATTTTTAGAAATGGCTCCATTGCTTCCTTTGTAATGATTTAGATTAGTATGATTGATGAAGGTTTTTTAGTTAGGACTTTAGAGAGCAGCGAGAGGCATTGAATATCTCCATCCCAAGGATGGTTCTCTCAATTTATAGAATTTATTAATTTTTAAACCTTGATTCTAAACTTTTACCCTTTACAGGTACTTGTTATTCAGTTATCAATAGGATTTATTTTTCTCTCTTATGGGCATTGCCGTTAGTTTTATGTATGGTTTTTAAACTAAAATTGAACACATGAAAGATATTTGCAAAGATGTGATGTGCCATTTATAAACTCGTTGACCATTTCTTGCCTTTTTTTTTCCCCTTCTACAGGCAACTTTTGATTGTCTGCTGAAAACTTATGGGTTCCTTACCCCTGAGTTTTGGAGGGAAACTCGCTTCACAAGGTCTCCATTCCAAGAGCATACAGACCTGTTGGCAAAACCTGTTGGCAAGCTAATTCTGCAGGAGCCTGAGGCGCATGAAGCTTAATCTAGTTTTTGCAGAAGTTTTGGAAAATGTTTTCTGTTTTGTGTTTTGAAACTAAGAAGTTATTTCTATTTTGACATTCTCAAAATTGGTTTGGATAATATATCTGAGAACTGTTTTAGAGGAGAAAAACATTGAAAGCGTTTGGATTATATGTTGAAAGCTATTTTCTGAAAAGCGTCTTATGGTAACACGTTTGTTTGTTTGAGATGCTGTATGAGATCGATCTGGGTGTGTTCATGTTTGGGCTCTTGTGCAAAGGTCTCAAAAACACCCCCATAGGCAAAATTCATTCTGTATCTCAGCAATGGGATCCCATATTTTCTCCCATCTGTATGGAATGGTTGTACCCGTATTCATCTGCTTGTAGTTTTAATTGTCATAGAGATTGAGCTTAATTTTTAGTTATCGCTGACACTGGCCCAAGTTATAAATTTCTCAATTCTTCAGCGGATGATGACAAACTATATATAAAGGAATTTAGATAATTTACGTGATTTGGCTTTTAAGGTTGACACCCATATGGCCAACAAAACTCAGGAGAATATGTAAATTTCTCCTATAGTAATGTTGATGGAAAAGATTCATTTTATGATATAGATTAAATTTTACAAATCTAATTTATATATGTTTACACTTGATGGCTAATTCTGTATGTTATCAAGAGTAGAATCTGTATTCCCAACCCATCAAAATCTTTATACGTATAGAGATCCCATGCGGGCCATCCATTATTTACGTTTAAGTTTTTTTGGGAGACTAATTACAACCACAAGAGACGGAGCAGCCCTTAAACATGCAAAGGATTAATGGAAGCTGACTCTTAAAACTTAAAAGAATGGATTATGGGAGACTACCTATTAATGTTGAAAGGAGTAATCTTGATAACCAGTCCAGGGAAAACATCGTCTGGGTCTTGGATATGTGGATTCTCCTCAACAATATACGGGTCCCCGCATTTTTCACTGATAGTTTGCAGCGTCTCTCCTTCACGAACAACATAAATTTCGTCGCACGGCTTGTTCATATTCTTCAGCACCATCCGAACACCGAATTCGCTTTCATCACAGCTTGTTGATTCACAACTACAAGTAGTAGAGCTCAAACCCAGCATTACTGCCAAGAACAAAGCACTACTGTACCAAGAAATCCTCTGATCTACCATTGCAGCTGATGAACGAACACACACCATTAAAGCTTTTCTTAAAGGGTTGTGGTATAAGGTTTTTTTGAATAGGATTCAGATTAGAGAAGGGTTCCTTTCTTATGGCGGTTGGAAGGGGTGCAATTCTTGGCGGGAGTTGAAATGGTTCACTCAGAGTGGTAGGTATATATATCTGTCAGGCACTCAGGGGAAGACTTGAAAACGAGATTATATTTTTATAAAAGCGTTGGTTCAAGTACTGCTTTCTCAAATGGGATTAGTCTTGCGTTTGCTTGTACGTTTTAATTTTATGAGCACCATTGATCTTGGGTTTGACTTGATTCTTTTTAATGCTATATATACAAGCCTTGTTTTATTGCGCATGTTTCAACTATATTCTTTTACGACCAGGTGTTGCCACCTGAAAATGTACAAGACATATATGCAAATATAAAAAGAAGGGTTAAATACTTAATACTCCCTTAGAGTTTGTCAACTTTATTTTTACTCTTTTGGAGTTTCATTTTTATCACAGGAGGTCTCTGTGGTTTTGAAAAATGACCAAGTTAGTCCATCCGTTAGTTGACTAACGAAATTACACGTAGACCAATTAAATGTTGACACATGGCACCTATTTAATTTTTTTATTTTTTATTTTTAAATTAAAAAATGTATTTGAAAAAAAAAAAAAAAAGGAAAGGAAAAAAAATTGGTGCCCAAGGGGCAAGGGGGTGGCCGAAACCACCCCCAGTGGGAGCCACTCCCATGGAGGCTATGGAGCCTAGGGGGATGGCAGAAACCACCCCCAATGGTGGTTGGGGATGGTTTTGGCCATTCCCTAGGCTCCATGGGCGTGGCCAAGCCACCCCTAGTACCCACTGGGGGTGGTTTCGGCCACCCTCTTGGGCACCCAGGGGGTGGTTTCGGCCACCCTCTTGGGCACCCAAGGGGTGGCTCGGCCACCCCTTTGGAGCCTAGGGGGTGGCCGAGCCACCCCCATCTGGCCAAATGGCCACCCCCATCCGGCCAAATGGCCACCCCCAAATGGCCGAGCCACCCCCAATTTTTTTTCCTTATTATTATAATTATTTTTATTTAAAAAAAAATACATTTTTTTTTAATTAAAAAATAAATAAAATAGGTGACACGTGTCAACGTCTGATTGGTCAACGTGAAATTTCGTACGGTCAACTAACGGATGAACTAACTTGATCATTTATCAAAATCACAGGCATCTTCTATGATAAAAATGAAACCCCAAAGAGGATAAAAATAAAGTTGACAAACCCCAGAGAGTATTAGGTATTTAACCCTAAAAAGAATCAAGGGAAGTGCACTCTCTCATTGTCGACACAGACATTCCAACATCAAGCCTTAATATTCTGCCGCCTTAGACCAATTTTCATTGGGCTAGCCAAATGGGCTATTAAAATTAGTTAAATAATTAAATTTTATCTCCTATTTCAGTCAATGATTTCACTTTTAAGTTCCTATGAGCTTAAGTTTTTAAGATTACTAGTGATTTAATAAGGATCGGCTTAGACACCATATTTTTCATGAAAATCTCTGTAAAATTTGCACGTTACTAGCTCGTGAAGTGAGCAAAAACTCTTTGGATAATAATATACACCAGCATCCTGCCATAATAGCAATGTGCCAAAACCAGAGGAGATGAGAGCCTAATTCCCAGAACAAAACCATTCTTACATATGACCAAACCCCAAGCCATACTACAACAAAACCAAACAAGTAAACCCACAATTTTTTTTTCCCCTTCTTTTCGTTAACTCCATTAAAGTTATTCATTCAAGAAGGGGGAAAAAAAACTCCATTAAAGTTGTTCGAGAGTGGGTTGCAAAGCTGAATACACAGCACGCCATCCCTCCTGCGTAGGATGCACCGTGTCCCAAAAGAATGCTGATTCAGGATCCTCACAAACTGTATATTTCTTGGCCCCCTTCTCATCCTCACTTCCACAGAAATATTCACTGCTTACACCCATACAACATGGCTTCAATGGGTTCACAAACTTTGCACTTGCTGCACGAAATCATCATACATTAATGCTCTATATATTAATTAGTAGAACACTAGAAATGATCGATTTGTTTGTAAAAAAGTATTATAATCACCTGGGTGGTCTCCTTTGTTGTCGAATACAGACATGAAGGAGGCATAGAGATCAAGAACGACGAAAGCAGAGTCCTTGGTCTCGTTGTTCAACTTTGCCACCACTTGTTTCAACAAGAGATTGTGGAAATTCACGAAAGAGTTTTCGGATCCATTGCATTGTCGGAATGATGACGTGGCCGTGCTCTGAGGGAGACATCCTAAAGGCTGTAAACCTGTCACTGCTACTTTTTTCATCCCCAACCCATGAATGCCTTTCAAGTTTACAGTCAGTTGATTCACCACCGAGTAAATGAAAGATTGCAAGCCCTACGCACAGCAGATGAGTTAATTACAAGTTTTATAATTAATAAAATGATTAAAAAAAATGACTTATTAATTGAATTCACATTATTATCATCAATGTAGAAGTAGAGCTCTCACCTGAGAAGACCCATTCCGGGCAGAGTAAGCAGAGTAATCATTACCGGCGAGGGAGACGAGGGCGAGAGAGGAGTCTACGTCTGTAGCAGTAAACACGTTGTCTTTGATGAGATGCTGGAAGAAACCGATCTGGGTGGTCATGTTTGGGCCTGGGACTACGGTATCGAATACACCTGTGCCTCCATAAGCAAAGTTCATTCCATTTTTCAAGTATTTCACCCCAAGTTTCCTCCATTTGTACGGAATTGGAGACTTGAGCCCCACGAACTTGGCTGCATGCATGCGTACAATCAATTAAACTCAATATCAGAATTTGTCGGATTGAAATAGTCGAATCATATATTTCTTCCTCAAGAAAAAGAGTAAAGCAAAAAATCAAGCTCTATGTATTCTTTATTTCATTAATTAGGTTTATGTGACTTGAAAGTTGAAACAATGTTTTTCAGTTCTTAAATCAGCATTTATTAAAAAACATTTAAGAATCCATGGTCAGCCTATGTTGGAGTGCAGAGAGGGGTTTTTTTTAACATTTTTTATATTAAAATTAAAAAAAATATATATATATATATATATATATATATATATATATATATATATATATATATATATTAAAAACTACACTCTCATCCTACTAGACTTACTTGACAATGCCTATCAGTCCATTTAAAAAGAAGAATTAACATTACTCACTATTTTACATCACCACCAGAGAATTGAAGCATGTGAAGCTTTCATTAAATAGTAATACTAAAACATACATTGCATTTCATCAATCTGATGACAGTGTCCATCAGTTGTATTTTTTCTTTTTTCTTTTATTAACAATGGCTAAATTTAAAGGACGGTTAACAGGCAAAGTTAGTTTGTGCATCTCACTTTGTATTTACTATTAAACAAATACGTGCATCTCACACGTTCAACGAACACATGTCATTTTTATAGAAAGAAAATTCTTTAAATCCAATTTAAAAAAAAAAAATGAAAAGGGTGTGAAATAATAACATAGATTTTAGCATAACTGCTCCTTCTCCTTGAATACCTATTATAATTTTGAGCTCCTGAAGAAGTATTAATGATGGCAGAAGAAACCGTATCTAGTACTCTATCAGACCATGCTGTAGTCCAAAACTGCACCATTTGGTGCAGTTTTGGGCAATAAAAACTAAAAGTATTAAAAAAATAGAAGAGAAAAAAAAAAAAAAAAAAATGAAACGGTGCAGTAGTCCAAAACTGCACCGTTTGGTTCTCAAAACTGCACCAAACGGTGCAGTTTTGGACTACTGCATGGTGCGGTAGTTTTGAACTACCGCACCTAAGCCCAATCCCTCTATCAGAAGCATCTGTCAAATGATGCAATAAATTACTTGTACAATATTGCTTCACTACTCGAACGTTGTCAGGAGGCATTCGGATACGTGGCTAAAGTATAATCAACAACATTCATTGGTCACAAAAAAAAAAAACAAAAACCAGAAACAACATTTAGAGCATGTTTAAAATTGCGTTCGACAAATAAAATTTTTAAGTCAAAAAGAATTTTTGAGCAAAAAATTTTATTTTTAAGTTTTTGTTAAAAATGCATTTTGGTTACTTTTAGACTTTTTAATTCCTTAAAAGCGCTTTTAATTTTTTTTACCAAATGAGTACTTGTTTTGCAAATAGAGTGTTAAAAACACTTTTAGGCCTCTTAAACGCAATATCGAACAAGCTCTTAGAGACAAACAAGCCTTAACGCACTTAATTAACTTATTCTATTTAACGACCTAAATTCCCCTTATATTTATAAGGAGGTCTAATGCTCTGTTCTAAAATTATTGAAAATAGAACTAGTTGAAATATTAATTTTAAGTAATTAAATTTATCACACTTGTAAATCAAACTTTTAAGATAAGTTACAATTTAATATGGTATTAAATTCAAGATTTATGTCCCATTTCAATTAACATAATTTACATTTGAGAAATAGTGTTAAAATAATAAGCTAAATAATTAAATTTATCATTTTTTTAATATGTAAATACTAATTTAAAGTAGCATTATTTATAAAAGAATAATGCTATTTAATAAACTATTATATAATTACTATATAATTAAGATAATGTGATAATTTTATTTTATATCTTTTGTAGGTGCCGATATAAAAACTAATTTTTACTACCTAATTATCAAATTTTCAATTTTCTAAAAGAGAGGGTAGATTCATAGAAGGTGAAAGTAAAGTAATTATATAAAAAAGCTTAGAAAAAAGTAATTATAAAAAAGAAAAAGAGGGACTTTGGAATTTGCTTTAATAATGAAAACTTACGTTTGTGGGTCAGTGGAGGGTAATCAATATTATCATGACAGAAGGAAGGAAGAAAACAAAGTGTGACAGTTCGACTTAAAAAGGAATTATGGTGGTGGGGAAAAGCCGAAAAGGAGTTGAGGACAAGAAAAAACTCAAATCAGGTGTGAGAATGAGAAAGCCACTGAAATAATGGCTACTGAGCTTCATATCACGTGAGAAAGCAAGAGCATTTGCTGCAAAAAGATAGGATGTGGATCTGACAACTGACACGATACAAAGAGAGCGAAAAAAAGTTGACCCAATAATGCAAAATCAACAGGAGAAAGGGAGAGCTGCATAGATGGGTAATATAATAAGAGGAAAAGTGAGAAAGATTAATATTACAAAATCCAAAGCAAGCCCATTATTTGTACCAAAAAGTATAGTAAAGAACAAAAAAAAAAAAAAAAAGTAGAGAGAGAGAGAGGGAGCTCACCAACGTAGTCGGTGAGGACACGGCCGTCGGAGAAACGGCCGGCTGGTTTTCCGGGGAAGGTGATGCCATAGGGGTACTTCCAAGATTTGGCTTCAGATTGCCTGTTGCCTGTGTCAGCATATGAATCCCCAAACACAAAGAGCTTTGTGGGACGAAAATTAAAAAGATGAAGATGAGTCTGGTGGTGGTGGTGGTGGTGGTGGTGGTGGCGGTGGCGGTGGTCGTGAGCTGAACTTCCTTGCACCACTTGTTGCCCTGTAATAAATCACAAACATACACAGACAAAGATTAGGAAGAAGAAATGGGTTTTGATGACAGATGTACGTGTGAGAGAAGCAGACTTGTAGCGTAAGAAACCTGAGAGAAGGGAAAGGAGGAAGCAGCAGAGAAGAGAGCGGAGGAGCTTGTGTGCTTCCATTTTGGTAAGAAGACAAGGGAATTTGCATAGAGCGAAACTTGGCATGGAGGATATTTAGGAGAAGAAATAATAATTTATACGCCAATTGTGAGAAGCACAGGTTGGCCCATGGGTCGCCTACCCTTACCAAATGTGAATTGGACGCCTGGGATACTACTGGAATACTATGTAGTCTACGTTCTACGGACACGTGTGTCCGATTTTATGAGCACGTGGGGCCCAAATGTGGGACACACTGCCTGCCACATGGGCATGTAGTCATTTAGACCTTAGCCTTACTCCTTACGTTACATAATTACATTTACTTTCATCAGTTGATTCAGTTCATGTGTCAGATTATATTAATATATTAAAACAAAAATGATATTGATATTTTAATTATATTCATTTTTATTTTAAGAATTCACAGTATATTATAAGGGCAATAGGATTCGTATTAAGTTACGAAGAAAAGTTTTGTTAGCATTAATGTCAGATTTGGTGTCTAATTAATTTATTAACTGATCAACAAAAGCCTGCTACTTTCGAAATTTAATGTTGTATATAAATGCTATGCACTTGTAACGATATCCAGCATATCAATTTCCGATGTTACATATGGGTCAGTTTTTTTAATTCAGATCTCCATTAATAATTCAAGCGTTAAATGTTAGAGAACTTTTATGAGACTTGTCTGTTTAAAAACAAGTGGACGTTCTAACATATATACGAGCCCATATGTCTATAGTTGATTGTTAGAATTGCATGTTGATATTAGCCTTCATAAAAAAAGGATAGGTGCATAACCCATCTATCTTGAATAACATAAAATACAGAGCTCACTTAATCTAAACGGATCTGAATTCATTAAAATTTTTAGAAAAATTTAAGTTTCTAAAATTTTAAATTCAGGTCGTCCATTTCCATTCAAAGGCTAATATTTTGCCACGTATTCCACTAATAATAAAATAATATTTAAAATTTTAAAAAATATATAAAATAAAATAAAATAATATGAGGTGGCCGACCACCCCATAGGTGATCTCATATTATTTTATTTTTAAATTTTAAATATTATTTTATTATTTTATTATTAGTAAAAAACGTGGGCCTTCGGATAAAAATGGACTCGCAAGCAATTTAGATACTCAATTACAGTGAAAAATACTTGTTCCATATTTCTCTTTCAACAGTCTTTTTCTAAGTCGGGTTGGATGCTGGGCCGAATACAGCCAATCACTGATTTCAAATATCCAATACAAAATCCAAATTGTTTTGGGTACACCATGTTGGACTTGGACGTCAAAGAATACATAAGTCAGCAACACGGCCTTAGAGGTTTAGGCTTTTCGCATCCATGATCCATGTAAATACTTGTTTACTTGTTTGGCGAAAAAAAATTAATTTTTAAAAAATGAGAAAAAACTTTAATTAGTAAATATTTAAATCGCATTCATTTAAATTTTCATTCTTTGTATGAGTTATATTTAAGCATTAAAGAATGTGAGTATTATAATAGTTATAAAGATGATAGTAATAATTACAGAAATGGGCCAAATGGCTTGGTGAAGGAGAATATTAATGTATGATATTTATATATAGAAGCGGACATTATTAGTTCAAATATTCTTTCTCCCTCTTATGCGGACATATCAAAAAAATATATATATATATATATATATATATATATATATATGAAAATGTGATATTAATAATAGAGGTGTTGTGGGAATCTAAAGGATGATGATTGTATGAGAAAAATAATGTTTCTAAAATTTATAAAAGGATATATTCTTCCATAAAATAAGAAATTAACATTGGGAAATTCTTAAATTACAATTTTAAGGAAGACTCTTCTTTAATATTCCTTATCTAAATTCAAAATCAACATGAAGGATTATAAATTTTAAAAAGTTTCTCCGCTAATGAAGTGGTTCATAGGATAGTAAAATTAGCAGTTTCTCTAAATGTGAATCAGCTATGGTTAACAACGACTCCCCCTTGTATTAGAGATATTGTAATGGCCGAATCCGTGTTTTCTGTTTAATGAAATTATTCATTTTCCCCTCAAAAAAATAAAAAGTAAATTTAAGAAGCTTCAAATTGTCCAATATACTTTGCAAAATTATTAATGTTAAAGTTTGTCAACTTTTACATATCTCCCCGCAGCTATGTTTGGATTTTGTATTTAGTTATTGTCCGTTTGGGTGTGAGAACAATGAGTGATGTTAGAAGTTTCTCTTGTGCCACTCCAAGAATGATGTAACTTTTAAAAATTACATGTGAACTTGTGATTGATCATTATTAAATTTTGATTAAATTGTAATTTTAAAAGTTACCTCATTCTTAGAGTGACATAAGAGGGATACAAAAGCTTTGGGTATTTTATTGTAGAAAAATGTAATTGATGTAATATAAAATTTTGAATTTTTTGTATGAAAAAGTCAAAAAAAAAAAAATAGTAATCATTTTTTTATTTAAATAGTAATCAAAAGTAATTAATATGATATAAAAAATAAGTACTTCAAGAATATGAAAAGAAAAAATAAATAAATAAATAAAGGCCAGGGAAAAAAAGCCTTAAATGATAAAAGACTTGACAATTGAAAAGGTCAATGTTAATAATTTCAGGAGCTGTAGTAGGCTCTTCAATTTTTCTAAACAAATTGCATTCAAAGTCAACTCTTTTCGATTTTGTTTTATTATCTAATCGGCAGTTGGACCGACTATTTAATTTGTCTTCGTTGAATTTTGAAACAATTTGGCCATTTGACAAATTATTTATTTATTTATTTATTTTTTTGTGCAAATTGGTATATATATATTAAAAGTCAACATTTTTTTTTCTCCCATTTTGGTCTTGTTGGGTTCAGGCCCAGGATCCCCTAGAGTTTTAAAGCGCTAAAAGAGTACAATGGCCCATTCTAAAGAGGCCCAGATTTGGTCGCTGGTGGTGACAAAATCCGAACCTAACAGTTACCCCAACTCTTCCTACTTCATTCTCTAAATCTGGTACAATCACCTTCCATCAAGAAGATCCATGGTCTAAATTATAGGAAAAAATACAGAATCAGTTCATTATGGTATAAAAATGAATTCAAAAATTCTTGAAATATGCTAAAAATATAATTTATTTCATACAACCAAATTTATGACTTAAAGATGACACGAGTCACAATTTTATTGACTCTGACGTATCAAAGTCGAGCATAACAATCAAAAATAAAAGCAATTAGAATTAAGGTAATAACTTGACGGGGCAAGAGGTCATGATTTGTCGATCAGAATTCATGATTCCGTCCCGGATGTAAAATTAAAGACATACACATGCATGGAAGCATGTTGAAGCACTTTGGGGAAGGAAGTTGACTTTGTCATAAAAGGAAGCAAGTCAAACGAATGAGATTATCCCATTTAAGAAAGCAGTTAAACCAACTCTTTCTCCTCTGCTTTTTGAAGTCTTCCTTGAATCCCTGAGACACACACCTACTTCACTGAGTGCACCGTTTCAACTCCCGCCAAGAATTGCACCCACTCCAACCACCAAAATTAAAAAGGCACCCTTCTTTAATATTATAAAACCTCTGCACGTACCATAATCCTGTTCAAGAAAAACAGCAACAGCAAGCAGATTGATTACATGGCGTGTGTTTGTTCATCTTCTTCGATTGCAATGGCCGAGAGGATTTCTTGGTACAGTGCTCTGTTCTTGGCAGTAATGCTGGTTTTGAGCTGCTGTGAATCAAGCCGTGAAAGCGAATTCGCGGGTCGGATTCTGCAGAAAGATATCACCAACACCAACAAGCCGTGCGATGAAATCTATGTTGTTCGTGAAGGAGAGACCCTGCAAACTATCAGTGAAAAATGTGGGGATCCATATATTGTTGAGGAGAATCCACATATCCATGACCCAGATGATGTTTTCCCCGGCCTCCTCATCAAGATCACCTCTTTCAACAATAGGTAGAGAGCTTAATTCCATTCCTTTGCAATTAAGTTTTAAGGTTTTGAGTACAATTTATGTGAAAATTGTAAACAGGGCAAGATTGTTATCATATACATGATTAAAATCTTAATCTAAGCTAAAGGCATTTCCATTTCCACAGATTCCAAAATGATTCCCTTTGATAAAGAGTTTTGTTGTGGGTTTTTTGTTTGAATAGTAATGAAGGGCGATTGATTGGTGTGATATAAAGTTGAAATGAGATTTTAACTTTTTGTTAGAGAAAAATATCAAATATCATTTTTCTTTTTGTTTAGTAGTTTAAAGACAGAGAAATGATGAAATCCATTAAACATAATCCTACATTCATCTAATTTAACTGGGGAACTCAACAAGCCAGCATCATCCTTACACGTTTGATCATAAAGATAAGATATGACAAGTATTGAGAAATCTCCACAATGACAATGATAAAGCAAACAAGCACTTAATCAGGTGAAAGGAAAATAATTCATTTCATAGTCAAGATTAAATTTTATAGATGTAACCGTTAGTAGACACTAGACAGATTAGTTATAAGAAGGATATATAAAAACCTTTAATTACCCTCATACCGAAGATTATTGAAGACATTCAACTCAAGCTGTCCATGGCGGCTCATTTAAGTGAATTATGCATGTCAGTGAATAATTAGGACATCTAATCATCTTCTTTGTAGCAGACATTCTTTCATAAGTTCGAGGGTCCCGTTTGATAAATTTTTTACATAAATTTGGGAATCTCTCATACAGGATTTACATGGGATATATAGTTGACTTACCTCAGGCAATTTGACTAGTCATTTAAGGATTCAAATCTTTAAGTATGATCAAAAGGGTCACTAGACAGATTTTGAGATCTAAGACAATAAATTTAAGTAGACATTTTTTTATTTTTTATTTTTTTATTTTATATATATTTAAATATTAATTCATTTTTATATTTAAATATTAATTAAATGATATTTAATTTTAATTTTTTATTTAGAAATTGTTCTTCTAAATTACTAATTAATTTTTTATAATATTTTCCTTTTAATTAACAATACGACTAATCCACTTAAACTTTCTTACGACATTGTTAATTTTATGTAGGATTTTATCAATTTTAAGTTTGAAAAATCACTATGCCATATTTGGCTCTAATAATTCTTCTATCAGAGAAGTTGAATATAAAAATTTGTCCAAAGAGATAAACGAGGACAAAGCAGGAAGACAGGAAGAGAAAACAAAGGTGATTTGATGGATAGAGGGATTGATGCACATGTGTACACAAGGCAAAGAATAGCAACACCACCGTTAATCATCTAACTCATTAAATCTTCTCAATGATTATACAACATATGTTAAAAGATTAACAGCAGCATAGTCCTCACAGATTGACTGCTGCAATTGAACAATACATAACTCTTTACTGCTGCTCATTACTCTTTTCCGGTAAGATAATACATTATTATAAAGTACTATACATAACTCTTTATATTCACTTTACACCGACTGACATCACATGTTTTAAGTAGTTTTTCATATCCGCCAGTAAAAAACAACAAAAGAAAAACCACTTAAAACTAGTCATGTTAGTCGGTGTAAAATAAATATGAAGAGCAACATTGCTCATTATACAACAACAATTTACTTGTATAAAGAGAGAGGCGCTGTTTCACATTTTTGAACTGGGATAATCTTCACGAAGAACAGAAAACCAATGAGAGAATTAAGAATCAATATATGAAGAGAGATGCCAACATTATGTATGTGGATAACTATTTATTGTTCACATTTTACACCGACTTGCTTTTGAAGATCAGTAAGTGAAAGTTTGTACAAATTCAAATACATTAGGGCAAGAATTGATCAATGTGAGACCAATAAGAAGCCCTTCACTCCCTAAACTAGTCATTTCCGAGAAAGAAGAGAAGCCATGAAGGAACTTTCAGCAGAAATAAGAGGCACCCCAACTTCATTTTCGTCTTTAGCATCTTTCTGGAAGGAGACCATATTCCCCTGCTTTCATGGTTTCATCAACAATGTTCTGATATAATTAAGAATTTCCTCCCCATTAACAGTCCAAGCAACTGATATAGGGGAATATCCCGTCCATGGGTTGCCTGTATTCCATCTGTCTCAGATTGAAGTAACAGTATCAGTAAAAAAAAAAAAAACCACTGAAAGATAAAGAATTCTCTGGAAAGAGTACGTTTCTTTGGAAGTCTGGACATACATTTTTAATCCTTGATCCATAAGCGTATGCCCTACACAGATGCCTTGTGTCTCAACCCTTACGACCCCCTTCTTGTATGTAAAGAGATCAGGACGGACTAGTGCTACAAAACTGACAGGGTCGTGAAGGAAAATCCCTGAAAGGAAACTTAGGGAATGAGTCAAGCGTTTAACCAAAGATGATAAAAGATTTATATAGCATATTATACAATGATTACCATAGACACCATCAGACTTGACATGCCAATCTCTGTAAAATTTGCACATGTCACTTAGGACTTGAGCATACTTCCCCTTGGACTCCCTCAATTCAAGGAGGTCAGCATCTGAAACCATAAGAAAGTGGCAACTATTAGAAGGATATTCTTTCACCAATCACAGAAAGTAGCACAAGAGCAGCTGGTTTAGAAAGTGAAGCAAACTTGAAACCGAGAAAAACCTGTAAATTTGACTTGGGTTGTAATGTTTATTCCGACAACAACAATATTTGCCCCAGAGGTGAACACAACATCTGCTGCTTCCGGATCCCCATAGATCTGCAAGTCAGGAAACTGTGTGTCACTAAAAGCGCAAACTCAACTAATTTTCTTAGTCACTAAGAACTAGAGTTCAACATTTCACTGACACCAAAAAATAAATACTAAGGTGGAACTTTCTAATTCACAACGGTTTTATACAATGCAATGCAGATCTTTCACGAAATTAGAAGTTATACAACAGTACTTTGAAGCAAGCAATTACGGTTATACATCACTTTGGTTGATACTGACCAAAAAAATTATTGACATAAAAGTAATGGGAAAATTTGGATTTATTTGTCAACCACTCAGTCTGCCCCCTTTTTTTGGTCTTGGTCGTTTACTTCTATGGGGAATTGGTGAAAACAGCTCCAACATGATTTATTGGGGAAAAAATCTTTCCACATGAAACAGGAAAGATTTTGGATTTCCAATTGAAACAGCAGCTTATGTCAAGAACTGCATGTGCCTATATGCTCAATATAACTTGCAACACATGACACAGACCATCCCATCTAGGCTAGGCATGTACTCTATAAGAAAGAAAAAAAAAAAAAAAAAAAAGAAAGAAAGCTGGCACTTACATTTGCTTCAGCCGCGGGATTTACATTTCCCAATGCAAAGAAAGCACCACCAAGTATGACGACATTCTTCACCTTGCTGGCAAAGGAAGAGTCCCTCTTGATTGCCTGATCAAGATAGTTACATCTCTTCAAAATGTGTGTTTGGAAAAGAGTTTTGTTGTGAGTTTTTTATTTGAATAGTATTAAAAAGTGATTGATGTGATATAAGAGTGAAATAAGATTTGAACTTTTTGTAAGAGAAAATTGAAGAAAGTTGTCTAGTAATATTTTTGAAAATATGTTATTTGGGAGAAGAATAGAGACAAAGTTGGTTGCCAAACGCAGAAAAGTATAATGCAACTTACCAAAGCTAAATTTGTCAGAGGTCCAAGTGCAAGTATGGATACTTCACCAGGATATTCAGAGACTTTGTCAACCAAAAATTCAGAGGCACTCTTCTCAATTTTCTCTAGTTTTGGAGGAGGTAGAAAAGCGTTCCCCAAGCCATCAGAACCATGAATAAAGTCAGCAACACGTGGCCTTCCCCCCTTTGCCAGGATGAAGCGTGATTAAGATGCAACCAAAAAAAAAAGATACAATAAATAAGGCATGTAATGAAACCTAGCTACAGAAATCAACAATGGGGGGGGGGAGGGTACGGTGTTAACAAAATTACTTGAAAATATAAATGTAGACAAGATGACTTGCGATACACAACCATTCAAATGAAATACATAAAAGCAATTGCCAAAATTATTAAGTAAGCCAAATCAGCAACTAGAAAAAAAAGAAAGCCAAATTGGCCAAAGCACATCTTTTTTACAATCTAAATTTGGTCAAGACAGTAAGAGGGTTAAGATAAAGAAGACATATTACAATAGATACCTTTAGAGGCTCAGGGCTGCCCTCTGCCACCGGAACACCTGGAAACCCTGCGATCTCACACTATCCTTTTGCACATTAATATCACTAATTGATCAGGGACATACCAAAAACACTATCCCTGAAACTGAAGCAAAATAAATATCATGAATAAGTACATACCAGAAGCAAAGCATTGCGAGTGGCATCTTCTGTAGTAACATTTCCAAATATTGTTGTCAAGCCCAGGATCTCCAACTCCGGAGATTGAAAGGCCATGAAGATCGCCATACTATCATCTAGTGATTATTAAAAAGCCATTCACATTTTAGACATGGCAACGACAAGAAGAAGAAAAAAATTATAATGCATCACTAGTTAAAACACCTAAACTGATACCTGTATGTACATACCAAAGGTATTTCTCAAAAATCCTTTTTAATAGATTTGGTTATCGCAATCAAATCTAATGATGAAGTTTGGTATTGAATCTCCACTTTGCTTCAGGAAAAGGCAAAGCTCTACAATTACATTTTACCCTGGGAAATGATTTTTGTGAAAACAAACGGAGCTTTACAAAACACTTGGAACAATGAATGGGGGAGGTGAATAAATAAGATAAATTGCATAGGTCTTGTTAGGTTCCAGAAAAGGAAAACATCTTTTAATGTTTGTCGATGGGATGTTAAAGAATCCGAGGCACAATGGTTAGCAAAATTAAGCATGTCCAGTACTATTTTCTCGATTTTTTGGATTATATCTATCTGTAGTTCAACATCAAGCATATTACAACAAAATACAAAACTTAATGGTATATTGATCATTTCCTTTCAATTTTCTCATTTTCACAAATTGCTCGTTTTCCCTCTTCCTTCCACACAAAAATAAAAGCTAAAATTTTGAAAACCTGTCATTTCCATTTAAAATCAAAATTTCACTGTTTCTCTTTATTTCCTAAGTTTTCTCAGCAACCAAACAGGTGACTAAGCGAAAAATCAACAACAAACAGATTTAGCCAAAGCACCACTAAATTCCACAATACACTTACATTCCACAAACTCAGATCAAATCTATTCTCTTTATCAACAACACACACCAAATCGCCGCAAAAAGTCACGCGCCAAACTTCGAGAGACGTTAAATCTCCGTTTGGACGCCAAGAAAAAAAAAAAAAAAAAAGGAAACAACAGAGTGTCAGATGGCTTAAATTTTCTCGTTGAGGTCGTCATTTTTTAAACATTTTATCGGCAGCCAAACGGAGGAACACAGAGAGAAGGAGACCGGAAACTCACCGATTCCAGGGTCGGTGTCGATAATGAGCTTCTGGCGCTTCACGAGAGATCCCAAAAAGGCGTCGCTCTCGCCGTTACAGTTCGCCATCGCGCAATCCCAATTCACAAAGCAGGTAGAGAATTGAGAGAGACGATGAAACACAACCGCACTCTGATTATATCAATATATAATATCTGAACGTGCTTGTTTTGTGTACAAGCACATACACGTATATAATTGGGCGGTGTTTGTCTGGTACGAAACGACGACGGTGCAGGCTGACGCTGAGCTGAGCTGCCAAACAACGACTCCCATCTTTCACTCTGAAATTTATGCTGGTTTGCTTTGGTTAGGTGGACGACGATGACCAATGAGAGGGAGACGTGTGGATATCCTATGTGGATGTCATTCTTGTCCGTCTTTTCCTTGTGATTCACTGACGATCCCAATAAAGAGGGAGATAGCTTCTATAACGAGGGAAACCTGCATTTCACGCTGATTGACTTAAATATTTGAAGTGAGAATTTTTTTTTTTAATTATGTTTTTTAAATAGATGATATGAAAGCTACTTTAAATATATTACTTTAGTCCGTATGGAATGAGCGTATTATTTTATAGGGAAAAATATTATATGTTCTTCTAGTATTTTTTTGATGTCTTTTTAATTGTGATGTGACTTTTAAAATTATCGTTGAATTTGAAATTATTATTATTAACTTTTAATCTATTGATAATTTTAAAGAGGGAGATATAATGTATAACGAGGAAAACCTGCATTTCACGTTGGTTGACTTAAATATTTTAAGTGAGATTTTTTTTTTAAAAAAAAAATTATGTTTTCTAAATAGATGATGTGAAAGCTACTGAAAATATACTACTTTAGTCCGTATGAAATGAGCGTATTATTTTATAGGGGAAAATGTTATATGTTCTTCTAGTATTCTCCTGGTGTCTTTTCAACTGTGATGTGACTTTTAAAATTATCGTTGAATTTGAAATTATTATTATTGACTTTTAATCTATTGATAATTTTAAAGAGGGAGATATCTTCTATAACGAGGAAAACCTGCATTTCACGCTGGTTGACTTAAATATCTTAAGTGAGATATTATTTATTTATTTATTTTTAATTATGTTTTTTAAATAGATTATATGAAAGCTACTTAAAATATAATACTTTAGTCCGTATGAAATGAGCGTATTATTTTATAGGGGGAAATGTTATATGTTCTTCTAGTGTTCTCTTAGTGTCTTCTCAGCTGTAATGTGACTTTTAAAATTATCGTTGAATTTGAAATTATTATTATTATTGACTTTTAATCTATTGATAATTATAAAAGCCACATCACAATTGAAATGACACTAGAATAACACATAAATAAGTAAGCTCGAACTAGTCAAAAGTTTATCGAAATTTGGTTCTAAGTATTACAACAGCCATTTTCATGCAAAGAGCATTACCAATTTATCAATGAACTGGTGGATAGTTTATCCAAACTTTGTTTAAAAAATATCGTACATGCCATTATTTAAATATTTCTTTACTATATTAAAATAATTTTATATTCACTTTTATTTTAACTATCTTTCTCTCTCTCAACCCACGCCGAAGAAGAAAGTGAGAAACGTCGTTAGTCGTTAGTCTAGATTGCAACGCAAAGCCAAGAAACCCGTCTTATCATGCAAGGTGAAAGACGGAAGATTAGACCCGTAATTAGTTTTGCAACCATAAGTCAAATTAAGTTGCAATAGGGGACAAACAAAATCTGTTGGTGATGAGGAAGTGAAATTAAAACCACATATCACTGAAATGACATCATTTAAGCAATTTAGTTTTTGCTTTGATTTTTCTTCACAATTTGTCAAACAAGAAACGTGTAAACATCTTACATTCGTAGGTTGTTGGGTTCAATTTATTTGGAACCCCAAATATCAACCTAATCTATTAAACTAATTAAACATCAATTATTAAAAGCACACAATTTTCACATGCAATTTTAATAGATTAACAAAGCATATAATTCTCCCCTATTTTATATATATGAGCTTGAAAGTTGGAATGCACGTTAAGGCACATGCACTTTTCAATGAAAATATAAATGCACATGCTCAATGTCCAAAGCCAATCACCAAGACCCTGACCCACTATTTAATCTTACAACCAAACACATGACTTTTATGGAAATCTTAATCTATTTTCTCATTCCAATCATTTACCAACTTTATACAAATACAAATTGAATAGATTCACAATACTCAGCCGAAAAGATGATTCACTTCAGACTTTGTTAATGAGCCAAGCCAACACAAGAGCTAGTTCATGATTTTTTTTTTTTTTTTTTTGGGTAAAAAAAATTCTGATGTGACATAAACATAAAAGTAATTTTAAATATTAGTTCTTTTCCTTTTTAGCTAAAAAGAAAAAGAAAGAAAGAAAAAAAACACAACCAAATGGGGCTCGAGCCCCGACCACTTTGCTTGGCTTGGCAGTCACCTATTAAAAGAAAAAGGCCCATCCTCGAGACAATCACTACGGCAATAATCTAGATGACTAATTCATTATAAGAACCAAAAAAAATCTATTACATGTGTGTGTGTGTATACAACAAAGCTCCTGTAGTTGTTTCAATGATTCAAATTTAGTTTCAAGTTTTTTCATGAGAAAGAGTGAGATATTGAAATTTAATCTAGACTGTTGAAAAAACTACACGCAATCTTCTGTGGTATTTTTTACAACACTTGAGCCAAATCCTGACACCATAAAATACATACAACATCATTTTAACAGTCAAATCACATGCTCCATCAAATTCTGAAAGCCTTTAGAGATGCTACACTAAAAAGGTTGGGGTTGTTTTGAATATTCGGGGAACATAAAACAGGGAAGACTGAGCAGGACCATTCATGGAGCGGAATACATTATGTTTCTTTCATCTTTTGCAGATCAACATTGAGATTCGTTAGACCGTGTTTCTGACTCTGATAAGCAAATCAATTGGTCCATTAAACCATCAAAGCTACTCGTGATCAAATTTGCTTGTATGAAAATGACTTCCTTCTTTGTTCCTTTGTTGGTCCATTAAACCATCAAAGTTACTCGTGATCAAATTTGCTTGTATGAAAATGACTTCCTTCTTTGTTCCTTTGTTTTCCATGTAATCCCAAAACGAAGATTATATGCAGCAACAATAAACACACAACATTTCCGGCATTCCCATGATTGTTGGTAAAGACCCTCATTTATAGCAGCGCAATGACCAGCCATAACAGCTAAAAGATGGGGGTACCTTGTAAGAGTTCACCAGTCTGGTCAAACTTGCAGCTGCTACTCAACATGCTGGTGGCCCAACAGCATTGAGGGCTTGAAATTTCAATTAGTGAAACAAAAATTTTCATCCTCAATCATTTGTGGCCCGAGACCAACAAGAAGAAGATTCATATACATGAATGTCCCACTGCAGTAGGCATGAAATCTTGTTTTCATTACTCTGTAACATTCCCCTTTCTTTTCACAAACTGTTTCCTGCAAAAAGTGTAGAGAACTGATATTAGGAGCAATAGTCAAAACAGAGATGGACTTCCATCCGATAAAATCACTTTTGAACATGTCATGACATTAAGCACATTACTCCGTGCCATGACCTCAAAGATATAAGAGCAACTTCTTTGGTCCTAACTATCTACATGTATACAAGCAGATAAACCTGTTAGTTTTATGTTTTCACTGAGCACGCATATAGGCATTATTATGCATGTCTAAAAATTTAACATACCTTCTTTATCAAAAAAAAAAAAAAAGGTTCTCATGTCTGGCATCAATAAATGCTTCACGTGACTTCATGTACTTTAGCTTTGGGGAGCCAATGAAGTGGCAGGTGTCTTGGCCAGATTACCCTTTGCATTTCCGGCAGCTTGTCCGATAGAAATCTTGGTTGCTGTCTCAGTTGCTACAATTGACTTCTTAATCTGAAAATAAAAGAAGCAAAGATGAACTGCATACGTGTTAAAAAAAAATACAAGAAGTTCCAGAAAGACTACAAATTGAACTCTGGTTTTTTTTTCGACATGTCCACACATGGAGAGGGAAAAGAGAAAAAAAGGATTCGAACTAGTGACCTCCACTTTGTAAGTCGTGGTCCCCAGCCAATACAAATTGAATTAACTCAAGATTAAATTTAGCTTTGCACAATAACATGAATGCGTGTCCATTTGTTCATAGACACCTTTAGAAGTATACACACATTTAAAATTCATATATTTATATGGCAGACCATACAAGGGAAAGATGCAAAGATAAGAACTTACTGCTGCAAGCCGCTCCTTGTGAACATCATTTATAAGCTGCAAAACCATCAAAGAGCGAGATATTAAAAGAAAATTTTTCTCTCAAGTACAAGAGGCATAATCACCACAACTAATAGATTATGTGCTTCTGCCACTCTACATCAAGATAAAGGTAGTTGGTCGATGATTATTCTTACTGGTTTTCTAAAGCTCTTAATTTCATCGCCACCAAAACCAGGAAGCGTCATATTCCAATTTCTCTCTGCAACAAGGTAAAAGAGTAAAAGAAAATTTTGATAAGAAAGGAGTAAAGAAAATGAAGCATTGAAGGTCCACAATCTGGAGCTATGAACACTACGCATGGAGAAGTTTCCCACATAACTAACCAAGATGTAGAAGTATGTCTTTTGCTTCCAATGTAGTTGACTTCCGATGCTTGGCCAACGAACAGCCAAATGTTGTAATCTGTTTAAATGAAAAAGATTAAAAAGCAAATTTAAGTATGAGTGCAAGATTTAAAAAAGACCCACCTAGAAAATCATAACAAGAGAATAATTTGAAGTTCCCAACCACAGCTGGATTATAAACCATAAGATGCTGTGAACCAAAAGTTAAGATTACACCACAGCGCAGCATAAGCCTTATGCCAAGTACTAACTAGGTTTATGAATTCCAATTTGCCAAGACAAATTCTGCGTAGAAAAGTATTGTCTTCAGCAAGAAAAGAGCTGGGACATAAGGGTACCCATGTCTTTGACTGATATCATATAAAACATTTCTATATTCCGAGAAAATTGGTCATCTTTCATCCTGAAGACATTTCATTAATTTAGAAAAGTCCCCACATGATCTCTTACCGACAAAATGATCTGTTCAATCAAGCAAAATCTATTGTAATTCTCATGCAGTCAACTCCTATAAAACAAAACCAATTAAGTCACATAATGGCCAATGAATGTATTGATGCTTTCTGTCAAAACAGATGCAAGTTAATCCTGTCAGGAAAGATCAAGATATAACTAAGCATGGTTTGCAGCAATCCCGGACAAAACTCTACTTCCTACATCGACTCTGTATGAAATTACACTTCAAGACAGAAAAGAAAAAGAAAAGGCAAATCCAACCAGACTCAACTATTAGGCAAGATTTATCTAGTCACAACGTGATAAATATTTGCAAAGAGAAGAGTAAACTGAATATGAGAAAGAGAAAATACAAACTAAAAGGTTCAACTACTCACAGAGTCAACAAAATCCTCTGCAATATCCACAAGAATTTCTTCAACTTCAGGATCTAACTTCTCCAATGGATCAACCTATACAAGAAGCAGAAGCAAACAAAAAAATGGATCTCAACATAGATTCTACAAAAGGAAAAAGGAAGATATCATAGTCAAGGTGTGAGATACGCCTAAGTGATTTGGGCTTTAGGAAAGGCATGTATTAGGCTATGCATCTAACTAATGAACCCACTTTCCCTTTTTTGTCTTCTTCCTTTTTTTAACTAACAAGAATGGGTACAACCCAACAATTCTCATAGGATGTTGAGTTGAACTAGACGCTTCAACATTTATGTTACATCCAAAAACTTGAAACAAAAATGCTGTACACATCGCTCTATTCACAAAAGCAATGTTAGACAGGTTCCCTCATCCCAAACAACTGAATAGAGTTCAGGGCAATAAAAGTTCATGATTAATGATTCAAGGTTTTGATAATCTGGATTCTTCAGTGAAGTGATTGCAAAAAGACTAACATGGCTCACCTGGTTGACTAGCTCGTGGATGCTTCTTTTGCTAAGAAT
The DNA here is from genome assembly GCF_965113065.1 of Corylus avellana. Classification (NCBI taxonomy): domain Eukaryota; kingdom Viridiplantae; phylum Streptophyta; class Magnoliopsida; order Fagales; family Betulaceae; genus Corylus; species Corylus avellana. The sequence goes on from NC_142499.1 coordinate 1,724,607, forward strand.
CCTATCACAAGATTCATCGTTTTCTGTCACAGCTGTTTTTTTCTGTGGCCCAGACTGGACTGTGTTAGTTTGCATCATTGCAAGAGAAGAAGGCTTCAGATTTCCTGAGCCCTGGGACCTCGTAATTTGTTGTTGATGGGGTACACTTTGCAGGACCCTTGATGGTGGAAATTGGTGGCCATAATGCTCTTGCGACTGATTTGATGGTGAAGGTTGTTGCTGCTGCAGAGGTGACATATGTTGTGAAGCTGTTGGCACCATATGATGCTGCTGTTGAGGAAGATGTGCTCGCTGCTGCATTGGTGAATTCCCCTGATGCCTATTTGAAGGGGATGGTAAAGGAGGCTTCCCTTGTGATCCAGATGACAACCATGGCTGATTAATAGCTTGCATACCTTGTGGCGTATTTGGTGATGAACCAGGAGATCCCACTGATGAGAGTCTCAGAAGGCCATGCCCTTGAAGATTCTGCAGAAAGGAAAATAAATTAAAAAGACATATAGAACATGCATGAAACCTACTTTTCACAACAAACAACAAGAACAATAAAAGAATAGACAAGCAACCCGTAGAAAAGATCTACCACCATTGCATTAGTCAATACTATAACATCATCAATAACAGAACCACTATTGTTCTACAACATATCAATTTAGTATCCCAACAAGCACCAACAACAACATGGAAGCAGATTCCTTTTCATTTTTTTTTTTCTTCTATAAAGGGTTTGTTTGGTTGAACGGTTTGAAAAAATAGCAATTTAAAAATGCCGTTTTAAAAAACACAAGTAAGTGTTTGATAAAATTGCGGTTTGGCCTTTAAAATCCTATGTTTTTAAAAATGCACCCCTTGCTTGCAATTTGAAAACATAGACTTTTTTAAATGCATCCCTAAATGGGATACTTTCGGTGATTTTGTTTAAAAGCCAATCGAACTCAAAATCCCACAAGGACCTTTAGTAAGTGATATGACACATAAAACAAGTAGAAATGTATGAGCACTATATTTAGAAGAAGGCCCTAATACTTGCAGTTGGACAATAATATATTTAAGTAGCCAATATCAAAAACCCACTTCACTGCAATAATATTCGACATAGCAATTAGTCAATTACTAAAAAACTATAGTTCCTCTATACAATAGTTCAACCGATGACAGACAAAGCTTTACGAGCAATCATAAATATCATTCAATGAAAATAATTGAAAACGAAGGCTACTAACTTGGGAAGTAGAAGGCTGATTAGTCGGCGTAGATGGCGGCCTAAGAGATGACTGAACAGGCCTCTGTTGGTGGTGCGCTGAAAGCCCACCCGGCCGCATTTGCGAACTCGATCCAAGCGATCCCAACATCCCCATTCCCTGCACTCCTTGCATCGTCGGTCTCGCCTATACATTACACCATAGAATCAATTACGAACCCCAGAACACTACAATTCAACCAATCACTACCCATTAATTGCATTGAGAAGAATTGGGTAAATTTTCTTAGCCACCAAACAGAGCAAAACTCACACAAAACAAAATCCCACCTGGGAAGCATTGGGATTGGAGACCGATTCGGGCGCGCTGACCCCAGTCCGTCCCAACCCGGTGAAGTGCTGACCGAAAGAGGACGAGAACGGCGTGGGCTGCGGAGAATTACTGGCGTGGTGCGCCGGCACACCAATGGCCATGCCACCCCTCGGTGACGGAGCGGAGATGGAGGGAGACCCAGACGAAGACGCCGGAGAAGACGAGGAGGGCAGCGAAGAGAAATGCGGATAGTTAGGCTGCGGTGTAACAGCTCTGGAGAATGTGGAGGGAGGCCTGGTTGGAGCTTGTGGTTGCGAAGGACTCGGGAGTGAGGTTGTGGAGGGTTTAGGGTTTGGGTTCTGGATAGGGTTAGGGTTAGGGTTTGGGGACGGTGGGATTGCCGGTGGGGTTGTTGAGGAGGGTGGCTGCGAGCTTTGCGGTGGGTCGGAGGGTTGCGACGTCGTGGTGGCGTTGGTGTTGGCGGCGGGGGTGGGGGTGGGGGTGGGGGTTTGCTGTTCCATTTGCAGGTGGGTATCGTTTGCTAGTTTGGTTACTTTCTTTGGGTATTTATCGGTTGGTTGGTTTAAGCTTTCGAAGGATGAAAGATTGAGGTGTTACGTCGGACAGATAGCTATAATAAACACCAACGAAAACGAATTTTAAAATGCTCGAAAAAACAAAAAACATATTAATTTTTTTTTTTTTTTAAAAAAAAGTAAGCCTTAAATAGTTAGTACTTGCTCACAACTTGAAGAGTGGCCGACCATCAATTTTACCATTTTGAATAATTAGTTATTTTGAAGAGATGGTTCAACCACTACAGTTATTTTTAGAGTAACTAAATAATTTCGATGACTTGAAAGAGTGCTCGAAAATAATTGATTATCTCTCATTCTCAAGAGAGTAATTGAGCCATCACAACAATACCCATAAGGTGGTAGACCACCTCCCAAAAGAAAAGGGGTTGTCAAACCATTCCGACCGATCCGTTAGCGTGGGTAAAAATGGTGATTAGCCTCATGCCTTAAATGTGATCCGGCCATCTCAAGGCTTTGTTTTTGTTTTTTTCTCTTTTCTTTTCATTTATTTCTTTAACGGCTTATGTTGCAAAATTCAGACAGTTCAATTTGAATAAATGATTTGAAAAATAAAATGTTCAATAAGAATAGACCGTTTATAATGTTCAATAAGGTTACATCTTCATTATATTATTGCATCCGATCTAAATCCATTGACTTAAATTATATTGTACATATGAATCGATCTATACAGTAGTACAAGTACAGAACAATCGTGGTTAGTGAAGTACCATACAATTATAGAAATTCACAACGCAAAAATAATAATAAAGAAATGAAAGAGAAAGACACAGAGATTAAGGTGATTTGGCATATAGCCTACATCCACACATTAAAAGCCTTGGAGGCTAGATCTTGCTTTTATTAAATTATTGAATACATAAGAGTAGCACTCTATTTATGGAGCGGTAATGAAGAACGGGTTTCATTCTTAACCAATGTGGGACAAGCCCACATATGCTCTAACAACAATTGCGATTGGTAAAGTACAAGTGTATTTCAGTACTTCAACACCTGCCGAGAAGGTAAACCATATCAGTCTTTCTTAAAATTGTTAATACTCAAGCTTCAATGTGATTACTCATAATTTATCATGGCACCATTGGGATATAAAACTCGAGTTATACTGCAGGCTGCCTTGCCCCTCATGAAGCCGAAGACTCATTTCTAGATGCTTCACTTTCCTCAGTAAGCACTTGGTACTGTCCACTGGAGTTTCCATCCTCAAGAGCTAGTAAAGGAACAGGATCCTTCTCACTGTTACCAGAATAGATGGGGAAGAAAATGAAAAGGAGTAAGTAACAGACTTAACTATTACTTTTCTCTAGATATCAAGATGTAAATGTTGGATGCGATTACAGAATTTACAATTTTAATGTAAAAAAGCTATTAGGCCAATTTTCTAATGGATGGTGAATCCAGCTTAGCATAAGAGTTAAGCCATAGCTCATCTTACAAAATCACTCTGTTCAATATGGAAAGACATAGACATCCTGCTCTTTTGTAAATTAAATTCAATGGAATGTACCCTAAGATGTGCTCAAGGGTTTCGGTTAAGGCCAAGCTGAAAATACTCAGCATGCATGTATCAAATTGCCCAGAGATCCATCTTGAGAAATAACTCCAGAAACAGAGAAGCCAAAAATACTTTAATCTAGCCACTGGACTATAAGTCTCTCTTCTTACAATTTTTATCAATTTATTTCACATGCTCAGCTACCTCATGCAAATTACAGTGCTTGATTATCTGGTTAACAATCAAGTACTCCTTCCGCCCCTGGAGGTTATTTCGTGTACAAGGTGAAACTAGTTAAGTTTTCTATCAAATTCAATATAACAATTAACAACTGTCTGTTGGGTTCTATTGAAGAACAATGGAAAGAACTCACACATGATGCTGCATGTATATTCACAAGCTGAGAGTTTGTCTAATAAAAAATTTGAGGCAAGGTCTAGAACATACGTTGTTGAATAAAGGATGAGTCCAATAATGACAAGTGCAAAAGCAAGATAGTATAACCAATCCACCTGCAGTCGAAGATTAATATATTAGGTTTGATACGAGTGAAACCAGTTGTAAAGAAACGAGATGTATTTGCTTAAGGACTAAAATAGTTGCCGAATTCTATACAGTGGCTTCAGATTCGAAAACCTTGGGTCGAGGCATACCTGCTGTTTGTAGATAAAAATGCGAATGACAACTGCCCACATATCAGATGTTAGGAGAGACAGATTGAACATTGTGGCTCCACTTAACTGTATACAAAATACCCACATTAAAGACAGTGTATTGATATTTCTCAGAGAACAACTTCACCATAAGAAAAGGCATTTTAAGCCATCGATTTATAGTTTCATAATTAGTTCATATAGGCAATTAGATTACAGAAAGAATTTTAAGAGAAACACTCTTAAACTTTGTGAAACCAGAACTTGGACAGGGAATTTAAACTTAATGAACAGTATATTTTTATTCTCATCTCTCAGTCTAAGTATATATATATATATATATACACCAAAATTGTTGAGGAGAAGGAAACTTACCTTGAGGACAAAAGGAGCAAGGGTGTAGAACATAAAGATTGCTAGAGCATAGCCAGCAAAGGCTAATATCTGAAAACATTAAAACAAATCCTGTTTTGAACTGTAACCAATGCACATATTTGAAAATTAGACAGGAAAGGCATGCCATAATGTAACAGTTAAATTCCTACATTTTTTTTCTGAGTCTTTTGCCTTAAACATTACACCTTAGTGAAACTCGTCGCCCTAATTGTAGTAGCTTGGCGACGGTTTCAGTTCATGCAGATTGCTGCAGAATATTCACTAGCAGAAGGTAAACACTATCCTCACAATCTTACTATGTCCAATTAACATCTAGAATTGAAGTTTACTAGTTGGATAGACTTCATATAACAGAGAAGACAGACAAAGACCATTGAAAAAGCAATGCACCAAATCCAAGATTATGCAGAATTCATTACTTACAATATCTGCAGACCACTCAACTGATTCCAGAGTCTTTAGCTCCAGTATAGATCTGAGAAAAGGCTATTAAGAGAAACCAATACAATTCTTCTTCTTACAGAACGGCAACATAAATTACATTTCCAAGCTATTCTCATTAAAGCTAAAATCACGACAAAAAGATGCTAATAACAAATTTGAAGAGAAATTGCAATGCATGTCTCTACTATAAACGGATCAACGAAGGATACACCTGAACCACAGTCACTAGAAATCCATAAGCACCAATCATAGAAACCACTTCAACACGATCTTTTTTCTTAACACAAAATTCCTGCATTTTAGGAAGAAATTGTAAAAGGGGCAAGATAAGGCATAATATGTGATGCAGTTTGAGGCTCCTGTTGTTTTTGGTGTTCCACAAAAGAACTTCTGCAGTTTAATTAACCAAGCTGAAAATGAAATTGAATTTTCAGGTTTTTAGAGTGTGTTTGGTATTGTGATTCCGTAGGCCAAAAGTGTGATTTTGAGCCAAATCGAAATATATCGTTTAAGAGTGCGTTTTTAAATAATTGCGATTCGAAAAATAATAAAACTATGCATTTTCAAATTGTATGGAAGGGATGTGTTTTTTTAAATGCACAATTTTATGCTTAACCGCGTTTTTAAAAATAGTGCTTTCAAATCGCACGTTTTAAACTCGTTATTTTTAAATAACACTTTTTAAAATCGCAAACCCAACTGCTGCTTTAGGTCTTTCAGCCTTTCAGCCAATAAGTCAATTTGGGATCATAGTATCCCCCTTTTGGCCTAAAAAATGTAATCTTTCTACTGAGAGGGAGAGAGGGGAACAGATTCACCAACCTCACCAACATTGCTCATTGCAAAGAAAATTGTCCCTGCAATGACAAGTATATCCCCTAGCAGAGGCCGTGAACCCCCTGAAAGATCAACAAATCATATGACATTAATAGATACAATCAGGAATTAGAGATAGGACTACTTAAGGGGATAGAAATTCCTTTTTAATGTTTATACCAAAACTTGCTTTAAATATCTAAGAGCACAAAGAAACTCAAAAAAATCCACAGAACACAAGTATATACACCCTTACTCCAGGAAAAAAAAAACATCCCTTGAACACGGTTTTTGAACAAACATTAGTACATTATCCAGAAAATGGAAAGATTAGTTCTAAAGGGTGGAAAAGAAAATGTCACCTTCACCACCCACCCCTGCATCAGAGATGAGCACTAAGCCTAGGCCAGTCACACAGATGACTGCACCAAATAACTGCCATAAGGAGTATCGAGTGCCTAAGAAGAACCACGTCATGGCTATGACCCATGCTACAGTCCAACAGTCCAATAATGTCACACTGGTTATTGATGAGAACTGGTATGCTTTGTTAACTGCAAAATACATCTGGAACTTAATCAATGATTCCCAGAAAATCCAAATTTGAACACCTTATAGGGGAAAATTTTCAACAATTCTTTATAGAAAGTAAAAAGGAGATACCAATACCAGGATAACTAAAAAGTTATTTTAACTAAGTGAATATTATACCAAGATAATTGCCTTGAACATCGACAAAACCTAAAAGGAGATACCAATACCAGGAAACCTGCAACACCAGAAAGAGCACGTCACATTTGTCAGAACCCCCAAAACAGCTTAGATCTTTGCAACCATAATTTCAATTTCACCAATAGTTGAGCAGACGCAATGTACAGTAGAGCTGCAAAGCAATGAAGGGAAAACAAACTTTACCAGTAGTTTCTGACGCCTATACAGCAAAACACTCCCATAAACCAAAGCCAAAGATAAGTAACCAAACAAAGTCTGAGAACAAGGCGCATCAACACCTACACGCAACCAAGTAAAGAAAAAACAAAAATCCAGTAAAGACCCAAACAAAGCCCAAGTCTGAGGATTGAGGAAGATGAGGTCGTTAGTTTTAAGGTTACCAAGATTGGCTATGAGAGATGAAGTGAAGCTGGCAAGTGCAAGTGCAAAGGAGACAACCTGACCCAGGAACAGTAGGAAAAGTATTCGCCTGATCTCGCCGCTTCTCCAGCGGCCGTTGAAAGAGCACCAGTTCATACTGCCTAGGATTGTTGTAGCTGAGCTGCAGAGCATCAACCACACGCGCGTCCTCTACTTTTCTATTAAAGTAATATTGAGAGGACCCTCGTGGGAATTTGTGACGAATAAAGTACATACTTGCGTCTGTTCTGCAGCTACCGTTCTTGGGTTCTTGGAGATTGGGCGCGGGAGATCTCACAGTCATGGTGACTGGCGACTGGTGAGGAACACTTGGGTGATTGGCAGAGAGTTTTTTTTTCATTTAAAAAAAGTCAAACTTGTATCTTCGGGTTAATAATCAACTTTTTTTCATTTTTTATCCAAAAAATTTAACACTCTTTTCTATTTTAAATCGCGGCAATAACTCAAAACTCTTTGTCCGCTATGTCACCGGCGGTTAGCTTTTACAGCTCACTGGCCATTCCATTGTTCCCGGCTCAGAGAAGAGGGACAGGATAAAATGGAGGCTAGAACAATGCTACTACAAAATTATATTTAATTATAATTTTAAAAATTACTTATAAAATATTAAAAAAAAAAAAGTGAGAGCAAGCGTAAAGTTTGCTATTTATAGTTAGTTTGTTATTTGTAGATTGTTCTTGGTGTTGCCGTGTTGTCGTACATCGGATAATAAGTACGTGGTGCCGTGTCGCCGCTTAAAATTGTTAAGCGGGGCCTAGGAAAAATGATTATCATATGGACATTTTCAACATTTTTAAAATGTCTTGCCTCACAATTTTGTAATCCTTTTCTTGTACGTAAAATATCTTATTTATAAAACAATTTTAAGACATGTCTCCATTAATTATATGCCTTTGTGTAGTCACAGTAATTTTTTATGAGAAATATTATTTAATAGACTCTCATACAAGTGGCATATAACTATAATGATGTGACAGTGAATATCAGTCTGTCATTAATTTTTATTTTTACAAGTCTTTGTTAATTCAAAAGTTGATTTTCACTGTCACATCATTATAGTTATATAGCTATAATATAAGAGATTACTAAATAACATTACTCAATTTTTAATAACTCTTATAAATGATAATGAATCTTCGTGCAAAATAATGTGACGAATCTCTAAGGATTAACTCAATAGGCTGTGAATCATGCCTTATGAAGCGGAAGTCACTAATTCGAATCCTCCCCCCCGGTTCCTTGTGTGGATATGTCAAAAAAAAAAAAAAAAAAGTGACGGAGTCCAATACCACACTGTCATTAATCAATAGACGCAAATTCGGACCCACGAGTCTTTTTTTCTTTTCGTTTTTGCTTTAAAAAAAACGAAAATCAATGATATTTTGGTCTTTTTAACTATTTACGTTAGAATTTAACGGCTAAATCTGACGGATGGGTTCAAATTGACTGCAATTGAAAGTTCATGATTCAAATTGAGAGATTTTGAAGTTTGGGGGGCTTGTCAATTCGCGTGGTAATTTATGGGTCTAAAGTGAAGTTACTCCCAATTTTCTTTTTTTTATCAAATTGATATTTTTTTTTCTGTAAACAAACTTTTTGAATGTTAAACACACTTTTAAACCTTCGAATGCAGTAATGCACACTCAAACAATACCCTAAATAGTTCAGCTGTCGTTGGGCCAAAAAAAAACCCGTAACGGGCTTTATGGGCCTTTAGGTAGTTGCATAAATATGAGACGCGGTTCTAGTTGGAAGGCAACTGTTTAGCGATGTTGAGTGGCCATGACAAAATAAAGGTGATGGCTGGTTGGTGTGATAAAGGTGGATGGAGGGACTATCACGTTTCGAATTTCTTAACCACCCGGTCCACCCGGACCCGGGGCTCAAATCATGTGCCACTCACCAGTTAAATGTTAAATAATTAATAAACAAAATTTAGTTGTTACAGTTTTTACTACAAATTAACATAACGGCTCATAAATCATAATTAGTAAAATCATTAAAAGTATATAATCAATAAATCAACTATTAATTAATTCAATTGACATTTTAATTCTTTTTGTTTAGTCATTTTATAGTCATGTCAATTTGTAATTTGAAGTAAAAGTTGAAGGTCGAAAGTGTTCCTATCAACACTCAAGTGCTGTAGTGCCGTTTGGCGACCAATATGACATTACACTGCACTGTTCGCAATAAAAAAAATTAAAAAAGAAAATAATAATTAGTATAGAAAAGTGAAAAAAAATAAAAATTGTAATCATTTTTTATTTAAATAGTAATAAAAAATAAATAATATAATATAAAAGTGAGTCGAGAATATTTTGATGTTGATTTTTTTTGAAAAAAAATGAAGTGAATAGTGTGTTGGGGGGGGGGGGTGTTGTGTTGTTTAACAAACAGTCCCTCAATAATTAAACCCTTAATCTAGTTATTTGTATGAGCTGATCATTTAATTTGTCTGTACTTAGATTTTCTTTTTCTTTTGCAAATATCTAAAACACTCTATCTCAAAATGTATGAGCCTTCTCTTGATTCTTTGCGGACTCGTAAGAAAATTAATTCAAATAGTATAGACAATTTATATATTATATTAAAAAAAAAAACTACGTTTTATATGTAAATTTTCTTCCATGTCATTTATTGTTTAATTTTTAAATACTTTTCTATCAAACAACCTTATGCAAATGGGTTATACGTAAGGATATTTTGGAAAGCATAAATAATTGCTATAAGATACCTATGAGTAAATCGACTAATCGAGAGTAACGTTAAATATTACCTTCGTGTCTTCTTTATGTCTCTCCAAACTTAAAGTGACTTTTAAAATTACTATTAGATTAAAAATTTTCAGAGTTTAAGTAGCTTTTAAATTACTATTAGATTAAATATTTAAGGAAAGTGTTAGGTGTTTTCTTGGTGTTTTTCTAGTGTCTTATTGGTCCTAGGTGGGTATTTGTTGTTATCATGCACAACAATGATGAATAATATAGAATCGAAAAGAGAGAGGTCAAGAGAGAGTTGAGACACAAATTTACGTAGTTCAGCAAGGTGCCTACGTCAACAGGAGAATACAACTATATTTTACTATTAATAATTCAGGGTTATAACATAACATATATATATATATATATATATATATATATAAACACCAAGAGAATACTTAGCATTCCCAAATTTTTAATCCAATAATAACTTTAAGGGATATGCTAGGTATTCTACTGGTGTTCTCCTAATTCGAAAAGGACAATAGGATTAAAAGCCACATCAAATTTGAAGAGACACAAGAAGGACATGAGTTTCTTCTAACATTTCTTGTAAAACCAAACATGAAAACCTCATATTCGATCTCAAAAACCCTATCAAATTATTAATCATTTTCACGCATAATTTAAGTCACATTTTTTTAAGAACTCATATTTTTAGACTTCGCATTATTGAAAATGAGAATGTCGGGAGAAATGTTAAATTATCCAAACCAAACAACAAATAACGTTAATTAAGTAAGATTAATCTATTTTGTTCTTTCTTTTCTATTTATTTGTTGCTTAAATATTTAATTCATCATATTCCATTTGTAGTTTACCATCCATTATTGATGATAAGATTACTCTAATCAGGGACCACATACCCCGACAATTATGCATCAAAACGTAGTCAACAAGTCTACATTTTGCAAACAAAGGAATTGTGTGACTTACTGCAGGATGTCATTATGGTTCAAAAGAATAATATTAGGATAAAGTTTTCCTCCAAATTTGGTGGGAAGAATTTTCTCCAACCTACTCTATAAAAATGACATATATCATTTAATTGTGAGATGCACATGTTTTTCTAATAGCAGAGACAAAGTTGTAATAAATTTTATTAAAAACTCATGTGTATCTCTCATGTTATTAAAAAAATGAATATGTCACTTTTATAAACTAGGTTGAAAGAAATTTCTTCAACCCAGTTTAGAGGAAAACTTTGTTCATAATATTATAAGTAAGACTTTAGTTTTTTTTTTTTTTTTTTTAAGTGATATGATTCATTAAATTTGAGATAAATTATTATTAAATTTTGATAGATAATTTTAAAAGTCATATCGAGTAATGATAGGGATGATATTTTTATTCTCTCAAAGTTCATGTAGTTTTTAAAATTACTATTGAATCAAGATTCAATAATAATATATCTCAAATTCAATATTAATTTTAAAAATCACATCTTTTAGGAGAATAAAAAAAATAGTTAATAACATTACCCATCCAAGTATCAGCGTTGTCCCAGTACCCATTGTTTTAGTTGTCTTTTAGGGTGAAAATTCCGTAAAATAGGGTTGGGTTATTGTATTGGGCTAAAACAATTTTATTTTCGGATCGAACTGGTTCAAATTGGCATTCGGACAACCCAAATAGAACAAATTTGTGTTGTCTAAAGACTTTGAACACTTATCCGAAGTTTGGACAACCAAACACATAAATTGCCCTATTGCAACTTTTCATGCATGGGTCGGAAATCCCTTTCTCTCTAATATACTTCAAAGAATAGAAATTTTATCAAATTCAGTATTTAAAAGTGTCAAGAGTTTTTTAATGTGTGAGAAATACATAATTTTTAGGAAAAATTTTACTTTAAACATATGAAAACTTCATATTTTTTAAAAATAAATAAATAAAAATATTTTTTTAAAAAAGGTCCAAGGTGACCGTACCGTGGGTTACCTTGTGACCCGTGGGTCAGGTTAGACCCACGCGGGTCTAGCCATGACACACGCTAGCTCTCGGCCAAAGACCCACTATGGGTCGGCCGAGACCAACCGTGGGTCAGCAAAACCAAGGCTGGGTCTGGTTGCTACACACGTGGGTCTGGGGCCCTTTTTTTTTTTTTTTTTTTTGAAAAAAAAAATGGAATTAAAGGTAAATTTGAAATTTTATAAAAAAAAAGTTAGGGGTATAAAAGTCATTGTATCACATTTAACGTTTAAAAACTAACGAAACGGTTTAAATTGATGGCAATTGAAAGTTGATGGGTTCAAATTGAGAGTTTTTGAACTTTTGAGGTCTTTTAAAAGCGTGCGGTAGTTCAGAGGTCTACAATAAAGTTTTTCATATTTTTTAATAGAATGTGTTTTTCACTTTTTTTTTTTTGAATAATATATATATATATATATATATAGAATAACTTCTATAAGGTCTTGGCACAAACCAAAACATTTATACCATCCAATAAGGACTTAACAAATCAACGTGGAACACTATAAGACAAATAAGCAAAAACACTTAATTTTTATTCTCATGTCCTTAAAGGTCAAAAAAACCTTCTTTCACTTTTTCTATTCATCTACCTAGCAACCACGATGCTACCACCCGACTTGCCGCCGGCTACATATCCGGAAATTCCTCTTATACATTTTGAAAGAAATTTATCTATGTACTATCTCAACTTAATTATCATAGTTTTTTTTTTTTTTTTTTTTTTTTTTTTTTTTTTCAATAAAGAAGTATTTACATTTGACTCAATAAATTTTCTATTCATAATCTTTTATTTTTTTTAAAAAAAAAATCTTTATTTTATTTTATTTTAGCTACCAACTTTTTTTAAAGTTACCTCACTTTCTATTTTAATTATCAATTTTTACTATATATATAGCTATATTTTTTGAGTCATGTTATGTGGATGCCAAACTAGCGTCAGACATATATTAAAAATAATAATAATAATAATAATTTTTTTTTAGTTAAATTTATATGAGTTAATATTTAATTTTTAATACCTCAAAATTTGTTTCTGGATTAAAAATTAAAATCTAGGGGTGAAAGGTTAACGCTTTAGGAATTGTATCATCCAAAGAGGATTTGATCATCCTAAATTTGGTGCTAATACCTCAAATTTAGTGATAATACCTTAAATTTGGATTTCCTTTTAATATCTCTCTTCTTCAATTTTTTTTTTTTTTTAAAAAAAGCAAAATATCTGACGTTATTTTTTTTTAAAAAAAAAATCTTGGCCACGTGAGACTTTGGCAGACGCTAGGATGACCCAGGCTGTCGAAAATCTCTACTCATATTTTTGTTTAATATTTTAAGTAATTCATCTCAAATTTAGTAATAATTTTAAAATTTATCTTAATTTTAAAGATAAAATGAAATGATGGTATATATTTAATATTTTCCTTCCCTCCTCAATTTTGTATCCCAAATCTCTAAAATAACCTTTGAACTATTCGAGTGTGAATGCATAGGAAGTTCCGTAGGACCGTATCTAAACTGGCGCTGACATTGCAATGCGTAGGTCGGCCGAGCTTATCCCTAGTCTACAAAAGACACTGGACCTTGTTTGTTATCATGGCACACCCGTGCGTTAATCTGATAAAATTACAAAAAAAACCTTTTTATTTTTTATTTTTTTTATTTTTATATTTATTTACGTTTATGTACAGTATAAGCAATATTTCTTCTTTTACTAATAAAAAAGCATTATAATGTTTACCAAAATATTTCGTAAAATTAACGTGAAATGACGAAATAAATAGCTGTGAAAGAGAAGCGTTACTTAAAACAAAAAAAGAAAAGAATAACAGCTAAGCGAGAGGAACACTGATAAAACATCGTCCTCAATAACCTACCCCACCTAACATCGAAAAACAGAACCACTAAAAAATCCAGCCACGCGAAACCATAAACCGCCCACCACGCGTTAATCACCACAGTCCAACCGCGGACAAGTCATTTTTCTTTTTTCACCTCGTCGTTGTACGATAACAAAAAAAAAAAAAAAAAAATCCCCGTGAGAAAGTCCAGGCTGTCCCTCAGATATTCATTGCGTAATAAAATAATTTTTTTTTTCTCTCACTTTTATTAAATGATGATGATTGATTTTTGAAAATGATTATTCCAAATTTGTCCCTCTTCGCCGCTCCTTCCTTTTACCTTTTTCGTGTCTTTAAAATTCCTCTTGACTCGGCATCCTTCCGCGTTAAGATTCTTCTTCTTATCGAATTCCTCTGAATTCTTCAAACAGGTACCATATATCTCTCTTCATTTCTTCGTTTCTCATAGTTGAGGTTTTCGATTTTGGAGAATCGGTTTTGATTGTTCACGATCTGATCCAATCGCCAGGATCTGCTTGTGGAGTCGAAGATTTTATTTTATTTTTCTTTCCTACCGTTTCTCAGCAACCAAACAGAGCGCGAAAGAGGAGGTACGAGAGAAGAGATCTGATGGCGGAAGAGCACAGATGCGAAGCTCCCGAAGGCCACCGGCTGTGCGCTAACAACTGCGGCTTCTTTGGCAGCCCAGCCACCATGAACCTCTGCTCCAAATGCTACGGAGAGTTACATCACTCCTCTCCCAAATCTTCCATGGAAATTGCTCTCTCCTCCTCCTCCTCCTCCTCCTCCTCTATTTCTTCTCCACCGGCTACCGAGTCTCTTCCTCCTCCTCCTTCTCCTCCAGCGTTGACCTTGCCGGAGGTCGCCAGAGATGTACGGACACAGGCGGTTGTGTCCCGAGGCGACGACGTGGAGGTGGCTGCGACGGCACAGCCGAATCGGTGTTCCACTTGCAGAAGACGGGTCGGATTGACCGGGTTTAGGTGCAAGTGTGGGACAACGTTCTGCGGGGTCCACAGGTACCCGGAGAAGCACGGGTGCTCGTTCGATTTCAAGGCGATTGGGAGGGTGGAGATTGCGAGGGCTAATCCTGTTGTCAAGGCCGAGAAGCTCGAAAAGATTTAATTTAATCAGGACCGCCTGATTTTACAACCGGATGAATTTGATAAGCTATGGTGAATGACCGCGTTGATCACGAACTTACGGAGTTTCGTTTTAATGTGTATTTTCTCTTTGATGTAATTTTAAAATAAGTTTTACGTGGCTTTTTCGTTTGCTTGTAAAAAGAAAAAGGAAATATTTAATCATGAAATCGAATTGCACTTGCATCTGGGTTCTTCTTTGTATTTTTCAACTGGGTTGAGAATTTGAATACCATTGACGTGTACCCTAGCCAATCAAAACGAGCCAACTGGCTATATGGGCTGGGTCGCATTGTGCTTTTCCCCTAAGAAAAGTCGGGGGGGAAAGTTTGGGTTACTCTTCCACATAACAATACTGGTATCGCACTTCATGCATTAATTTTAGTTGAGCAGTTTATTCGAAATGTTATAAACACATAAGAAAAGAGAGAAAAGGGGTGGTGTGTAAACTACAAGGGTGGCGGAGTGCCCGAGCCATCTTCTTTGGTTATCGGAGTGATTTAGCCACTTACAAATCTTTTTTTAAAAAAAGACACATACGAAAGAAGTGTGGTGACTTACGGCATCTTAGTTATGGGGGCAGTCATTAGGGACTAAATTATAAATTTTTATGAAAAGGTTAAAAGCATAAATGAGAACTCTTTTAAAATTGATAATCAAATTAATATATACAAAAATAAAATTAGTATCGATTTAGTGTCACCAAAATATAAACAAAATATATTTTTGTTTCTTAATTGATTTTAATTTTCAACTCAATTACATATTAAACTAGAACATGACAGTTCTTTTAATCATCAATGATTAAATATTTCGTAGCAATTTTTCAATATTCCATATACAACATCAAAGAATAAAGTCAAAAAGTCATATTTAATTTTGTTGTAAAGTTTAGTTTTGACAATATTAATCGTTGAAAATACTGGTTCACCGACTAACGCCCAATTTGACGATCAAGAGCACGCTGCAGCTGAGGTGAGAATAGTATGCCCACCACGATTCCACATGTGAATCCCGGAAGCAAAGAGAGAAAAAAGTAAACCGCCAACCTTTTTGGCTCACATTTTCCTGTCGAAAAGTGACTTTTTCTTTTCCTTATTTATGATATTGCCAGCAGAAAAGCGTTGTAGAGAGAAGGCAGAGCGAAAATCTGGTGTGAGTAAAACACAGAATGGAAGCGAAGATGCGGTTATGCAAGATAACGACTTCTGCCGCTTCCGAGCAATTTAGAGTTTCACACGTGCCTTATAGCCTAGAGTGTTTACAGGGCCAAGTCTCTTAATGGGCATGGGCCATATTATAAGAGGTAAACCCCGCCGATTAAGAATTGACATTCTCGATCTAGTCCAACTAGTTTACCCCTCTCGATCATTTGAGGGACATTAATATTGTAAATTGCTTAATAATTAGAGAGATCGTTAATCAGAAAAAATTACAAAAACACGCAGAGATATTGTTATAATATTATATTTAATATATTACGGGAATATAATATTGCGAAAATATAATATTCTAACAGATATAAAGCAGGCCTCACAAACTTTGATTTTTTATTTTTATTTTTTTTCCTTTCTGTCTAAAAAATAACTTAATTAGAAGTAAAAATACTACAAGCTGACAATTTTATTACAGTGTATAAGATTCACTTTTTTAATGAATCTTAAAGAACTAGAAAGCCCTAATTACAACAAATGATGGTTGACTTGACTCCCAGAAACAGAAATACAGATTGAAACCGTACTTTTATCTCATCATTATCTTTTCTTGCTAACGTAGCAATAACGTTAATCAATCTTTTTGATTAGCCATTGTTAAAATAAAAAAAATAAAAAAAATTTAAAAGCTGATTGATACGATCACATCAACGAGATGAAATAATTATAAAATAAAAGCGTGGTTTCTGCATTACTCATTTTTTTTACTCTTTCAACCTACAAAGAAAGAAATCGGACTGGAGGGTTTCAAAAGAAAGATCACCCTCAAACTGTATATATAGTCATGCGAATCTATAGTTCTTCCTTAAAAGACGATGATAATCCTTGGTCGTCCACATCCCAGCAGGCTTTGGAGGTGCTTAAGCTTTCAAACCAGACCTGGTCTGCCACGACTGAGTTGGAGTCATTGTTGCGTTGCCATGACCAATGTGCATGTGTCTCGTTTACTATTCTCAGCCGTCCATGTCCAAAACTTGCCTCTCGAAACAAGGAAAGAGGGGAAGCAGGGTCCTTGAAACTACATGCCAATAATTTTTTATGATCAGTTGACTATGTATTGGACTAGCTAGTGTGAGCAATTTGGAATGAAGAGTTGTTTCAATCCAAGCTGCTCACCTCAAGGGGAATCCACAATAATTTAGAGTATGTTTGGTCCCGAATATCGCATGTCCAACAAGTGTTTATAAACAAAATTACAATCATTTTTTTTTTTTTTGGCATACCACGCAAGAGGATATGTTTCTAAGAATGCACGATTTTAAAGACGGAACCGTATTTTTATAAAAGCAAAAAAAAATTTAGGTTGAACTATATTTTTAAAAATCAAAATTTCATTAACTTCATTATTATTTTTTGAAACTGGACGTTTTGAAACCGCTAAACCCTGAAAAGCTATTGATGAAAAGCTTGATGAATACTTACGTTAATGCTAGTCCTTCTCGGTTCCCTCCATCACCAATGGTGACATACAGCGGACCACATTGATTCTCCTCCTTGTTGTAAACCCTAGTCTGTCATGCATATATATATATTATTATAAATCCCAGTGAAGAGATAGAAAACCATGAAAGTTTGAAGGATTGTCAATGGACTTACGAATCTTTCATACGCATGAACATGACCGGAAAAAACGACGTCGGCGCGTGCCAAATACAGCAACTCTTCCAAAGATTTTCTCATGCTTTCTCCTTCACCTTGATGGGCCGTGTTAGTGTTATACCACGGCGCATGCAAGAGCACAACCACCCACGGCGTCTTTTTCCGGTCGACTTGAGCCAAATCCGCCTTCAGCCACTTGTACTGAGACGATTTTGCGTCAAAATCAGCATAAGATCCTAGCATTATAACGTGAGTCCCTGCAACGTCGAAGGAGTAATACAAATTTGAGGTGGATCCACTCTCTTCGTACGGCATCCGCCACCGGGCATTGTAGGAGGTGAAGCCTTGGGGGTGGATGATCGGAAATATCTCACTCTCGTGGTTCCCTTCCGTCACCATCCACGGCCGGCGAGTCGCATATGGCTCGACTAGGCGTCCGAACGAATCCCATAGTGGCTGTTGGGTATCGGCGTAGGATAAATCGCCCGGCAACAAAAACACGTCGTAGTCCTCGCTATCAACATGTGCTAGGGTTGAGGCTGTCCATTCTGTTTGTCCTAAGTCTCCTGCAAACAAAAAATACCAAATTTTCCAATATTAGGAAATTCATTGAAAATTATTTTTTAACAACAGAATATTAAATAATTGACTAAATCAATTATTTCTTATGGCTTAGATTATTTTTGAGGCTGGACCTTTGTCAATTGTTTTGGGTCAGTCTCGAGGCTTTGTGTTATCTCTGGCCAGACTCTTGTTTGAGTCTTTTTGGATTAGGCTTTGGTGCACCTATGTCTTTGTTTTTTAAGGGCCCAGATATTTTTTTTTTCATCTTATTTGGGCTAATATGCCCAAGTTGCACTCCAACTACTGTGTCACATATGGGGCAAAGATTTCCGAAGTAACCTGATTGAATTCCAATTGGAGTTTCGGCCATAATACCCATCTTTTCAGTATAATATTTTACAAACCAAAATTTTTTCTGATATTATATGTTAAATTTGGTTGAATTTATTTATATATAGAAAAAGAGAATTTATTTTAGATGAAATCTCAAAGACTTACAGCCAAGCTGTACAGTTTGTGCAAAGATTTAAAAGTTGAAGCATGAAGTAAAGTATCCGAGGTAGGTGTGATCTAAGAGTTGAAGAAGTAATTTCAGATGCAAGTATATATGCCAATATATAGCACAACAAGAACATGAGTCACATGACAATGCAATTATGCAAGACAAGACACCCAACTTCATGCAATCTTTTTTTTTTTTTTTTTTTTTTTTCAACGAGTGGTGTACACTCTTTCCATATATGACGGCTAGCTTTGCTTAGACTTAAAGCACTAATTGCCAAACCAACTCGTCCAGAATGTTTTAAATGAAACACCAGTGCGTGGGTCATTAATTTTTCACATTTCAACTGTAGATAAAATACCTACACCGTCCATAATATCAAAGGAGGTTAAGTTTGAACTGTATAATTTAATGTGATGAAGAGTTTTTAACTTAAATTTTTGTGGTAAAGCTCATATTGCAATCTCTGCCAAACTTGTTAGCATCATAAATGGAAAATTAAGTTCAAGACTTACCCACAACTGCAAACTCAATGGGAAATCCGGAAGGAGGTGTACGGAAGGAAAACTCCGGGCCGGAATCTCCACACCTGTAGAAATAGGTGGTGCTGGGCTTTAAGGGTCCAATCTTAACGTGGTGGATCTCGCCGGAGCTGTAAAAGAAGTACTTATACGATGTGTGTTCGCCGGTCGCCAATGCATTGTAATTTCCCGGTGTTTCTCCATATTCCACGATTGACTTGGAATGTTTGGTATCAGTAACCCACGAAACTCTTATATGATCCTTCCCCGCCAATGAAATATGCACCTAATAAATAATTGATTAAAAATAAGTGAGCAAATATATATATATATATATATATATGAACCAAAAGAGAAATATATATATGTATATATATATATATATATGAACCCAAAGAGATTGAAGAGACCTGTTGGGGATCGGCGTCCGACCGGTTATGTGGAGTGAATACCATTGGGCGAGGAGGTTGCCGAGAAAGACAACCCTGTGATTGTATGAGACGAGGGAAGAGAAGTATGGTTACGAGGAGAGGGAAAGCGCGTAGGTATAATTTCTCCATTGTTATTGAAGTGTGGCAAAGGAGTCAGATATGATAAGATGTCTGCAGATTTCAGTTCTATATATATATAAGGAGAAGGAGGAGAAAGTGGGTTTTGACGGTTTGGAAAATGTACATCATCAGTAGCTAGCTAGATTGCAATGGCGTCAAGGAAGCCCACTTTAATGGGAATCATTTTTGGATATGCTTGCAGCAATTAGCCCATGACCACACAAAATAGCTGGTCGATTCTCTTGGCTTTACTCGCTAGCTAGCTAGCGGCTTAAAGGCTCGGCTTCGCTATATATGAATCAAACTGTTTTGTTTTTTTTTTATTAACAACTTATAATTTAAAGAAGAGAAATAAGAATTAGGAAGAGACTTAGAAGAATTAAGGTTGTTTGACCTATGACTTACGTTTACACATCAAAACTTTTTGATGATTATATATTTCCTTGATAATTTGATTATATATAAAGTTTGATTTATAGGAAAGGAGTATGAATAGTTATATGTGTTTTTTTAACTTTTATATTAACAATTATAATTATAATTTTTGACGCTTGAGTTATTGTAACTCTTATCTATTCAGATCTTGTAACTTTTGTCTTAATACATTCACCTCTACATTTTCTCATTCAAAATATTGTAATAAAACATATGATTTTCTTGGACTCTCGATGGCTACACCTACTCCTGCAATTTCTTGAGTAATTTCGCAATTTCTTTTGATTATTTTACCGGATAGAGACGACACCATATATAAGGACTTATTGTGATTATTACTTATTAGAATATTACGAAGCTGCCAAAAAAACTTGTCGAGGAAACGACAGACTGAGTTTTGCTTTCTGGTAGATGCCCAACTAGAAGTTTCCTTCGCATCCCGATAAATTATTTTAATTTATTTAAATTATATGATGTTCAAATACAGTATATATACTCAATTAGATTAGAATAAACTGAGAAGGAACTAATTGCCTTATATATATTCTAAACTTTTTATCATGGAGCTAATTAATTTCCTTGATAATCTAAATTTTTTCTCACTAAATTATTTTGAGAAAAGTTTTGTGACAAATTAAGATTTTGGATGATGGAAAAAAATATCTGTTGGAATAGGCAACCCATTTGAAAACATGGGCGGCTCTATTCATGCATTCGGATGGGATTTGAACTGTCTAAATACCTGTTCATCGAGGTCGGTTGATCACTAACTTAATTTGGAAGAAGTTTCGTAGTGGCTCACGGCAAGTTCTCCCATATATAATGCTTTTTTAACCCATGAGTGGTGAGAAAAAGAGCCCGAATTGGCATGAGATAGTCGGTCGGGAAAGCTTATTTGCACAAACCACTTCAAAGAGGAAAAAACCAGACTTCAAATGGAAAAATTAATTAATAAAATAGCTGCTAATTAATTAAATCTAACATGTAAAATTAATTGCAATTGCCTCTAAAATTAGCTGCAAGTGAGCCACTCATGAAACTATCAAACATATTAATAATCATAATTGCCTTAAAGAAGGCAAAACTTCACAAATTCGATAGAATTAGAATTCTCTCAATTTCATTTGAACTGGAGAGTGGATATCATGTTAGTTATAGTGGAGGGGTATTTTTGTCCCTTCAAAAAATAAAAAAACAAAAATACCCTTCCACTATAGCTAACTAGATATTTTCCAGTTCAAATCTGTTCCCACAAATTCAGCCTAATGGAGGCTGCAACGGTCAACAAAAGTAGCTCACAATTAACTCATCTTCCGTTCATTTGAATTGAATAATATCCTGTTAGTTATAGTGGAGGAGTAATTTTCTCTTTTCACTTTTTAAGAGGACAAAAATAACCTCCATTATAATGAAGTGGATATTCTTCATTTAAATGAAATGGAGAGGATCCTAATTCCAAAACCAACACCCATTACATATTCACAATCATATATTTTGTGATGGTTTAATCTCTCTCCTTTACATGTCAATAACAATATTGCTAAGCTCTTTTGTTTGTCCATTTAAAGCTTGCTTTTTGCTAAATTATTTTTCTTGTTAAATTAAAGGAAGCAATATTGAAAACAGTAGGTACTGACCTCGGCCTAATTAAGCCTTGTTTTCAAAAGCTAGCCGAGCTGAAAGGAGATGAGACTCTTTGGTTGGAACTCTAGGTTACTTTGGATGATCGATGTTTATATTTTAATTAGAAATGATGAACTTCACACGCTTTTCCTTCCATTTTCCCAACAAATTTCAAAGACCCAAACGCAGGGTTATCTGCATGCATGGACCATTACAGATGCATGGCTGGCGTCAGTGGTGACTCTTTGAATTAATCAAGCTCTAAACACTTTGTCACTACGTACCTACCACTTTTAAATCAACACTCCAGCACCCAGGCGGCCAATAACCATAATGGTTAAATTTAGGGTTAATTAGAGAGAGAGAGAGAGAGAGAGAGAGAAAGGGAGGGGCTGTGACGTGCATCACATGGTACTGGGAACGAGAGATAATTCTGAGTCAAATGTTGTTGTTGTGTCATAACTCGATTAATTAACAAGAAGAGTTTAAAGAAGTTCAATGCCAGCCTTGTTCGTGTGAACAAGTAATTATATATAATTAATTATCAGAATATCCCCTAGAATCTACTTTTGGGAAACACATAACTACAGGAGCTTTTGAATTCACCCAAAAATACTAGCAATTTTAAAAGTTTCCCTCTTATATCACAAGCTCAATTCACTTCATTTTTTTAGAGACATAAGAGAAATTTTTAGAATTATTCTAAAAATACATATGAGAGTGAGCTACGTTTTATCGAGTAATGCTATGTATCATCTTTTTGTCCTTTTATTTCTTAAAATTGATGAGACTTTTAAAATTACCATCGAATTTAAGATGAATCACTAATTTAGTGGATTAATTAGATGGGGAACCACTACATAATCAGCGATCGATTAGGATCTATTCAGAAATGTATACTTAATATTGCAATTTCTTCAAGAAAAACAATAATAAATTATTAGAGTAAGCATAAGGACAAGAAATTATTGGAATTATAGTTTAAATAAGAGCATTTTGTCTGACCAAGCAAACAAAAACTTGATTCGACCAATCAACTAATTATATTCTGATTGGTTGTTTATGTGGTAATAATTAAAGTACAATTAAAATGGGTTGTTTCATCCCTCAATAATCATTTATTAGATTTATATTTTATCAAATATATCGTTGGACTACATAATCCGCTACATGATCTCTCCAATATCATGTTCACCAAATACTAATATAGTCAAACTAATTAAAACTAATCCATCTAAAAAATGTTTAAAGCTATAATTTTATGATATTTTAAAATGGATTAAAAATATGAGTTTGAGATTAGATATATAATAGATGTCGGTTAATATATATGTAATAATGATCAATGATGAATTTGACAAAATATTCAAAGAAAAATTATTGAATAATATAATATTATGAAAATTAAACAAGATATAACTTGAATCAATATTCAACTTGATAAATCTTATATAATAATAAAGCAAGTTGACATTCACACGTGTTTGCCTTTATTTTTATGAATAATTATTGGATTAACCTTTCTAATAATAATCTTCGTTTCGTTGTATACATTATATTGATAGACAAAAAGTACAATTTTATTTGTTCAACTTATTTTTGCATTTTTTTTTAAACCTATGACTCCATACATAAAATGTGCCCTAAAAGTGGATTACTATATATATATATATATATATATATATATATATATATATATAGTTTACATTTTGTGGTTGTAGTGATCCTTTAGAACATGTGTCTCCACCTTGCCATAAACCATGCATACGGAAAACCTCTACATAAATTGGGCTTAGATATCAACTAATTAATTAAGGACTATAAATAATTTGTTTCTTACTAATTTCCCCGTCTTCCGGGTATGGGACAAAGATTAATATATGCAGCTTAATTCCCAGCCAAAATGATAGAAAATGAGAAAGAGAAGTACTTCCGTGAGGTATAAGACAACAGGCTTGAGAGCTAGCCAATGATTCATGAGAGTTTGTTTTTTCTTTATACTTCTTCTGCCATCGTTGACAAAAGACTAGGTGATGTAAATTCCCTTGTCCGCATGCAATGGGAACTTGTTACTCATGAAGGACTCAAAAATTGAGGGAGAAGAAAGAAGCTGAAATATATCCAAAATAAATTTAATTATTTTGTTTTTTGATTAAAGTGTTTGTTCAAATTGAATACGATTAAAGAAATTTATGTAATCAAGTCTCAACAATTCAAACCATCCCTTAAACCAGTCTTTATCGAGATTGTTATGTCAATATTATGGGATAAAAATGAAAGATTATGTCGTTATTCCTTACAAAATAGAATCACCGAAAATTTCAAAGCGTCCACGTGGTGGTTTTGAAAGAAGATTTGTCCTTTCTTTGGCATGACAAGTGTAAGTAACACAAGTTGATCGATTATCTTGCCGTACTAAACTAATGAATTGAAGCAAATTGTCAAAGTTTATAGCTAGTGATTAGATTCTACGTACTAACTTGCACATATTGAACGATGCAAACGTGTAGGTATGACTTCAATATCATTATATTAATTAGGAAAACGTATAATTGAACAATTTCATTTGCTATATATCGTTGTCTATTACTATCACCATTATTATGTGACGTGAGTAAGACTAGCGGGCCGGAAGCTTTATTCCAAAGACAAGAACCTAATTAAAAAGTCATTATTTCATAATGGTAATAATAAGTGTGCAAATTTTTCTCACTAATTCTCTTATTCAATCTAATCTATTATGGTGACATGTATGTGATTCTTACATGCACTTATGATAATCATATATATTTTGAACACATGTTAGTTTAATAAACTAATTTTTTAAAAAATAATAATAATAATCTTGTTCTCCAATATCATGTTATGGTGTGTGATTTTGTCAGAAGGTTTTGAACACAGAATTACATATGGATTAATGTCGTAAGTTGTTTCAAAAAAAAAAAATGTCGTAAGTTATTTGTGGAAAAATACAAAATAATCGAGATTTTACAAAATAAAATAGAAAAGTACGAATAAAGAAAAGCACTTGCCTTTTAGAAAGACAAAGATCGAGTCATATTATGTCCGAACGAATAAAATAAAGCCTATTTTTCTCTTACCAAAATAAATAAAGCCTCGTACGTTCTTATATTCTTTTCCAGCGTAACACTTGAAAATAAAATAAAAAATAAAAAATAAAAAGCACCGAAAAATTCCCTCTATCACGAGAAACATGAGAAGCTAGCATGATAAAGAACGCACCGAAAAACTTTCTAGCTCTATCTGCATTTCTGTACGTAGAACCTCGAGGTGCACGTAGCGTGTGAAATTCCTGTGTTCTGCTTTAATATGGCCAACATGCAACACATGTGAGTAGTGGTGAGTTGGATCGAATAATACGAATAATGGTCGAAATTCGAATCATTAAATTAAAAAATTTTAAAAATTGTAATTGTCTTAACCGTTGGTGTACTCTTTTTTTTTTAATTACTTTTTGCCCCATGAACTACAACGCTTTAACACTTTCTCCCCATGAACTATCAACTATGACATCTGACATCATCAAACTACCATTTTATGACAAAAAGTTTCATTCAGTCAGTCAAATGGGTTAAAATTGATGGTCAACTGTCATGTGCAAATCGTGTGCCATTTTAAAATTTTTTCTTCCACTTTTGCCCTCACTTCAAACAAATAAAGTTAATATGTTTAGGAGGGTATAAGCGTCATTTTCTTGGTCTAAAGTGAGGGTAAAAGTGGAATTTTTTTTTTTTAAATGGCACATGATTTGCACATGACCGTTGACTGTTAATTTTAACCCCTTTGACTAACGGAATGGGGTTTTTTGTCATAAGATGATAATTTGATGTGGTCAGGAGTTATAGTTGGTAGTTTATAGGGAGAAAGTGCTATGGCGCTATAGTTCATGGGGGCAAAAGATAATTACCCATTTTTTTTAATAAACTGTATGTTGGTGTACTCATTCATGTCTTGACTACAATTGTTTGCTTATATAAATTTCATTTTTGAATTTTCTTCCTAGTAATAATAGTTGAAATAATGATGATGCAGAAATTTGAGTGAAAGCAAGCTAGAGAGATAAAGAACACAAAGATTTACGGGTGGTTCGGTATTAGACACCTACTTTTACTACTCGGAATATCCCTAAGGGTTACATTGTACTCGGTGCTCATTGACTTGATTTGTCTACAACACAAATGTCCATATTTATAGGGTAATGTTTAAATACAAATATAATAATCAAATCACAATATTTGATTACAATCAACCCATAAATAGAGAATATTTGGCATCAACCTAATTATGGAATATATAATATTTTTTCTATATTCTGACAATGATAAACAATTGAAACTGAACAATGAATTAATAAGAATATGCTATTAATTAAGGTTTAGACATTAATTAAGCACTTAACCTGGCATGGAACATGCATCCACGCAAATTAGAAGAAATTATTTAGAGTCTCATCCTTCAGTTTAAGTACGTACTGTACAATAAGATTTGGAGAATGATCATGCATGCATGTATGTGTGAGCTTAGAGTTCATCATTAGGAAATGATGATGGTGCTGCTTGCTTATCCCAGCATGCTTTAGATGTGCTTAAGCTTTGTAGCCAGACTTCATCAGCCACAAATGTGTCCAAGTCATTGTTGCGTTGCCATGACCAATATGCATGCGTTTCATTGACTATCCTCAAGCGTCCATGGCCAAAGCTTGGTTCCCGATACAACGAGAGAGGAGAAGCAGGCTCCTCATACCTGCACATTACAATATCATACATAACTTGTAATTGTCGAGAAATATTAGAGGCCGGGGAGAAAAAAGTAGTTTTAGGGCCTAGAAATTCAGTCAAGAGACTTGAGCGAAAAAACAAAGCAAAAAGGGTCTTGGCCTTGCCTCTTGGGCTTGAAGTAGCTAATGTTGCCCATTCAATAGGATGGGCAAGGACGATATGTGGACCGTGGAATAGGGCTGATAATTTTTGACTTAATTTGCTAATTCTATATGAATTTAACACAAATTAAAGTTAACTTAAATAGTCCTATATTCATAACTCGACACAATCTGAATAAAATACACAATGACACATAGAGGTGGATTACCAAGGCAACCCACGAGTCTCACCTAGCTACCTCAATTTTGTTTGAAATCAAAGCCGAATTAGATCATCAACTTGGACTCAGTTTAATTTGAACACCAAGTTGATCATCTCTGGCCAAATTTTTGCCTTATTAATTGAAGGCAATGAAACTTGGCGAACAATGAAGTTTAAGGATCGTATACAATAGTCACATTAATAGCTGAAATTCAAGAGTACTCACTCTAGTGCAAGTCCTTCGCGGTTTCCTCCATCACCAATAGTAATATACACCGGACCGCATGGGTCAACCTCGTTATCATAAACCCTAGTCTGCAACACATTGACAGTAGAATCCAAATCAATAAAAAAAAAAAATAATAAATAAAAAAAAAAAAAAATTTGTATAAATACAGGTATATAAAGTTGAAAAAGGTCACACTATTAGGGATTGGGATTCCTCCAATTAGATTGTCAAAAATTTTCAAAAATTTAGGCAGCTTAAAATAGGGAGTTGTGAGGTTATTCCTAACAATTCTGCCTAGATTCTTATCATGCAATTCCAAAAAAATTAGAACCAAATCAACCAATATAGGACCCACTCGACTCAGTAGATGGGTGAATAGCTCGAGACTTGTTTGAACAAATAAACCTTATAAGGATCACTCTCTCACATTTGCTTAATTGCTAGTAATCTAGGTAACAAAATTATTGAAATTTCTATCTTGAGCAAAAGGCCTAAGAATGCGATTCCTGAAACTGGTAAGACCCGCAACCCTTTCCCTTAAGCTACCCAAATTTCATAGGGCAGCCTAATTTCAGGATCTTTGTCCACTATCATATGCTTAATTTTTAGCCTATTGATTGAAGTATATACATCACACAGAGAGAGAGAGAGAGAGTGACTTACAAATCGTTCATATGCATGAACATGCCCAGAAAAAACCACATCGACCCGTGCCTTATACAACAACTCTTCCATTGCCTGTCTCATGCCTTCTCCTTCACCTTGATGGGCTGTGTTAGTGTTGTACCACGGCGCATGCAACAGCACAAGAATCCATGGCGTCTTCTTCCTATCAACTCGAGCCAAATCTGCCTCAAGCCACTTGTACTGAGCCGAACCAACCTCAAAATCCGTGTAAGACCCTAACATTATAATGTGAGTCCCGGCAACTTCAAAAGAGTAGTATAAATTTGAGGTCGATCCACTCGCTTCGTACGGCATCAGCCACCGAGCATTGTAAGCCGTGAAGCCGTCGGGGTAGTTGGGTAAGTTCTCAATCTCGTGGTTCCCTTCTGTCACCATCCATGGGCGGCTGCTTGCCTGTGGCTCAACTAGCCGTCCAAATGAGTCCCAAAGAGGTTGGTGGCCGTTAGCGTAAGATAAATCTCCGGGTAACAAAAACACGTCGTAGTCGCTGCTATCAACATGTGATAGGGTTGATGCCGTCCATTCAGTCTGTCCCAGATCGCCTGTAAATCGAAATAATTTAGTGATAAGTATTTTCACTAAATTACAAATATAATGAAATTGTTTTTATGAAATTCGGAGAGAGAAAATTATGAGACCCACCTGAACATGTTATCTCGCATTTTAAGTTTCCCGAAGGAGGATAGTTTAAGAGAAAATTCAGGTAGCCTAATAACATCAGGCCTCATCCAGTGTTAGAGAATTGGAGTTTCCAACAATTTTCTATCTAAATTATTAAATACAAATTGTAGAGGGGTGGTCGGACAGCCAATCCCTATCCTATGATAATGTGGTGCATCACCTCTATCTATATTTTTTTTAATTAACAAGTTAGCTCCCAACGCCTGAAAATTAATTGAAGTACTTGTTTGATGTGTTTTGAAATGAGAATAACTTTTATACGGGTGTGGCACAATCCCACCCCTTTGTGTCCACCAATAAGGAGTTGACATCTGTATGAAACATATAATTAAAAAGAAAAAAAAAAAAACCCAAACCACTTGATTATATCAGGTTTAATTAATTTTTTTTTAAAAAAATAATAAATTAAGAGGGTTTGCAAAGGAAGGTGGGTGCAGCTCACCGCCACCCTCGACCATCTCGGGTGGCGCACGGCCACCCCTAAGCCGTGGCCCCACGAGCCACCCCTAGGCCATGAGGTGGCTGCGCTGGCCACCCCGGCCAAATCTAGGGTGGCGCACGGCCACTCCAGATGTAGTCGGAGTGGCTCGCCGGCCACCCCCATGAGGTGGCAAGCCACCCCATCTCCCTTTGGTGTGGCTGCCGGCCACCCCAAGTTTGGGAGGGAGTGTCCAACGAGAGCCACACCTTCTACTTTTTCTTTTTTTTTTTTTTTTAAAAAAAAATTAATTAGTTTTTTAAGTTTTTATTTATTTTTTATTTTTTTTCTCATATTTGGTATGATCATGTGTGGTTGTGTTTTTTTGCTTAAGATTAAATTTAGTATGATTGCATAAGAGCATTCCCAATGGAGGAGCCATATTTTTATGTAAAATGGCTTCTTAAAACTCACTTTTATCTAGTTTAGCTAAGCCATTTTTAAATGTCTCTACATCCGATTAACTATATTTCTATCTATTCTATTAAAATATTATTAAAAACAATAAAAGTTTTGGGAAAAAAGAGAACATGTGAGAGGAAAAATGGGAAAAATTTTGGGAAAAATAGAACATGCAGAGCAAAAGTAGGAAAATATTTGGAAAAAAGAGAAAATAGGTGAGAGAAACAATGAAAAATAAAATAGCTCCCTTGAAAAGTGCTGCTACATTTAGCTTTTTTTTTTAGCTCTTCCAATTAAATATCTATTTTACATTTTCTTTTGGCTAATCCAATGTAGGGTGTTTTTTAAACATTTAAAGAGTCATTTTAAATAAAAGTAACATTTAACTATTCCATTGGGAATGCTCTTAGGTGCCACCTCTAGATTGGTGGGCACAAAGGGGTGGATTTGTGCCATACCCTTATAGAAGTTGCTCTCTTTGAAAAATATTTTGTACTTTTAATTATTTGTAATAGTTTTTAAAAGAATGTATTTTTAATTTTGACAAAAAAAAAAAAAAAAGTATTTCCGAAACGGTTACCAAACAAAGCGAGTAATGCTACAAGTCCTTTTTGTGTCTTCTTAAGTCGATGTGCCTATTAAAATCATCATTGAGCTTGTGATTGATCATTATTCGATTTTGATCAAATGTGATTTTAATAGCCACATCATTCCTGGAGGGACTCAAGAGGGACACAAGAAGGACTTCTAGAATTACTCAAACAAAGCGGTACAATTCTAAGAATAATTCTAGAAGGCCTACTTATGTCCTACTAAGAATGATGTGGCTATTAAAATCATATTTTGATCAAAATCAATAATGATCAAATAATCGATCACAAGCCCAATGGTAATTTTAATAACCACAACATTCTTAGTAGGATACAAGTAGGCCTCTTAAAATTACTCTAATTCTAATGGTGAACCAGTAGTACTTCTCTTCCAACTAAATAACTATATTAGCTTATTCAAAAAGAAAGAAAGAAAGAAAGATTAGAAAGTCAGCACTTACCAACAACGACAAACTCAACGGGAAATGTGGAAGGAGGTGTCCTGAAGGAGAACTCCGGGCCTGAACCTCCACACTTGTAGAAATAGGTAGTGCTGGGCTTCAATGGTCCGATCCTGACATGGTGAATCTTGCCGGAGCTATAGTGGAAGTAAGTGTACGATGTGTGTTCGCCCCTTGCCTTCTCATCATATCTCCCATTTTCCGTTCCATATTCCACGATCGACGGTGCGTGTTTGTCGTCAGTAATCCATGTAACTCTCACGTGATCTCTTCCGGCGAGTGATATATGAACCTATAACATGATTGAACATGGCCAATAATAGGCACGTGTACGCACATATATGGTTGAAATTAAAAAGACGGAGA
The DNA here is from genome assembly GCF_965113065.1 of Corylus avellana. Classification (NCBI taxonomy): domain Eukaryota; kingdom Viridiplantae; phylum Streptophyta; class Magnoliopsida; order Fagales; family Betulaceae; genus Corylus; species Corylus avellana. Next base: position 1,755,415 of record NC_142499.1, read on the forward strand.
AAATGGAACGCACCTGTTGGGGATCGGAGTCAGATCGATCATGACCGGTGCGAATGATCTGCCGAGGAGGTTGACGGGAGAAATCATCGTCCTGTACATGTGATTGCAGGAGTTGAGGGAAGACGAAGATGGTCAGGAGGAGAGGGAATACGTGGGCCCACATTTTCTTCATTGCTGCTGTAATTAATTAGCTAAATTAAGGAGTCCCTGAGAAGAGGCAAGGGATATAAGAAGAGTGTGATTTGTGGGTTCGAGAAAAAAAGAAAAAAGAAAAAGAAAGGATTGGAAATGCGTCAAGCAATTGTCCACGGCAGGCATCTTCTTGGATATGCTTGCAAGAATAAACACCCAGAAATTTGTTGCCACTTTCTTCCGCAACCGGCTAGCTGAATTTGGCTCAGCTTGGCCTGAATCAGCCTGGGTTTCTACTTTCTAGAGTAAAATAGTGTTGACTCACAAATAGTAAAGCGCGCGTCCAACACTTCATGACATGCTAGACATTTTCTCACTTTTTATTTATTTTTTCTTTCTCACTTTTTTTTTTTTTTTTATTTTGTTCAATTTCTTTTGAGACGTAACTGTCCAAATAGGTGTTGGGCAGTCCAAAACTTATTTAGGCAAGTGAATTCCGTATGTGTTATTTCATAATTGTTGTCCAAATTGATATGAGATTCACTTGCCCACAACATAGGTAGTTGAGCAGTTCAAAACTGATTAATTTAATAGGTGAATCTCTCTAGTAATTTAGACAGTAAATTGCTAGACAAGAATTCTCTCCATTTTATCTGGACAAGAATCTCTCTAGTAATTTAGAGAAGAGTTATTTCGTGCTCAGAATTTAATGTTGTTGTATTTAAAAATTTTGAATGATGTGTTAACATATTTATCACATGACATTATCTATACCATTAAATTAAATCATAATCATAAAATGATCTCTCTCTATTTCCTTGAGAGTCATATCATATATATATATATGGAGAGCATCTTTGGTGTGGAGGTTGCACTAAAGGTGAATTTTGAGCCACTAATAAAAAATTGACACATCAGCCAATTTTATTAGACTTAAACTTAAAACAAAGATATAGTCACACTTGATCATACCAAATATAAACAAAATAATAATAATAATAATAAAATAAAAATAATTAAGTTTTTTTTTTTTTTTTTTAAATGTAAATACTTGGAGTGGCTGGCAGCCACCCCAAAGGGAGACCCAATTCCATAATTTCCACCAATGGAGGCATTGAACGCATCTCTAACCAAGACCCTTTTCTTCAAATCCTATCCTCTCCGTTCCACCTTCACACCCCAGCTCGTCCCCCATATCGCCAAAACTCAAAGGCTCTACGGTTCAAGAGTTCTCTCATTCACCTTCACTTGCAAACTAAAGACCCCTCAAGATGTCAACAACAAGAACAAGACCGTATCCAAGAAGATTGTGCTGTCGAACAGGGGGGTGGTGCGTCGCCACCCATCCAGGCCATGGCGCTGGCCACCCCATGAGCTGGGGGCGGCAACCTCTCTTTGGGGTGGCTGCTGGCCACCCCAAGTCGGGGAGGGGTGGCCAACCAGCCACCCCTTCAATTTTGGTTTTTTTTTTTTTTTTAATTAATTTTTTTATCTCTTATTTGATATAATCTGGTATGGCTGTATTTGTTTTCTTATTGTGTTATATGCTAATGTGTCAAGCTATGAATGGTGGGAACAAAAGTAGAGTTATATATAAGAGTGCCTTAAAATTGCAACATGTGGCCTGAACCCATTTTTTTTTTAAGACTAAATCGGTTTTTTCAATCATAATTTTTTAACCAATTTTTTAAGAGTGAACTGGTTTTTTCTTTAAAAAAAAATCGGTCATTAATTGCGTTAATTATATTTCAAGAGTTTTCTATATATAAATTATTTAATAAATTAAGTATTATTAATGTAGGAATCAAATAAGGAAACAAATGATATAAATCAAATTATTATGTATTAATTCGTTTAGTCAATTTAATGTGTATATTAATATGTTTAGGATTCTCAAAAATAAAAATAAACATAAAAATAAAAATAAAAATAAAAAAGACTTTGTAAATTAATTAGTGTCATTAATTGCGTTAATTATATTTCAATATAATTAATTGCGCTGAGTAATTATAGAAATTTCTCTCGTGTCCCTTCAAAAATGATGTGTCTCTTAATTTATTATTATTATTTTTTTAGAAAGACATAACATTTCATTCAATAATATTATGAGCATAAAGCTCTTACATCACAGAGCAAACAAAACTCTGAAGCAACCATATCATAAATGTACAAGATTATTAGGTTTAGTACAAGATTCGAGATCAATCCACTAACCAATGACTAAAATCAGATTTAATACTAGATATGTGATAGACGGACTCAACCAAATGCATGGATAGCAATTATTTCTCGACCTGAGAGCGGAAAGACTTTCATGCCGAAACTCTTCCTCTTTGACCCGAAGGCTAGGATAATGATCACATCTACAACCTAAAGGTTTGGACCAAAACAAATTAATCCGAAGGCGACATAGATCGAGGGAGAGAGGAAAGAGCCTTATTACAAGCCAAACAAAACAGGAAAATTAAACAATACAGGAAAAAAACACAAGCCAAAATACAAATACATCTTAAAGAAGCAACAAAACAGGAAAATAAAACAAGAAAAGAAACAGCAGACTCCGATCACACACACATCGGGAACCGAAAACCGGAGGGGCGTTGGAAGCTCATCGTGATGGGGACGCGTCGAAAGGCCCAGCAGTGGACGATGGACAGTGAACAGGCGCAAAGAAGACCAGCAAAGCAGAACCTGAAAACAACCACAAACAAGAAAAAAAGAGAAAAAAAAAAAACAAACAAAAACAAGGAACCACCAAAACAGGGAAAAGGAGCACAAAGCTGGAAGATGGTAGCCGGAAGGGAGCCGGGCCCATGCAAACCGGAAACCGCCGCGTAAGGGGCGTGGAGCTCAACGCGGTGGGGACGCATGAAAGAAAACCCTAATAGCAGGCAATGAAGAGGCGACACAAGTCGACGGCGACCACAGACAAAATCCGAGGGGGGGTTGAAAGAAAGCCCCCATAAGCCGAACCCACAAAGAACCAAAACAAAGCCAAGAAGCCCACTGCAGAAAAGGAAGGTGGGGGAAGAAAAGCGGCAAGGAAGGGGCAAAAACGGAGAAAACAGAGAGGGAAAGAAGCGGCAAGGAAGTGGAAGAGAGGAGGCACCGGGGCTAGGGCATTAGGTAAATAACTAGCACCAGAGCGAGAAGGACGAAAGGAGGAGGAAGGTAGCCAAACGGCCAACCCTCCTCCCTTGTGTGGCTGAAAGGTTTCACTTTTCTCTTTAGCGGCTAGAGAATGTGGCTCTTAAAATTACCATTTGATCAAAATCCAATAATGATTAATCACAAGCTCAATGGTGATTTTAAGAGCCACATAATCTTTGGAGGGACACAAAAGTGACACAAGAAGGACTTGTAGCATTACTCCTATAAGATGGATGTATTATTTTGGATTTCTAAGAGTGCCAAATTTGTAATTTGAGTTTGAGAATTTGATCTGGGTGTAATGAGATATGGGTTGGTTTGGTTTGTGTGCTGGTAAAGAATTTGTAATTCATATCATTAATTACTTATAGATTTTGTACATTCTTTGTGAAAGTAGACATGCATCATGCATGGGAACAAGCCAAATTACATTAGATGTTGTTGTTCAATATGAATATTTTTATTTTATTGCTTGTAAGAATGTTCTTTCTGTTGTCTTAAATTCTACCATATTATAAGGTTAAATTATCGATTATTTTAAAAGTTTAATTCGAAAAATTATTAATTTAATTAATATTTTAGTAAAGAAAAATCAGAGGAGGTGGGAATCAATTAGTGAATACTTAAACATCATTAATGTCAGCGCACAAATCATTAGCAGTACGAGTGATGAGGATATCCGAAGAATGTACTAGGAAGAAAATAAAATATACAAGGAAGCCGAGAATCTACTTTGACAAACTCCACCGCCCTACAAATTGGAGACAGGCTACGTGTTGGAACGTAGTCCTTTCTGGGTTGGATAGGACATCCGGAATCCATGGCAATAGCCAATAACGAAAATAAATTATCTTTTAATAATAATAATTCTATTGTCTCCACTCTCAACAACTAATTCAACGTCTTCAAGAGATAGTTCTGCTGTAGATCACGCCTCATTAAGTAAATGTTACAAATTTGAATTTTTCTCCCTTTTTCTTTGTGTAGACATATTAAAAAAAAAAAAAAAACCAATTCAACGCTACAACTTCAATTGCATTTGGGTTAATATCTCAGTCTTATCAAGGGATTTTGAATTTTGGATTTAATAGATAATGGAGATGGCCCGGATGGGGGTTGATAAGTATATAAAATTAAGAATACAAAAGAATATGATTCCATACTAAATGGAATATTTACAATATTTCACTACGAAATTAAATTACAATGTTCAACCTTCATATCTCCATCTTTCAATTGATAATTATCAGCAATAAACCTAGTCTTTTGAACACCATTAAAACTCAGTTAACATGTATATGGCTTCTACAATGAAAAAATGTATATTAATTCTAGAATTTTATGTATTGGAACGAGGACAAAGGCTTTGAATTTTTTTTTATACGTCCACACAAGAGGGAGAAATGATTTTAACTAGTGATCTCGACTTTATGAAGGGTAGTCTCCAACTGATTAAGCTATCCCTTATAGATTAGGACAATAACTTTGATTGATAGTAAAGTCTTGACTCAAACTAGCCAAAAACAAGATGGGGGATCGATAAAGTTCTTAAGCTTGGGCAGATTTTTTTTTTTTTGCGATATCTCACGTCACAGAAAAAGGGTGAAAAAATATGAATAACGCTATTCTTCATATTAGATTTTCATGCACTAGCTTTACACTGGTTAATGTGACAAGTTTTAAGTTACTAAACCAGTCACATTAATTGCTGTAAATATCAAATGTGAAGAATGACATTACTTAAAAAAAAAAAAAAAAAAAAATGATAAAAGAAAGATTTTGTCATATATATATATAAAAGGTCCGAAAGCTACACGTTTTGGTAAGTGTTACGTGAACACGTGGTTGTCTTGCTGGCCAGAGTAAGGAACTGGTTGAGAGATAAGTTCTCAGACAAGTTTGTATATATACATATAACGCTTTGAGGATGACTTGACGATAGGAATTTTTACGGGTGAAAGATTTATTTATATATTTACAATTTTTGGTAATTTAAGGATTGAAAACATTTTCAGGTTTTTTTTTTTTTTTTTGACATGTCCACACAAGAAGAGGAGAGGGATTTGAACTAGTGACCTTTACTTTATGAGGCGTAATTTCTAGCCGATTGAGTTACTTCTAGGGGACGAAAACATTTTTCAATTGAGTAGTAGTTAAACTGTTAAAGGAGTATTTAGACTTTTTCTTAAAAACAACTTAAATACTTTTTGTTTTGTTTTTTGTTTTTTTTTTTTTTATTAAAAAAAAAAAAGGGTAAAGTCCACGTACCCCCTCAAACTACCACCCAATTGATAATGTCCCCCCCAAACTTTCAATTGTGACAATATCCCCTCCAAACTACTAAAACATTGTCAATGTCCCCCTCAAGACTAGCAATAAGACAAAAATGCCCCTATAGATTTCTCAATAAGACAAAAATACACCTATAAATTCAAAAAAAATTGATTTTTTTTTTAAAAAAAAACGAAATATTTTAATTTAAAAATAATATTTAAAAAAAAAACAATTTTTTTAAACAAAAATTTTTTATTTTTTTTTTAAACGGAAATTTTTATTTAAAAAAAAAAACTATTTTTTTATTTAGTTTTAAAAAACAAAAAAATTCATTTTATTAAACGAAAATTTTGTTTTTTTTAAACGTAAATTTTTATTTAAATAAAATTATAAAACAAAAATAAAAATAAAAAACGAAGATTTTCAATTTTTATATTAAAAAAAATCGAAATTTTTTTCTTAAAAAATTGATTTAAAAAAAAAAAAATTGGCCAACGTTTGGATTTTTTTTTTTTTTTTGGTTAGTTTTAAGATTTTTCTAGAAGTTTTAGTTTTAATGTGTTTTTTTTTTAAAAATTTTACTAAGGGTAATTTCGTCATTGGGGGAACATTGACAATTTTTGATAGTTTGGAGGGGGACATTGTCACAATTAAAAGTTTGGGGGGAACATTGTCAATTGAGTGGTAGTTTGAGGGAGGTTATGTAAACTTTCTCAAAAAAAAAAAAAAAGAATTGAAGGTCAAGCCACCCTGAAATTTTAAAAAAAAATAATAATAAAAAAAAATAAAAAATAGAGGTGACAAACCACTTCCGTGGATTGGCCAAATCCACCCTTATAATGACCAGATTTTTTAAATCTAAAGTATACTTAATTACCACACTTTTGTCCTCAAGAGGTAGCTCAATCGGCTGAGACCACATTTAACGAAGTGAAAGTCACTAGTTCGAATCCTCCTCCCCCTCTTATGCGGACATATCAAAAAAAAAAAAAAATACCACGCTTGTTTGTTGTTTCCAACTAGAAGAGGTCTTTAATTTCGGGTAAACTGAAACGGCAACGAAGAGTCGTTTTCGGAAAATTGTCAGCGAGAAAAGAAAAGCGCTGTACATGACACCAACCGCATGAGACGCCTGAACCGTGACGGAAACTTGCAAACACATCTACATCAGTCTGCCCAAAAAACCTACATATAAATATAAAAATAGTAAATAATTTTTCATCTTTGAAATCCAAGCGTATGAAAGATATTCCATCACAAACAAACGTGGTTTCTATTTGCACCTTCTACGTGTCAAACGCTCATTCATTATTATGTCATGATTGGGGATGATTTGCGTAATTCGTATATAACTAAGCGACGCTTGTGTTGAAATATTTTCAAAATTAATATTTATCGATATTATTTTGTGCGTTAGAAATTCTCTAAAATAGAAGGTTTTAAAGAGTATTAAATAAAGACAATATCTGATTATGACCATTCATTGTTTCTGACTGTTAAATTAAGAGTTTAATTTCAAAATTATCTCAGGAGTTGAGTGGATAATTATCTCTTACTATTCAATTATTTTTAGAATTCTTTTATGTATTTTTAGAATATTATCAGAGTCTTAAGTTGTCTCTTGATAGAATAGAAAAATCTGAAGTTTAGTAGTTTTTTACTGTAAAATCAATTATTTTTAGAACTCCTGTCTGTATTTTTAGAATATTATCAGTCTTAATTTGTCTCTTGATAGAATAGAAAATTTTGAAGTTTAGCAATTTAATAGCAGTTTTTAACTGTTAAATTGATAGTTTAATTTCAAAATTATGTCCGGAGTTGAGTAGATAATTATCTCTCATTATTCAATTCTTTTTAGAACTCTTCTCTGTATTTTTAGAATATTATCAGAGTCTTAATTTTTCTCTTGATATAATAGAAAAACCTGAAGTTTAGCAGAAAAAACCTGAAGTTTTGCAGTTTAATAGCTTAAATGTATTTTTAGAATATTATCGAAATTTTAATTTGTCTATTGGATCCTTGAATGTATTAAATATGGGGACTCACATGTCCAGCCACGTGGAGAATTTTTTAAAAGACAAGTTAAGGGTGTCTGACGTGGGGGCTTCCTTGTCTAGCCAAGTGGAGGTAGCATTTAGTGAGAGGATAAAGTTGAATGAGGATTCCCAGAAGGAGTCGTTCTCTAACATCAGGTCAGTGGTACCTTCTGAGGGTACAAGCAGGGGGGTTGGCCCTATTATCTTTGCGGAGGGGGTTCATGGAGGAGTTCAGAAGGGTCAGAAAAAAAAGGGGAACAGTGGGACAATGGCAAAGAAGGGAAAAACTGCAGAGGGGGTTCTTTCATGGAAAAGGAGGGCTAGGGGAGCTACGGTAAATCCCTTGTCGATTTCATCAGATTCTGTGTCTGGAGGAAAGCGAAAACAAGGGGTTGTTGTGAATGAAGGCGGGGGTAGGGAATGTCCCAGTTTGGAGAGGAAGTTGAAATTTCATGCAGGGAGCTCATTAATGTTGAGGGATGAGGTGGATGATGAATTATCTGGTTCGGGGATGGCGGAGGCTGTAACATCCCCAGTCCGTTAAGACTGAGTTTGCCACTTTTCTTCTTTTTCAACAAAAATTCTTGCAAAGATCTATAAGGTCTATCAGAGTACTTGATTTTAAAAGATACAATAAATGCGTAAAACATTTTTTTTCAAGAGATTTTATTACAAGCGGAATTAGAAAACATTAAACTTTAGTTGCGGAATATCATATCATTACAATAACTTATATGAAAAGACTTTGAAAATTAATAATTATTCCCACCCCATTCCGGCCTCCTATTTCAGCATCCTTTCTACCTGAAAACAAGAAATAAAACTGAATGAGCCCAAAGGGGCCCAGCAAGTAACATCCACGACCATAAATAGTTTTACTCCTTGTTCTCAGTTTTGAAAATCATTTTCGCAAATAAATATAATTCTAGCCATAATAATATCTGTATGTACGGTTGCATCTCCCGTAACATATACATACTATTACATCTAGTAATAGATCATCGTTGTAAATCATCTTTATAAATCATCATCATAATGCATCATTATAAATAATCTTTGTAAATCATCTTAGCATATCTTCGTTGAAAATATAGTATCATTTTCTCATAATAAGGCCCATGTACACTATTACCCCTGTGCACGAGGGTTGCGGGTCCTTGTGACCATGGCACTGAACTGTGGCCACAGCCATGCCCGACCGTCAATTAACTCTTTCTTGGTGCACTCAACGGTCTAGTTGATGGAATACCACCTTCTGGCATAGCCTCCTTCAGTGGTTTCGCCTCCATCCGAGTATCGGTACCGAACTCTCATCTTATCTTATCTTGGGGCCAAAAATACTCTCCTCCATACATGTGCCCTCATTTCATAAACATTTATCTCATCTCTTGTACTTTTCTTTGTACTTCTTTTGATGCATCTTAGGGCAACATGTAGGAGGGTTTATCATCATTTTTCTTTCTTATAATCATCATCATTTCTCAACTTTCTTTTCTTAAAATGAAAACTTTTCCAAATATAAACTTGTTGTGCTTAAAAAGCCTTTAAAGAAATATAAACTTTCTAAATAATTCTTTTAGAAATCCTTCATGCATGCAACATAACTTCATAATACGTAAATAAAATAATCATTTACAATTTACTAAAGAATGAATAAATAGCATGACATGAAGTAACTTTAGAAGGGGTAGTGAATTTACTTACCTCTAGACTGAAGCTAAAAGTGGTATGAAGGAATCCAGTTGCTCCAATATAACTAACACCACTAGTATATCTTTTGAAACTAATTTCTAAAGTCCGCTATCTCTTGTGTTCTTTCTTTCTTGTAGCGCTTGGTCTCGCCCTTTCTCTCTCTGTTCTGAGTAAACACTCTTAGAAAAAAGAAAGACCGAGTAAAAAACGGAAGAAGGAAGAATATATGCAAGAGATGGGAGAGGAGATGAGTGGTGAAAATTCTGAAGGAGAAGAGCTCTATTTATAGGAGAAAATCAAACACTATTCTACCGTCAATTTACAATTATACCCTCATTTTACTATTTCACCAACCCTATACTATTTCACCAACCCTATACTATTCTACCTTCAATTTACAATTATACCCTCATTCTATCTTCAATTTACAATTATACCCTCATTTTACTATTTCACCAACCCTATACTATTTCACCAACCCTATACTATTCTACCTTCAATTTACAATTATACCCTCATTCTATCTTCAATTTACAATTATACCCTCATTTTACTATTTCACCAATTACCATTCTCTAATTACCACTCTCATAAATTTCCCAAGAATTAAAATCCTTAGCTACAATGGATATTAAAATAACATCATTATCAAAATAATCTATTTAAATAGCTTTGAAAATTCTGGGACACTACAATCTTCCCTCCTTATTAGAATTTCGTCCTCGAAATTAAAACCTATAATATTATCGTCCAATCTTCAAGTTGAGGGATTCAGATAATATTCCTTTCAATCCTTCATCAAAGCTTACTCTCTTTTATCATATTGAAATTCCATCTCCTTCTTCTATGAGTAAATCTTATTCACAGTCTAAAGTCTCAATTTCTGCAATCATTCATCAATTCACACTAAAATCTTACCTCAAAATCTTTTCTATTGTTTCTTTCCAACCTCAATAACAACAATCGAGTTATTCATCAACAGTCTACAATCAAGGTTTAAACATCAAATTAATAAATCGTGTAATCAATAGTTCATACCTCCAAACATCATAGTCCTCCTTTCAAGCCTGCAATATTTTTCTCGATCTAATTTAATCAATCTTATCAAAAAGGTGTAAAAATCATCCCCGCCTATATTCTCTTTAGTATCTCAGTATTCCAAATCATGCATACGAAATTTTAATATGATGCTCTAATAATTATTAACTTCTCACCATCATAAACCTGTAAAAGTAAATAGCACCAACATTCTACAGTTTATATTTCCAAAAACATCATTACATGAATATACCTCAGAAATGACATCATAATTCGATTCATTCTAAATACACAACCGTTTCTATTTTCTCATCCCAACTTTTGTGTTGATGCTACAATATCAGCGAAAATCTTTCAGTACTACATCTTTACTTGATAAATCATAACTCAACAATAGAAACTCGTAATTATGATTTCAACTCAAACGAAATACACGATTACATCAAATGTAAGATTCTCATCCATTCTTGACTAATACATATTGTGCTTGCTGCGTGCTAGAGATGAAATTGATAAGCAAGCAAAGTAGGATATGGGTAAGTTTCCAAGCTGGATGTCCCAAAACACTCATGTTATAATTTCTCTCCCTTGGGTCTTGCAAGGTCAAGAAGAGAAAAGAGAGAAAGATAGTCCTGTTGCTTTCTAGAAATGAAGATTTGAAAAGCATTTCAGGACATGGCATGTATGTGAGACTTTCAAAATACCCACATCGGATGCTCTCTCTCTTCTGTCATTTACGAAGACTGAGAAGGAAAGAGAGATATTTAGCCTGAGAAGCATGATCAAGGATAATCTTGCTTCCTCAGGACATGATCAACGATAATCTTGCTTCAATGGTTTACTACTGAGAGTATAAGGAGTTGGGTTTGTGAATCAAGTCGTGAGGCTGCATTTTTCTCTCTCTTGAGGATATGCTCAACTGGGAGAAAAGTCGAGCTTTCATTGTATGGAAGGTCATTAGAAGATTTCAGGTGAAGGAGTATGATCAGAAGGCATGCGTTGCAATGGAGAAGGAGGTGTGAATTTATATGAAGGGTTTCTGGATAATGAACGAGCGCGTGGTGCGCGTTGGCATGACAATTCATTCAGTTGCCCACGCATGGTATTTGAAGTCGTTGATTGAACAGTGGGTTTGAAAAATGAGCTCAGTCGAATTATGACAGGAGACAAGATCCTACTTTCACGGGATCTTTTGACAAAGTTTCCATCGCGGCCCGAGGTCGCCTAACGCTTTGTCGTTTACTGTTCATTTCGCTTGAAGTGAAAAAAAAAATTTCTTTAAGGCTACTCGTCTGCTGCTTCCAGAAACTTCACAAAAATTCCTTCAGTTCCTAACGCTTAGTCTCTTCTCAGTACTTCATCTCTCTCAATTTCTTCGTATTCTCAACTATTTTTCCTTACTCTCCTAAATATGGGAGTATCATCATCATCCGTTAACAACCTCGATTTGAATGTTGCTCTTGCAGCACAACCCATTTTTATGCCTGACGTGCAACCGGAGGTGCCTGCTATTTCCCCTGAAGTGCCTGCTATACCTTCCGTTGTACCTGTTGCACACCCTAATGAACCTGCTGCATATCCTAACGTATGGCAGCCAACTTTTGTCTTTGACAATCGTCCTATCACTATTCACGATTCTGTCATGCTCCATGATTCTACTGCTGTAGCAGTGGCCAAAGGTTTCGTAATTCCACGGGATCAAACGTTCTTAGCTGATAGGTCGGATACTGATGCTATTAATAACTCATTGGCATTCAGTATCCAAGGTGCTGCTTCAGTTTCTGACATGGCACAACGTTTGAGTGCCAGAAATGTTGAGCTGAAAGTCTCAAGAAACCAAATCGGGGTCTTACAGCGACTGCTCAAATACTACAAACGAAAACACGTGGATTTGAAGCAGGAGAATACTCAGCTGAAAAAGATGATGTTATCTTACGCAGAATACTTGGGACCAAAGATGCTAGAAATGGAGAAGAATACCGAACGTCTCCAGCGACAGCACGAAAAACTCCGGGTCGATGTTCAGGGGTGTTGCAAGTCTCTCCGCACACGCTCTAGTCAGGTACCTCATTAGAAATAAATATTCTCTTTGATAATTCAATTATATAAATATATACGATTCTGCTCATACTAGGTTTTCTCTATGCAGAAATAATTTCCTGGAGCAGCTCTGAGGAATCATCTGCTCATCATTACCACGTGTCTCTTTATGCAACAAATTCCCTTCTTTTTTTTTTTTTTTTTTTTTTGATGGACACTGGTATGTAATATTATAAGGAGCTTGTTCTCCAAACATTTCTTTTCGTAATCATTCAGTACTCATTTAATATTCATTATGAAATCATTCTGTCATTGTAATAACTTCCTTTAAACAAACAATCTGTTTAAAAAGTTAATCACTCAATAAAACATCTAAGTATGCACCATCACATGTTATCAACCTCTAAAATACCTTAATATCATTGAACATATATCTTATAAGAGAAAATTTAGATCATGTCACTATATTATATCACTGTATTATATTGTCTTTCAACTCTTACCTCTATGCTTCAATTTACCTCAAGAATAATAATCCATTATCTTTACTTAGTAAAAGAAAATTATATCAAAAGCTTTGGCATGTAACTAAAATTTCTCATAATTTCATATCCACTAATGCCTCAAAATTTAAATATTATCCACAACCTAGGAGCACTAATTCATCCTCAAAACTTTAAGCATCACTTCAATATAATTTACCTCAATTATAGAAAACCTAACACCTCAAATCCTAAGAATCACCTCAAAGATTTCATGAATTGTACCTTAAAGTCATCACAATCATTCGAAAATATCAAAATCCTTAAACCACAACTTTATATCTCAAAATATCTTATAGATTCTAGGGTATACCTTATTTGCATTTATCCCTGCAATACTTAGGCATTCACTCATGCCACTACGTAATTCTTATTCATCAATCCATATATTATAACATCAATCATAGTATCATTATTCTCATCGACCAAACCAAAAACTCATATAAACTCTTATATCATTAATTCAGTTCAAGAATCATTTCACAACCGACATCCATAAGACCATTCGTTACTAAGTCACTTACACCATTTGTCTCACAACCTAAATCAATAAAACCATTTTGTCACCAAATTAATTTCACAAATTAGCTCGCAACCTAAATCTATAAAATCATCATACGATTTTTAAATCATGATCAATAATATTTTCTAAATCCTCGAGATACCTTAAAATATACCCTTATCAATCGATACTCTAGAAAACTGCCGCAAATCCAAATAGGCAGATACTATAGATCACAACCTATCTATAAAATAAAAATTCATCTCCGTCATTAACATGATCACAATAATAAAATCCTCCAAATTAATCACACTAAGATGATTTTTGTTTTTTTTTTGTTTTTTTTTTTTTTTTTTTAACAAAAAAATTAACCATTGGAAAAATGCTCATGCATCATTTATTAGAGACCACACAACAATGCACACTCTACTTGGCCGGAATGTGGCTTCTCATTAACCCCCCAAATTTTTTTTTTTTTTTTTTTTTTTTGAAAAGTCTGCCAGAACCTTATAACCTTTGCTCTGATACCAAAATTGTAACATCCCCAGTCCGTTAAGACTGAGTTTGCCACTTTTCTTCTTTTTCAACAAAAATTCTTGCAAAGATCTATAAGGTCTATCAGAGTACTTGATTTTAAAAGATACAATAAATGCGTAAAACATTTTTTTTCAAGAGATTTTATTACAAGCGGAATTAGAAAACATTAAACTTTAGTTGCGGAATATCATATCATTACAATAACTTATATGAAAAGACTTTGAAAATTAATAATTATTCCCACCCCATTCCGGCCTCCTATTCCAGCATCCTTTCTACCTGAAAACAAGAAATAAAACTGAATGAGCCCAAAGGGGCCCAGCAAGTAACATCCACGACCATAAATAGTTTTACTCCTTGTTCTCAGTTTTGAAAATCATTTTCGCAAATAAATATAATTCTAGCCATAATAATATCTGTATGTACGGTTGCATCTCCCGTAACATATACATACTATTACATCTAGTAATAGATCATCGTTGTAAATCATCTTTATAAATCATCATCATAATGCATCATTATAAATAATCTTTGTAAATCATCTTAGCATATCTTCGTTGAAAATATAGTATCATTTTCTCATAATAAGGCCCATGTACACTATTACCCCTGTGCACGAGGGTTGCGGGTCCTTGTGACCATGGCACTGAACTGTGGCCACAGCCATGCCCGACCGTCAATTAACTCTTTCTTGGTGCACTCAACGGTCTAGTTGATGGAATACCACCTTCTGGCATAGCCTCCTTCAGTGGTTTCGCCTCCATCCGAGTATCGGTACCGAACTCTCATCTTATCTTATCTTGGGGCCAAAAATACTCTCCTCCATACATGTGCCCTCATTTCATAAACATTTATCTCATCTCTTGTACTTTTCTTTGTACTTCTTTTGATGCATCTTAGGGCAACATGTAGGAGGGTTTATCATCATTTTTCTTTCTTATAATCATCATCATTTCTCAACTTTCTTTTCTTAAAATGGAAACTTTTCCAAATATAAACTTGTTGTGCTTAAAAAGCCTTTAAAGAAATATAAACTTTCTAAATAATTCTTTTAGAAATCCTTCATGCATGCAACATAACTTCATAATACGTAAATAAAATAATCATTTACAATTTACTAAAGAATGAATAAATAGCATGACATGAAGTAACTTTAGAAGGGGTAGTGAATTTACTTACCTCTAGACTGAAGCTAAAAGTGGTATGAAGGAATCCAGTTGCTCCAATATAACTAACACCACTAGTATATCTTTTGAAACTAATTTCTAAAGTCCGCTATCTCTTGTGTTCTTTCTTTCTTGTAGCGCTTGGTCTCGCCCTTTCTCTCTCTGTTCTGAGTAAACACTCTTAGAAAGAAGAAAGACCGAGTAAAAAGCGGAAGAAGGAAGAATATATGCAAGAGATGGGAGAGGAGATGAGTGGTGAAAATTCTGAAGGAGAAGAGCTCTATTTATAGGAGAAAATCAAACACTATTCTACCGTCAATTTATAATTATACCCTCATTTTACTATTTCACCAACCCTATACTATTTCACCAACCCTATACTATTTCACCAACCCTATACTATTCTACCTTCAATTTACAATTATACCCTCATTCTATCTTCAATTTACAATTATACCCTCATTTTACTATTTCACCAACCCTATACTATTCTACCTTCAATTTACAATTATACCCTCATTCTATCTTCAATTTACAATTATACCCTCATTTTACTATTTCACCAATTACCATTCTCTAATTACCACTCTCATAAATTTCCCAAGAATTAAAATCCTTAGCTACAATGGATATTAAAATAACATCATTATCAAAATAATTTATTTAAATAGCTTTGAAAATTCTGGGACACTACAGAGGCTGTGCTACAGCCCCGCCAACCGACATGAGTATATTGAGTTGGAACTGCCGAGGGCTTGGGAACCCTCGGACAGTTCGGGACCTTTGCCGCCTGGTGAAGGAAAAGAGACCCACAATGGTGTTCTTGATGGAAACCTGTTTACAAGCTCACAGGGTTGAACGGGTAAAGTTGAAGCTGGGTTTTCATAATGTTTTTGCGATTGACAGTGTGGGACGAAGCGGGGGTCTAGCATTGCTATGGTTGGATGATTGGAATGTAGAGATCCAAAATTATAGTAGACGTCATATAAATGCGGTAGTGACCTCCTCGGATGTAGATGCCCAACCTTGGAAATTTACTGGGTTTTATGGGCACCCAGAGGTTTGTAAAAGGAAGGAGTCCTGGAATCTTCTGAGATATCTTAAACGTTTTTCACCCTCACCATGGCTCTGTGTGGGGGATTTTAATGAGATATTGATGGCTGCCGAGAAGTTTGGGTTGGTTAGGAAGGCTTTGTGGCAGATGGTGGATTTTCGGCACACTGTGGATTTCTGTCAGTTGCATGATCTGGGGTATTCAGGGCCTTTTTTCACATGGAGCAATAAAAGAGAAGAACCACATTTTATTCAAGAGCGGCTGGATCGTGCTATGGCAAATGCTGATTGGATGGGATTATATCCACATTTATTTGTGGAAATATTGGCTGCAAGGAGCTCAGATCACGCTCCAATTTTGGTGACATTGAAAATGCAATCTCGGAGAAATAGGAGGACATCTAGGCGTGTGGCTTATGAAGCTGGGTGGGGAAAATCACTTGAACACCGTAAGGTGATAACCCAAGTATGGAAGGAGAAAGCCAAAAATATGGATGGCTGGATGGCAGTGAAGAGGAAAATTGGGCTTTGTCAAAAAGTTTTTTCTAGGTGGCAATGGGTGGAGAAAAACCCAACGGATAAACTCATTCAAGACAAAACAGAGATCCTCAAATCAATGCAGATGTCAGTGGGGAACCCAAATACCAATCAGATTAATATCCTCCAAAAAGAAGTGAATGACCTTATTGAGTCCGAAGATTTGAAATGGAGGCAACGTGCGAAGGAGCATTGGTTGAGGTACGGTGACAAAAATTCTAAATTTTTCCATGCAAGTGTTGCTCAAAGGAGACGTGTGAACAGGATTAATAATATTATTGACGAAAGGGGACAGCAGTGTGTTACTCCTGAGGCCATTGCAGAGGGTTTCACCAAATATTACCAGGATTTGTTCACAACATCCTCCCCTGTAGGTGTAGTGGATTACTTGGCTGATATGCAGTGTAGCGTGACAAGCGAAATGAATGCGAGATTAGTTAGGGAGTTCACAGTGGATGAGTTTAGTGCAGCTTTGGCTCAAATGGCTCCCTTAAAATCTCCCGGGCCAGATGGTTTGCCAGCTTGTTTTTTCCAAGATAATTGGAGTTCTATTGGTACTGAGGTATGCGATACTTTGTCTAATTTTTTCAGAACGGGTATTTTAGATGAGGATGTCAATTTTACCCATATTGTATTGATTCCTAAGATTAAAAATCCCTCACATGTTTCTCAGTTTAGGCCTATAAGTCTTTGTAATATTCTTTACAAAATTATTGCAAAGACTTTGGCGAATAGATTGAAACCCATTTTGAATCATATTATCTCCATATCCCAAAGTGCGTTCATTCCAGGTCGACTTATTTCGGATAATGTGTTGGTAGCTTACGAAACTCTCCATACCATGCATTCACGTATGTGGGGGAAGGTGGGGTACATGGCACTCAAGTTGGATATGAGTAAAGCCTATGACCGCGTTGAATGGTGTTTTCTTGAGGAGGTGATGAGGAGGTTGGGGTTTGATGATAGATGGGTCCGATTGGTTATGCAGTGTGTTTCTACGGTCAAATATTCTATTATTGTTAATGGGGAGCCGGAAGGGTGTATTAGGCCAACACGGGGAATAAGACAAGGAGATCCTTTATCCCCGTATTTATTTATTCTGTGTGCAGAGGCGTTAAGTCGCCAACTTGGGAGAGCTGAAGAGGCAGGCTTGTTCAGGGGCGTCCCTACTTCTCCTAGGGGACCCAGGCTAACTCATTTATTTTTTGCAGACGACAGTTTGTTGTTCTGCAAAGCTACCTCTCAGGCTTGGAATCACTTGACTTCTCTTTTAGAAGGGTATGAACAGGCCTCGGGACAACGATTGAATAGAGCTAAGACATCAATATTCTTTAGCCGCAATACAAGTGCGGAGGTGAGGGAGGCTTTAATCCAACTAGCAGGTATCCCTGAGGTTCAACGATATGATACGTATTTGGGGCTTCCTGCGTTGGTTGGTAAATCTCGTATTAGAGAATTCCAAAGCCTAACAGATAAAGTGCGAAAACGTGTCAATGATTGGAAGGTAAAATTTCTTTCCCAAGCTGGGAAAGAGGTATTGTTGAAGGCGGTGGTACAAGCTATTCCTACATACAGTATGAGTATTTTCTTGTTGCCGAAAACTTTATGTAAGGAACTTAATGGAATCATGCAGAAGTTCTGGTGGGGGCATAAGGAAAATGATAAAAAAAATCCATTGGATGAGTTGGGATAAGATGGGAGCGTCGAAGGCACAAGGAGGGATGGGCTTCCGTGATATTACGAGCTTTAACAAGGCCATGCTGGCGAAGCAAGGCTGGCGTATATTGAAAAACCCGGATAGTTTGGTAGCAAGAATTTTAAGAGGCAAATATTATCATCATGGATCTTTTTTGGATGCAACTGTAGGAAGTAGGCCTTCTCTGGCATGGCGCAGTATTCTATCGACTATGGACCTGCTTAAGGCTGGTTTGATGTGGAGGGTGGGAGATGGTAAGTCAATCCGGGTTTTGGGGGAGCAGTGGATACCAATACCGTCAACCTTCAAAGTACAATCTCCTTGTCAAGGGTTACCTGCAGATGCTCGGGTGAGTGATTTGATAGATCCTGTCAGCCGTGGGTGGAACACAACTCTCATTCGAGACACTTTCTGGGAAGAAGAGGCGAAGGTAATTTGCAGTTTACCTCTAAGCAGATATAACCAGCAGGACCGAATGGTTTGGGGGAAAACAAAAAATGGGGATTTCTCGGTTCGTAGCGCTTATTTTTTGGAGAAGGAGAGGAATGGTTTAAAGAATGGGGAAGGGTCTAGTGCTCCTGTCTGTAATGAAATATGGAAGAAAATATGGGCTTTGCTAGTACCGAATCCAACAAAGGTTTTTTTGTAGAGAGCTTGTAACAATATCTTACCCACTAAAGATAACCTGAGGAAAAGGGGTGTTGTGTCTGATGATATTTGTATGTTTTGTTGTTCAGAGAAGGAATCGATAGTTCATGTCCTATGGGAATGCCCAGCAGCTCAGGATGTCTGGGGGGTTAGTGGACGGTCATTACAGAAAATTTCATTTACAAGTCTTACCTTTCGGGATCTTCTTTTATTTTTGGTATCACGATGCAGTACAGAGGAGATGGCACTGGTTGGGGTTATTGCAAAAGGAATTTGGCACAGACGAAATACAGTAGTTCATGGGGGTGTTTTTTTGCATCCCAATGCCGTTGTTAGAGAAGCAGTGGTTTATTTACAACAGTACAATGATTCTTTGGAGAGAAGAGAGGAAATTGTGCATAGTGTTCCAATTCATAGATCTTTTCGTTGGAAGAACCCACCTGCTGGTTTTTTCAAAGCTAACTGGGATGTAGCTCTATGAAAGGAGTATAACTGGATGGGATTTGGGGTTGTTGTAAGAGATCATGAAGGTTTGGTTTGTGCAGCTCTTAGTAAGACAATGGAAGGATGCCCAGACCCTACAACGGCGGAAGCTATGGGTGCTTTATGTGCGATGGAATTTTGTCGTGATTTGGGGTTACAAGACTTGATTCTGGAAGGGGATTCGAAGGTGGTAGTTATGGCTTTGAAGAATACTGGTCCTAATTGGTGTAGCTACGGGCAGGTGATCAGTGATATTGTTGAAGTGGCCCATGGTTTTCGCAGTTGGACAGTTGAGCACGTGAGCAGGGAAGGCAATTATGCAGCTCATAAAATGGGTCAAAGGGCAGTCCAAAGAAACATAGAAGAAATATGGATGGAGGAAGTCCCTTGTTTTATTCAAGATGTAATTACATTAGAGCTTTTGGCTCTATCTGTTTAGAGTGTTTTTTACACTCTAGATTACTTTGTTATGTATGAATGAATGCAGATGTTATTATCAAAAAAAAAAAAAAAAAAAAATCAGAAGTTTAGCAGTTTCTGTTAAATGTATTTTTAGAATATTATTGGATTTGTGTCTTATAGAATAGAAAAATCTGAAGTTTTTTCTGACAGTTAAATTAGCAGTTTTGGTTTATGCATAAGGCAATTAAACAACAAAAGTCTTCTAATTCCATTGTATCCTGGAGAAATATTTTATGCTATCCTTTTGCAAACCATATCTAGTAAAGACAAATAATTTCTTAAGAAAAGTGTGTACGTTGTACACAACTTAGAAACAATTTCGAATTTATGTATTTGCCTTATTTCTTTTACAACTATACTATATATATACGAGGAGGCGGTGCATATAATATTATATGAGGCAGAAAATTTGAGTTCCATTTTCTCTACATCTGAAGGTCGTTTATCTTGGAGGGCTGCGTGAGTAATTTACTACTAGCGCCATCGCCATGGGTGTGCGGGGGCATGGGCTGTTTCTAACGTTTGCAGTACTGGCCGGAGCCTTGGCCGGATTCTTCTTTGGTAGCGCTTACTCATACAACCGTCCGGCTATGCGCAGGTCCCTCGTGGAGCGTGTCTCCAAAGATATTGATCGTGATTCTCCGCAACAGGTATCAAATATTCTGTTTCTTTCGATCACTATATTTAGCGTCTTTGTTTTTGGTATATGTGAATCTTTTAGAGCAACAATTTCTGTGCTGGGAAAAACATTCCCCATGTAGTTTTCTGCATGAACATGACAGCCGAGAGTCCGACAATGAACGTCGGCGGCGAAGGATACGATACAAAATTTCAATAGCAACCTAAGTTTGTTGACTTTAAGAGGATGATCAGAACCTTTTGTCTCCGAGTAGATTACCAAATTAATCTTTCATCGATATTCTTACTAACTCTAAAACTATATATATATATATTAATTAACGTTCTCTTGTGACTATTAGAAAATGTTTTCCTTGCTCTATCTTTTTTTTGTTTTTTTGTCCCGGTCCTATGTTGCAAACAAATGTTATGTCTCTTAAAATATTTTATCATGTTTGTAATAACATTTTCCAATGATAATCATGAATCTTATAAAGAATCATATGTAAATTATAATTAAGGAAAAAAAGGAATGATGTTCCAAATGATTGAATATTCTTTGCACCGGCGTCAGATGAAGCCACGAGATTTGTCTAAAACGTCGATGCATTTGGCCCGTGGCCCTGTTTTGTTTGTAAAGGAGACAAATGAGGAAGATATTTTTCTCTCCCATAAAACGAAAAATTAATAAAGGAAAAAACAAAAACTGTAAAATTCAGTTGAATATCCGTTGACATGCGACTATGCGAGGATATTCCAATCTGTCACAATGGCCGCGCGTGGGCTGGGGCTGTTCCTCGCATCCACAGGCATGGCCTTCAATGGATTACCGGGCAGTACTAATCTTTACACGTACAGTCCACCGCCGCCCCTTCCGACGACCTTCTTTAATCACCTGTCGGAAAATCTTAGCTCTGCTTCTCCTCAACAGGTATCAAATTATTATCTTCATTACGTGGTCTGGTTGGTTTGAATCTGTCACTGCAAATTAATTAGGAAATAAATATACGTTTAGATTGTGGCCCATTGTTTGAGTTCAAGGAGATAATAGCAACTTCTTTTCAAAAACAAAAACATAAAAAAAGAGATAATAGCAACTAGGAGCGGGCAAAACCCGCAGTACCGGCCCGATCCACCCCGTAGCCTTAGTTGGGTTAGGTTCAGGACCACGCGGTTTGATGAGGCCATTTTGAATATTGTAGTTTTATTTTTTCATCTCCTTAGCTTTTAATTAAATATTGAAGAATGCCTTTAATATGGTTTGATTCCCTTAGGCTGTAATATTGTATTATAATTGTGTGCAATTAAGGGTATTACAATTTTTATTAAGCTGTTTGAATTTTACATAAATTTTGATAGCTTAAGAAAGGGCAGGGTTGTTAGGCAACCGAGTTGAACGGCCAACACTTGAAGCTATTTGGAATGGATAGGTCCAACAACCATATTCTTAAATTGCCTCATGCCCCATTTCTATGAAATTCAAACAATCTAATTCTAAGAATCTATTGGTGGCCTCCTGTCATAGAAATTATCTAGTTACATTGATGTGGAGCAAGTTATTGGTGTTAGAATATATGGAAAATATATAATATTTTTCGCATATTTCATAATTAGGTTGATATTGAAATATTCTCTATTTATAAGTTGATTGTAATCAAATATTGGGATTCTAATTAAACCAATGGGATTTGATTACTGTAATTGTATTTAGACATTACCCTATAAATAGGGACCTTTGTATTGTAGACAAATCAACTTAATGAGCACAATGTAGCCCTTAAGGGTATTCTGAGTGGTGGACGTAGGTGTATAACACCGAACTACCTGTAAAGTTCTTTGTGTCGTTTTCTATATTGCTTCTACTTATAATTTCCGCATCATCATTATTTCAACATGGTATCAAAGCCACTTTCTTGTGGCTTTCAACTTCCTTGACATTTTCCGGCATTCACTCTAGCGATCCCTCTATTTCGATCGTCCAAGCGCCATCACGCTCTCCGCCTACACCTTCAGTCTCTTCCATGCTTTCAGTGCATCACAATTTGGAAAAGCAATCCCAGAATCAAGCTTGCAAGGCACATGTCTGCTGATCTGGGAAAGACTCATCACCACCGTTAATCGCATGCACTGCTAGAAGCTGCTACGGTGTTGCCCACGCACTACCGCCTTCTTTCGATAAGCCAGGTTGCCGGACTGTTCCATAGATTAGCTGTCGGTCATCCCATATCCTCCAAGAATGCCACCATATCCTCTTTGACGCGCCCACACGCACCGCCCATAGTTTCGGTCGTTTCGCCACTGCCACTCTACCCTAGGCCGCCACAGTGGTCCGTTCACTTCGATCAGGTTGCCATACGACAAATCTACTTCCCAACACTCCAGAACTGGCAAGAACGCCTCCATCCAGCGCCCCACGCTCCCTTCACAGATGCGCCCGTCAGATTCGCGCGCTTAGGCGCCGCTAGCCCTTCCGCGCGTGCACCACATGCGCCTGGGTCTTTAGACTGCCACGTCAGCCCTAACGCCACGCCATCATAGTGACACGTCATCACATCTGCCACGACAGCATATCTGCCACGTCAGCACCATTGCCATGCATTCTTGCGTTGGCTGTTGACTTCTGTTAGAGTCGATTGTTGACTTCCAGAGTTGACTAGATGTTTTCCACCCAATTTTTTGTCATAATTTCAAATTTATGATATGTTTTTGCTTTTGGCATCTCTATATGGCACAAAATGAGATTCTTCAAAAAAAAAAAAAAAAAAAGTTAGAGTGATCACATCATGCGCGCCACGCGCCGGTCAGATTCGGTGCACCGATCTGATAACCGCCCAAGTGGGCTCATTTTCTTTTGGATTTTGGCTCGTTGTCGGCCCCTTTGGAGTTTGGCCCGTTGTCGACCATTTTGACTCTGCATTCACCAGCCACCTGCCACCGTCACTAGCCACCCACTAGCCTCTATCTCCTCCGACAACCTCCACCATCTACGGCTTGTTCCCGGCCTCCGCCACTGCCGTCATCATTGTTTCGGATTTCAAACTCAAGGTTCTAGAAGATTCCACCTTGAGTTTGAGGAGGGATGTTAGAATATATGAAAAAATATATAATGTTTTCCGTATATTTCATAATTAGGTTATATTGAAATATTATTGATTTATGAATTGATTGTAATCAAATATTAAGATTTTAATCAAATCAAGAGGATTTGATTACTATAATTATATTTAGACATTACCATATAAATAGAAACATTTGTATTATAAACAAATCAAGTTAATGAGCACAATGTAGCCCTTAGGGGTATTCTGAGTGGTGGACGTTGTGGGTGTTTAACACCGAACCCCTGTAAAGGCCTTTGTGTCATTTTCTATATTGCTTCAACTTATAATTTTATTTTCATGGATCAACTTAATATTAAGTGTTACCTCAAATTATTTTGTGTAATTCAATAATGGGCATTTCCGTATTAGGTAAGTCACTACAACTATATTAGATAAGTCAATAAAATTATATTAGGCAAGTTAATAATTGGACATTGTCCTAATATCTAGTGGCCGGAGCCTCTTTAAGCTTGCATTGTACTCATGAAAGCAGACTTTGATGAAACAAAATTATGAGAAATTGATTTTTTCTCTCATTCTCATTCTCATTCTTTTCTCCCCTCTTCTATCTCTTTCTCTTCCCAACTTCTTCGCTCTTCTCTCTCTTTCCCTAGTTTTTTCTCAATTTATAGCTTGTCTTCTTTCTGTTGCGTCTTTCTCCTGTCCTTACTCTAATTTCTCTGTGTTTTTGTATTATGTTTGTCCCTATCATATACCAGGGCCCAAGAGCACTACAACTTGGGCCGTGTTGAATTTAGTAATTCAACCTGATGCCCAACCTGACCGTAAGTGGTTTGGGCTGCAAGGACGGGTTGGGTTGTAAAGGGAATCCTCCTCACATCCTTTTTTTTTTTTTTTTGTAAGTGAAAAATTTTTTTGATAGGTTAAAATAATATATTTGTTAGCGCAGGTGCATATATCTTCAGTTGGCGAAGATAAAATGAGGATTTCATGGATTACTACTGACAGCCCAACGCCGGCCACAGTAGATTATGGTACATCTCCTGGGGTATACAGCTTTTCTGCAACTGGGAGTACCTCTTCATACAATTACATGTTGTACATCTCCGGCGACATTCATGAGGTTTTAATTGGTCCGTTGACGCCCGATTCAGTATATTACTACCGTTGTGGCTCAAATCCCTCCCGTGAGTTCAGTTTCAAAACCCCGCCAGCTCAGTTCCCGATCAAATTTGCTGTTGCCGGTATGCAAAAGCTGATTATACATTGTTTGCAATTTTATACGGTGAAATAACACATTTTTCACCATTTTATATGGTGAAATAACACAATTTTATATGTGAAATAACACATTTTTCCTATTGAGAAATGGTAAACATTTCAAATTTTTGTTCAAAAAATTAGTTCCTAAATGAAGTTGGTGACACATTTTCAAAAATAATAAATCTCATGAGATAGTGACACATTATTTGAAAACAAACTTATGGAAAAAAAAAAATTGAAATGTGTAGCACTTCTCTTTGCTATTATTTGTATGATATCCAACTCATTTGAGAAATTAACCTCTATTAAACTGTCATATGTCTTTAAAACATGTAATTCGTGAATTTTTTGCAATGCATCAAGTATGGAGGACCCATTTGAAGGCCCATATGCATGTCTTATTTGATATGAGAGTGGCAATTCATATTCTAGCTATATCGAAACATGAGTATAACATTAACCTTAAACATGTCAGACCATTTAATCTTAATTAACCCATTAATTTTGTGTTGGGTTCGTAAATCGGGTAAAAAATTGTTAGCTCTAAATGTCGCGACATGAATATAAAAGTTATATAAGTCAATCCTAACTTGACATAATTAATTAAATAAATCAGACATTTTAAATCTAACCCATTAATTTTGTCCGAAACCGCATGATGCAGGTGATCTTGGACAGACTGGGTGGACCAACTCAACCCTCCAACACATAGCAGAATCGAACTACGACATGTTGCTGCTGCCAGGAGACTTATCATATGCAGATGTCTACCAGCCTTTATGGGATTCATTCGGCAGGCTCGTCGAGCCACAGGCAAGCCAGCGGCCATGGATGGTGACGCAAGGCAACCACGAGGTTGAGAAGCTCCCTGTATTCCACTCCAAACCCTTCACAGCCTACAACGCAAGATGGCACATGCCATATGAAGAGAGTGGGTCGGGCTCGAACCTCTACTACTCTTTCAATGCAGCCGGGGTCCATGTCATCATGCTGGGCTCGTACACGGATTTTGGTCCTGGTTCGCCGCAGTATCAGTGGTTGCAGGCAGACTTGGGGAAGATCGATCGGAAAACGACTCCGTGGACAGTAGTGCTTATTCATGCGCCATGGTATAATTCTAATACTGCTCATCAGGGGGAGAAAGAGTCCGTTGATATGATGGCTGCCATGGAAGAGGTGCTTTACCGAGCTCGCGTGGATGTTGTTTTTGCCGGACATATTCATGCCTATGAGCGATTTGTAAGTTATCTTTTATTACAATCTCTTTGGTTCTTTGGTTCAATTTTATGAGAAGCGTTAAAAGTCGGTTCTTAAATGATGTGTCAGATTTATTATTTTGAAAAATGTGTCACAAATTCATAGGACGGTGTTACTTCATTTGAGAACTAATCTAATGATGTTTAGCGTTTCTTCAATTTTATTGCTGTAGCTCTTTAATGTTGATTCGTTGACACGTTTCCATTTTCCATTGGTGCTTATTATAACTGTCTCTCTCAGACTCGCGTTTATAATGGGAAGGCTGACAATTGTGGTCCTGTGCATATCACCATTGGGGATGGTGGGAACCGTGAAGGCCTTGCCAGCAAGTAAGATCTTTCATATCTTCAATTTCATGCATTTTTTTTTTCTTTTTCGTTTCAATAAAAGGGGAAAACAGGCTGCAAGAAAGATCTCTCACGTTCTTAATTCGAATGAAAGAAAAAAATGAAAAACAAATTGAAAATGCTTTCAAACACAAGACGTTGAGAAGTACGGAAAAAACTCTAATCTAAATAGATAAGCGGTGTTGATGGTAAGAATGATGATAAGAGTATTTCCTTCAATAAGAAGAAATTAAGTCGCACCCACAAAAATCCCTTTAATATCATGCTTATCGTTACACTCGTTTTAAGCATAATGACTATTTTAAAATTTAAGCCGATAGGAAAAAGCAGAGTTAACGCTCTTCCCTTAATAAGAGTGAATTTAATAATTTGTGGTTGCAGGTATACAAACCCAAAGCCCGATATATCCATTGTGAGGGAGGCGAGCTTCGGGCATGGGCAGTTGGAGATGGTGAATGAAACCCATGCGTTTTGGTCATGGAACAGAAATGATGACGATGAGGCAATTATTAGTGACTCCATCTGGTTGAGAAGCCTATCGTCTGACCCTGCTTGTGAAATGCAAAAGTAGATTGGGAATGTTACAATATATTTTGATTTTATACTGTTTTTAGTATGGGTCAATTTATGTTTTCTTGTATAACTCAATTTAGATTTATTTGTACATATATAAGAGCATAATATAGTCTTAGAGGGGTTATTCAGAGCGGTGAACGTATGTGTATAACATTGATTCACTCGTAATTATGTATTCTTTTTCTCTCCCTTGCTTCCGCTATTATTTACATATTTTATTTTATTTTCCACTAACTTAAACATAATATTATCAGAGATTCATCATATTTCAACAGTCGAACAAATGTGTTTGTTATGTTTCTTCAAAAAAGATAAAAACAAGGATATCATGGCCTAAACCGATTACAGTATGTAGAAATGTTATGAATACTAAATTTTTTATTAAAAAATGGGTATTAAAATGATGTGGAGTTTTTTCCTTAGAGATGATAAAAACAATTAATTAAAAGAAATACTATAGTTACTACTTTTTCATTTTGGTACTTGATAAAAAAAATTAATATCCATAGCTTTTCTCATGAGCTAGAGTAATTTTAAATTACCATGATGATTCTATTTACTATGAATCAAACAGAAATGGTAGAAAAAAAAAAAATTCAAAATGATTACCTTTTTTCCTAAACGACTTGCAACATAGCCTCAAGTAAAGGACAAGGAGTTAGTCCACACGCAAGGACCAGAAACCGTTTAGCCTAAAACGCAGCGTCTTCGCAAGCGAACTTATCATCCCGAGAACCCTGTGCGTGTGGGAGGAGGGTGTGCGTGAATCGGTGAGACTGAGAGCGAGAATTCAGTGAGACTGAGAGCGAGAAAATGCAGGCCGTTCGAGCTGGTATCCGAGCTCTTGGATCATCATCATCATTAGCGCCAATGATCAAAGGAGCTAGGGTTTTCTCCCAATCAGCACCGTTGGCGTATTCTCCTTCGGCTTTCCTGGAAAAGCAGGAAGTCACTTTCCGTGTTCTCGATCTTCTCAGATCCACTCCTTTCATCGATCCCGCCAAGGTAATCTCTCTCTCCCGCACACACAAATATTAATTCTAACTTTTTTTTTTTTTGGTTCTGATTTGTTCTGTTTGGTCAAAGGGAAAAGAAGCGTGATTTTGTTTTGTTTTGAAGGACTTTCAAATTGGTGTTTTTTATGTGATTTGTGTTGGAAATCTTAGGGTCTGGTTGATTGTTAAGAATGTGTACGAAATTAGTAACGTATTGATATGCATATCTAGCCAAAATAAATAAAATGCAATCTTTCAAATCTTTGTTTTTTGTTTTGGGAGAGAGTGATTTTGGGTCTTGCCTGATTTTACTTTGTTCTTTTCAATTAATGCTCGTAGCTTCCAATGTATGTGTGACTCCCAGCATATATCTATCAAATGGTTTCTTTTGATGATATTCTTACTCTCAATTATGGATGAGAGATACCAACTCGCTACAAAAGCTTAATGTTACGGGCTTAGGCTCAACAATTCATCTTTTTGAAGCATAAAAATGATGTATTTGTCACCTTTAGGCAGTGGAAGGGAAAATTCTATTAGTTAAAGGTGGATTATAATGATGGTGAAAAACCCTCAAATTCTAATCCAAATGCATCCAAAACCTGTGTCTCTCACGGGTACAAATAGCACACCACAAGAGGATTTCTCATTGGTGTTAATTCTTCTTGTTGCTGTTCGGTAAATAGAGAGTTTGTGTGTGCCTCCAAAGAAAACATGAGTCAACTCTATATAGCCCCCCGACATTGGTTAGAGTGCGTTTGGTCCTGTGATTTTGCAGGCCAAAAAAATCGCAGAAGTATCCTGTTTGTGAGTGCGTTTTAAAAAAAGCATGATTTTAAGGGCCAACCCGCATACCAAATGCTTGGCTACGTTTTTAAAAATCGTGAAATCGCTATTTTTTTTTCAAACAGCACGTTTTGAAACACTAAACCAAAGGAACTAGTCCTTTCATTTCACCATTCGCCAAACCGCATACCAAATGCGTGGCTGCGTTTTTAAAAATCGTGAAATCGCTATTTTTTTTTCAAACAGCACATTTTGAAACACTAAACCAAAGGAACTAGTCCTTTCATTTCACCATTCTGATTTCTGAAGGCAATCTTTGAATGCTATATTTGTGTTTATGGGTGCAATGGAGAATACCCTTGTGGAAGTATAGGTTCCAGTCCTTCTTGCTGCAAAATGGGTGGAGATCCATTATATAGATTTTTCGTTGAAACTTGCTCTCCATTATTCGACTGGCCATATGAAAGTTCATACTTAGTAAATCAGAAAATTAAATAGTAGACTATAATGGTCACCGTGTTTATTTCTATTTGAAATATGAGAGCTACTTGCTGTATAAAAACCTCAAAGCTTCGTTGTGAAAAGCAAGAGTCATTGTGCTCCCACACCCACTTTTTCTTCTAATGATTCCCCAAGGACTCGAATACTTCTAGTTTGGAGTTCAAATTGCACCTGATAAACAAGGTTTATTTTCATAACTGTATGAAATTGAACATCAGTATAAAGTGTTGGCCATAGCATATTCTTTTCTGCTTCTTCCTGTATCTTATTACAATAATATTACTTTTTATAAAGTTTATAGGGTTAATAACTTTTTTGGTACCTGGGTTTTGAGGTTTTTTAATTTTCCTCCCTAGGTTTTAAAACATGATAAAACTAGTACCTCAGATTTTGAAAAAGACCAAATCACCACTTCCAGTTTGAAAAATTTTATGGGGGTGGCCGAACCACCACCCTCAAATTTTGGAAAAGACCGAATCACCACCTCCAGGGGGTGGCTTGGTCACCCCCATAGAATTTTTCAAACCAGAGGTGGTGATTCGGTCTTTTTCAAAATCTGAGGTACTAGTTTTGTCATGTTTTAAAACCTAGGGGGGAAAATTAAAAAACTTCAAAACCCAGGTACCAAAAAAGTTATTAACCCAAGTTTCTAACCAAAAGAATGGATGGTGCCATGAGATATTAGAAATGAGTAACAGCTAATCAGCATCACAATTTAGCATTTTCTGTTTCGTTCTGTGTTATTAGGACTTCCCCCTTCCTCCCACCATTTCTGTTTTTTTTTTTTTTTGTCAGGTCATTTGGATCTTGTAGTCTTACGTAATTTCAGAATTCTCCCTTTCATTTTCACTGCTTCTCTTCTCACATTTGGTTTTATTCGTATATCCCTTGTACAGGTGACTCAAACAGCAAGTTTTAAGGATGACCTGCAACTGGATATCTTGGACAATAATCAAGTTATAATAGCTGCGGAAGAAGAATTTGCAGTTGATATCCCGGAAAATGAAGCCAACAAGATTTCAACCACAGCTCATCTCATTGACTACCTTACAGCCCATCCACAAGCCAAATGAGATTCTCTTTAGTTGCCAGGTGAAATCACAAATGTCTTTATGTTAACACTTGACTATCAATGAGGTGTCCATCGATAGTTTGTAATAATTTTCCTTTGGTAATTAAAGACGTGTTTGCCACATTTTTATGCCTCCTTAAATCTGAGCACCTTGCTTTTGGATTCATAATGATGTTTTTAAAAGTCAAATATGGTGATGCTGTTGTTTATGAAACTGTAGTTGTGATGTGAACTTAGAGTTCTCAAATGAGTGAATAAACTGTGGTTCTTTGTGGTGGATAAGGTACAAAAAGTGGTATACTGGTTCCTAGTGGATTGTGAGTGAAGCAGTCTTCGGGTAAAAAGGATATATGCACCTTTCTTTTTCTTCCTTTTTCAACATTAATGATAACTCTTTTTTTTTTTTTTTATAAGACTATTAATGATAACATGTTGCAACCTGGAAATGGATGTTATATCAAGCAGGACTAACCCGCCATGTTAATACTATAGGATAGTCGTAGAATAAAAATGTTGTTTCTAGCATTACTCTTTATTTAATAAGGTTGAGTGGTTATTTTAAGACTAGTTGTTAATTATTTTAGAGTTAGAATTAGTTTTATTAATATTATTTTAAGATTACGGTTATCATCGGTTGGGTGTTATCTATCTCATCTTATTATAAGTCTATTTAAAGACCGAAGAGTGTTAATCAAATTATCTAAAAAATTATTGAAATTCGAGCAAAAAAAAAAACAGTTTCCTGTAGATATAGTATGCTTAATTAACCCAATAGGGTAGTTTTTTCTTCTATTAAACAAAGATTTACAAGGAACATGAAGAACAAAAGGATATGAGTACACCATCCCTAGTGCAAGTAGACGATTGGACCTTGGAAGAACAAAAGATAACCTATAATTTCAACAAATGTATTGATGATTATGATCCATATACCTTACCCGTGCTCCAAGTAAAGCTACCTTTTTTCGATGAATGGTGGCTATGGACACATCAACTTTAGCATCCATTTTGGACCAAGAGTGTTGATAGTATATTTTAGTTTTTATTACAAGTTAGTATAAATTGTCATGATAGTTCATGTAATACTTATCATATTAGTCGGTCAATAAATGTGAACCGTTATGATAATCTATATAATACTTATAAGGTTAACCATTAAACTGTAAATTGCTAAGTGGCAATATTTTTATAAAATATGAACTTTCACATGAATTTGTGAAAAATATTAAATTGCTGCGCGACAGTTCAACGTAAAACCTTACATCCTTGGCCCCCCAAGCTCAAAGTGAACCTAAAAAAAACAAAATATATATGCTTTTGAGAACCTTATGCAGCCTTTATGTCTAAAGTGGTTTTTTAGAAGATACTAATCTAATCCCTTTTTGGATAAATCCACGGGCATAAATAGAGACGTCATTAAAAATTGCTAGGTAGAAAAAAGGTGGAAAAATCCTGATACCCTTTTCTTTTTTCCCTACTATTTGGAAGCAGTCATTTATGAGCAGTTTTTACATGAGCCTTATAAACATATAAAATATTTGAGTACTGCAGCTTTTATTATAATTCTTTACGAGCTCTCTTGATAGTTCATATTTTAGTATCTAAGTGTCATGTTAGTTTGTAAATGTGAATTACATAGAAGTGTTCATAATGCTGAAAACCTAACATCTAACTGCCCTTTATCGGATTTCGACTCACTTTGTTCAGCTTTCTACAATGGGCATATTAAATTTGTCAAAAAAAAATTTTTGGCTTTTGGTTAATTCAGCTTTCTACAACAGACATATTAAACTTGTCGGGATATTTTTTTGACTTTTGGTTAAAGTCGAATTAGAAATCGAAATATGCATAACGGCATAAGATTTATGATCACCTTTTGAACCGACATGACCAACAGAAGTTCACGTCTTAGAAGTTGATATAACAAAAGTCATATACACAGTTACATCAGTTTGTAAAAAACTTATATTAACAGCTGTAATACCTTAACGACACTCTTTCTTTTCTTTTTTACTAATTAAAACATTCTACAAGGAAAAGTTGGTAAAGAAACAAACCAGAAGCCCAACACAAGAGTTGAAGATGTGGCTCCATGAGTGCTTTCTACAACGTGTGGTCCCCCTAAAATCACCATTGCAAAGGGTAACTTATCAAAGTTGAAACCCTAAAGATCAAAGCCTAAGTTCACGTGTAGGATTCAAATATTCAATGCACTTACGAACTGTAATAATTGTAGAATTTCATCATTAGCCATGCAGGGGATTGGTATTATGTGAAATCATTAAAATGAGCTCAGAAAAAAGTTGGGAGACTTAAAGGCAAGCAATGTTGATGAGGTCATGCCCATGGGGCTGGTTAAAACATAACCCCAACTCATTGCCTGTGGGTCACGTAAACTATAACTCCTCCCAATAACATCACAACTCACCCATCATCAAAGAAGAGATAAAACTTAGAAAGAAAATATATACCTAAGAAATTTTGACACCGACCATCATCATCGATTTTTAGTAATTTTATTGTTCGGATGATTAGTAATTTAAATAGTGAAGATGAAACTGCTTTTAAACGATTTATTTGTCTAAACAAGTCTTAAACAAAACAATAAATTATAAAAAATTCAAATCCAAAAAATAAATAACTTAAAAGCCAAACACCCACCGACTAAAAATTTTAATAAAAGAAGTCCATTGATTTTGTTCCGTATAGAATAGAAATCTAAAATCTCAAACCTTCAATTCATGGTGTCTTGCATCAATGCTGTCCAATCAAAGTGCACGGGGTCAACCACATAGCTCCCCCACGGGTGATGCAATCATAACCCCCCCATCTCTCCCACATTTTTCTTCGGGTAAATGAAGGATCATTACAACTCTGCATAATTGTAATTATAGGCAACGTGGATGATGATGATAAGTATCAATGAATGCCTGTTATCTGTAGCCATGCAAATCTTTTGAGCACTGTCATACACATTTATGAAAATAAACAACCCTTTTTCCCCCCTTTAAATCATAACCCCAAATTCATTTCTTTTTTTTTTCTGTATTAAATTTAAAGAGCCGCTCAAAATTACTGCAAAAGCAAAATGCTTTTTATTTAAGAGGGGTTGAAAAGATTACAACAAGGGGAAGGAAAGCATTATTATTGGAGTTTGCCATCATTGGCTGTTTCAGACTTGATTTATAACCCCTCTCTATACTCATCCACACTTTGAAGCCAATTTACTTCCCTCTTGCACGGTTTTGGCAGACCCCTTTTGCACCCCCTATGTTTGACTCTAGCATACTTTGAACGACGGATGGCTTGACCTGCCAGGTGTTGCAAATTTGACATGTATCTTACAAACTTACAACTCAATCAGATGTGGCTCGGGCCGGTCGAATACCGATCTAATCGGACAGGCAATTGAGAGAGTGAAATTGCAGCCAATCTTAATCCAAACTAAGTGGATGCATGGAGTCCTTATGAGTGAGAAAGATGGTTTAAATGAGATTTCTATCAGGTGCAATAAGACAGTTCATGTGAGAGTTTGCCTTGACTTTACTTACTTTGGTAGGTGTACTTTGGACAGTTTTAAGACTGCTTTAACAAATTATGCCTAAATAAAGTTGTAATTTGGGGGAGTGAGTTATAATATGATGATGTAAATGTAAACAATGTGGTAGTTTAGAGGGAGAATGTAATTAACCCATTTTTAATATCTCAAGAGAAAAATATTCGAAATTAGTGATCTTAATTTAATTAAGAATATATTTTTTTTCTGTTTCCTATTATTATATATATTATTGGATGATCTGTAAAATATAATTTAGACTATAAAAGAAAATATAGAGACCCAACAAAGAAGCTGCCAAGTAGTCAACAAATAACACTCATTTCTTTTATTCATTGTTCAGGTAAAAAGTTAAGCTAAAATTTGAAGAAAACGAACCGTTGAGGCCAATTAGGTAATTTCAGACGGTGCCAGCCCATGGATTGAGAATCCATAATTACATTGGTGGAGGCATAGCCCGAAATGTAGAGTGGTATAAAA
This sequence comes from Corylus avellana, assembly GCF_965113065.1. Classification (NCBI taxonomy): domain Eukaryota; kingdom Viridiplantae; phylum Streptophyta; class Magnoliopsida; order Fagales; family Betulaceae; genus Corylus; species Corylus avellana. The sequence continues at coordinate 1,789,916 of NC_142499.1, forward strand.
CGAGCTCCATGAGGGAGGGGTGCCAAATCTAGTTGACGATTTCACCCTTACAAGAAACACCCTTCCAAAACACCACCTGTCAACCATGATGTTTCACGTTAAGCCACTCATAACCCATGAGGGCTCGAGGCTGGCTGGCCCCAACTCTCATCCAAAACACCTTGCCCACCATTTCAAGGTCACCCCTATATTTTGCACACAAAAATTGTTTTTTTTTTTTTCTACTTATGATACTAGTTTGGCATATAATTATGATTATAATAACGTAAACAAAACACCATCAATGGTCCAAAGAGTGCAAATTATGGGAAGTGAAATGGTCTCTTAGACGAATTCAAATCTTTAGCAATTTGAACTGCTAGAAATTTAGCCCTACCCGAGACCTGTTTGGACATGTGAGTTTTGTAAAAATTCTTTTATATTTGTTACATGGATTGCTAATCCTCTTAGTTTTCTTACAAGGAACAAAACTTACGTCTTGTGTCTTATACTCACAAAATGCAAGTTAAGAATGCCACATCAGTAATTGAGAGTCTCTGACTTGTATCCTATGTGCACAAAAACAAGACAAAGCAAAGCCCCATATAACACATCCACAAAAACTTATAAGCCCTTCGGAAGGTAGTTGTACTAAAACAACAATGGCATCACATAATCTTCATTTTTGCATTATTTATGGAACCCTTTTGAAAATGGGTAAATTAATTTGCATATTTTCGTGGGTTTTCAATTTTTATAATCACATCATTTATAGTATTTAATTATTCTAATCAATTACTTCTATTCACTTTATGGAAGATGATATCACTCTTTAATTGTACCCTCGTGTATCCAATTATTTTTGTGTTATTAAATATTCTTGATAATAATTTTAACAAAAAGTAATCAATTAGACAAGTAAATGTAAACACATGGATAATTTTTGGAACAACATATCTTCGAATTCTATCTTATGCATGATTAACCCTATACATAGATGTAATCTTTGACATGACTTTATGCTTGGATACAACTGTTGACAAAAATGGCAGACACGAATGTGCCATGCAGCCAAAAATGACAAAGTTTGTCTTCTTCATGTCCAAAACCGCCATTTTCAACAAAAGAAACATTACGGCAGAAAATGATTATTACCAACAGTTCCCAACACAAGAAATTAGAAAACTGAAATTATTATTATTTTTTTAAATCTCATTTTAAAATTACTACTAAAACACAGTTTTAAGTTTTTTTTTTTTTTTTTTAAAGTAAAAAAGTCAAAAAAAAAAAAAAAAAAAAAAAAGAGAGTGTTTTTTAAGCTTTTTGACTGAACGGATCCATTTTTGCTTATGTGCTAAAAGTAAATTTTAAGTGTTTTTACCCAATTCCAAATAAGCTCAAAGGGTTGTTGTGGGTTTAAAAAGCGATTTTTTTTTTTTTTTTATAAAAAAAAAAAGTTAATTATTTAGTGAGATTACAGTTAGGCTGTCACAAAATTGTAAATTTGCGATTTGAAAATGTAAATTTTTTTTTTTTGAAAACTTCACTTTGACTCCCTAAATTTTTACCTGATTTTATACTTCTCATGAACTTCCAAATCTCTCATTTTGGACCCATGAACTTTCGATTACTATCAATTAGAACCCTTCCTTTAATTTTAACCGTTAAAAATACAAAAAAAGACCAAAATGTCATTGATTTTTATTTTTTAAAAAATAAAAAAACATTTTGAAAGTTGAAATTTTATGCAAAAGTCAGTGGTATAAACGTTATGTAACGTTTAAAATCTGACAGAAGGGTCCACATTGAGAGTAATTGAAAATTTAAGGATAGAAAATGAGAGATTTGAAAATTCAAGTTTATTTTGTTCAAGGGTCAAAATGAAGTTTTTTTTTATTTTATATATATATATATATATATATATTTTTTTTTTTAAAAAATAATGTAATTTAATTTAAAACTACACAAATAGTACGTAAAATCAGAGTGAAAAAGAAGGAGAGTCTAAATACAGGAGGAGGAGGAGAAGAGGGCATAAATAAAACAAAAGAGTAATTGATGATGAAGAGGGAGGGAAGGGGGAGAGGGGAGAGGAGATGGTGATGATGGTTCGAAGCCAATCCAAACCATCATTGCGAATCTTGGGACGGCCTAGCCCACCATCATTTTAGAAGCCCTAGCCATGAGTCACATAATTGTCCCTCTCATACCCATAATGGTCAGTGGGATGACCAAACTGCCCTCCTTCCTGCAAGAACCCAAAAACCATCATCATTCCCATGACGCCATATCCATCATCATGGAACCAAAAACATTGAAAGCTTTAGGCTCCTACGCCTAACCGGCCGCCTTCCATGCTTACACATGCATGATTGTTGTGTCAGAAGGAGAGGGTGATGTCCCCCCCTCTACCCATGAGCCTCTCTTAAATTTTTTTCTCTTCCTCTCTAGATTTTGCTCTATAAATTAACAGCCTCTTTGTTCTCTTTGTCCCTCACTTCTCTCCTCACAAACTCTTCCTTTTTACTGCTACTTCTCGTTAGAAACCAGATAGCTTCCTCGACCAAAGTTCTCTAACCAACCTCCTTGAAAAGGTGATCTTTTTTGAAAAGATAAAGAGAGCAACAAAGAAAGAGAGGTCCCCACCTCTCTCTCTCTCTGTCTCTCTCTCTCAAGAGTAGTCTTCTTTCTTCTTTCTTCTTTCTTTCACTAGGAAAGGTAGACATGTTAGTGGAAATTCTGAGCTAGTTCAACCTGTTCTATGTCTATAACCGCCTTGCTTGTCTCTCTATTGCCTGCCTCTGTTTTGTATGAGAACTACAAGAGGGGTTCACATTGTTGGGTTTCTTTGTTTATACCACCTAATTTCAGGGAGAGAATGTTTTGTCTTTTGAATGTTTCCCACCTTGGATTCTCCAACATTTGTTTCTTTAATGGGTTCTTTAATTTGTCTTGCTCTAGCTCTATGGCTGTCTTCTCCTTTTCTTTTAATATTCTAATTTGTATATTTTTTACTTTCGGCTCACTGCTTTATTATCATTCAAAGATGCATTCCTCTTAGGTGTATGCAAGTTCTAGAATTGGCACTTATAGACACAAATACAGACGCAAACAAGTTTAAAATCTCCATTTTGGCATGCTATGATCTTTATATATTCTTTTCTTTCTTGTATGGACAGCCGAAAGAAGTCTAATGAGTGCAGATTCAGACAACTGTTATTCCACCACTTTATAAACACAAGCTGCTGTTGCGTTTCACATGTTTTGTTTTCCTAGCTAGGATGTTATTGGCATTCTTGTTTTCATTTCTGTAATTTGAACTAGCAAAACCATAGGATAAAGCAAGAAATGCCCAAGGAAGAGTAATCCCTACCGATTGTAAATTGTATTTGGACCTCTAATCAGTAATTGGTCTGGCTCTGCTCCATAAATATTGGTTACTTTTCTTCATACATATTAGACTTAACATCAGAGATCTTTTGTTACAATAAAATATAGTATAATGCTACTGTCTCATGTGTTGTATGAAATTTTTTGTGGCAATAAAGAATATTATCCAGAGATGTTGTTGTGCTCTGTTCTGTTCTGATGTTGGTTCTGTTGTTTTTGTTTCAGGGGCATTACAGGCAGTTTGAAAGGTTTTTTATTTTTGGTAAGAAATGGATAGGCTGAACTCAAAGCTATACTTGCAGAACTGTTACATAATGAAAGAGAATGAGAGGCTAAGGAAGAAAGCGCAGCTTCTCAACCAGGAGAATCAAGTGCTGCTCTCTGAGCTCAAACAGAAGCTCTCCAAGGGAAACCCGAAATCCCATGGTCCAAACACTATTCCTGACCTCAATATCTGCTCCAGCTCGAACCAAAATCCTTCTGGTTCCAGCAACTGATCTAGCAGGATAAATATCATTGACTCCACTTAGACTCCCTTGCTTTTTTTTTCTTTTTTGGTAAAACCATGGTCAGCAATAGTACTAGTTCCAGTTTCAGTTATGTAGGACAGTAGTATCTTTCTCCAAGGGTCACTTTTGCTTCGCTTCTATTTCTATCTCTTGTCATATCTTCTTCTTTTTGGGGGGGGGCGGGGGTTAAGATATTGATTTCTGAACTACAAGGATGTATCAGGCTCTATATCTACTAGAAAGGAATATAATATTATCATAGTTTTAGCTCTCTCTCTCTGTCTTGAACTAATATCTCCATTAATTAGTTGCTATATTCTTTGGTTTAACAACATCTAGTCTCTTCCTTTCATATTTATTTCTATGTCCATGCTCGAAATATGTCCCAAGATGCATCATTAGAAGGAAAAATTGCAGTAAAGATGATAGTATGTCCCTTTAAACTGGTTCATGTCAGGAAAATGGCCAAATTAAATGATTTTTTTTCATTCTCAGCAGCAAGTTTAATTGATTTTAAAAACATATCATGTCATTCCTTGTATAGATCCTACCTATGGAGAATTTTATGTTAATTTTTTTTTGTTCTTTCTCAATATTAACAAACAATTTAAATATAAAATATTTTAAAAACAATCTGTACAACATGACAGAATACTTTTTCAAGTGAAATGCCAAAAAAAAAAAAAAAAAAGAAAAACCCTACAAAATGAGTATATAAGTCTCTATCCAAATACACTTCTAGAATTAGAAGACAATTGAATCAAACAAAATGCATATACACTTGGAAAACAGGAAATCAGCCCAGCACACAAGCAAACAAAATCTGCTATCAATAATAATTCAAAAGATTCTCGGACCCCTGTTAATTATATCACAATCTCATGTGGGCAACAGTATCTAACATTCACAGCAAAGATCCCTGGTCTCTGCAAGCAGATGTGAAAAACTGAACCCAAACTTTGGACACAATTTTTGTGGCTTCTAAATTTCCTTTCTTAATGGGGCCTGCATAAACAGGTTTTCAAGCAATTTATTGTGAAACAGGTGGTTTGGAGCAACCAAAGGCAGACAAGGTTGTTTTGCCAAGTGTCATGACTCTGTGCATGTCATGGCCCAACAATTGAACCGTCACTGTGTCCATGTTGCTTAGCTCTACAACCTCTACACAAGAAGCCAGGATGTGTAGATTGTCTTTTTCAGAGGAGAGAAAAGTTCACCCAAAAGAGAGAGAGAGAGAGAGATGAATATTGTAAGCTTAGAAAAGAGGCTTTTCATTCAGATTCTGTCTGAGGAGAGTGATGGGAGGATCTAATCAGAGGTAACGTCATCAAAGATTCAGTAGAGAAAGTCAATGAAGGTTTATTAAGTTTGACAAAGTGGTAACCCACAATATCAAACTCGTGGGCATGACATCTCCTGATAGGCATATATGCCAGGTTGACCATCAAGCCCACCGGATGACATACAGAAGAATGTCTTATCAAAACTCAAATGCATCTAACAAAGCCCCTCAATCCCTATGGTCTGCCCTCTATGGACCTCTCATGTCACAATATCGTATCACCAAGTTACAAGTCAATTTGAGTAGCTGAATTAATGGCCAAGGTTTGATGATGCCTGAAATCTTCTTAAAGGGTCCGCAAATCAATTAAACTCTATCCCATTTTTTGGAAGAAAAAAAATAATACATAAAATTTGGGTTATGATTTTGAAATGTATTTTAGGTCTATATTTGAAATTTATTTAAGAAAATTATTTAGTTGTGTTTCTAAAACAAATAAATACTAAATATGCTTATTTAAAGAAATTGCAAGTATGAATCTTTTACAATAATAAGAAGAAGAAAAAAGTGATAGTATAGCCACCGTCAACAAAGGAAAGAGGTGATGGTAGAGCAATCCTTGTTTCTCTCCCTCGATTAATAGTGGTAATACTATTACCTCTTTTTAAGCTACTTGTTTTTGCAAAATGTTACTATGAGACGATAAAAAGTTTTTTAAAAAGTATTTTATGATCAGATTTTAAAAACAAAAAATTATGTATATATATTTTCAAATCCCTTGCCAAATTAGGCCTAATCATTCAGTTCAACTTAATTTTTTTATTCCTTAAAAACTTAGACAAGATGAACAACTTGTCGGTATATGGCCAAAAATTCAAAATGATCTCAATGTGGCTACGACTGGTTCAATACAACAATATTTGCCCAAATTTTTCCTTGTTTTTCACAAGTTACGCACTGCAGATCCTGGGTCATCATAACGATATCTAACTCCTTGGAGCGTTCATAAGATAAATCGAAAGAGGTAAATGTAGTTCCCAATGACCCCAAAAAAACAGACCCAGAAAACAAAATAGATAAATTCGTATCTTGGTTCATCATGGTTCCCTACACCTGTTGATATACAAGGGCCACCCGGTCCCCTCCCCACCCCACCCCAACCCACAAAATAAAAAAAAAAAAATCCAGTAAGAGCATATTCTCTGCTAAATAGTAGCACCCGTAGATCTTCTCCGTCAATAATATACAGTCTACACACCGAAAATTCTTACATAAAAACAAATATAATGATACTTTTCGAAGAACCAAGGAAAAAAAAAAATGGTACCTGGATATTAAAGCAGAGGAATGTGGTGTAGCTGTGTATGCTGATTTTTTAAAAAGGGTATCCGAATCTTGGCGCTTCTGCGTCCATTAACATTTTCTCACCCACAAATCCTACACCGAAGTCATTGCGTGAGCAGATTCAACATTTATATCCCCTTTCTAAAATTTTCGTAAAAACATCTACCGCAGGATTATTCAAGTTTCGGACTTGGAGCTTTACAATAAGCCCACAGCTTCAGATTTTTTGAGAAAAAAAAAACGTGGATAATAAAACTGGGGGTAACAAAACCACGTGGTGCAAGCAAGGGGAAGAGTCATATTACAGACAAAGTTCCTTGCTGTCTAGGAAGAAATTATTGGCCTATGGTCCAATAATAATACTCTTGTTTTGCTTGGTAAATTGAGGAGGAGAGGCGTGGAGAATAAGAACTATATGCATAAATCCCAAATCTACTCCCAAAAAAGCATCCTCGTTAATTACTCAAAAAATATTCTCCATTTTTCCTCCTTCTAGAGTAGACTTGAAATTCAAGAAACCTCAATTTATATAACCGGAGAATAGTCAAGAATTCCGTTCCGACCTCCTGTTTGGTATCTCTAGCAGATTATGAGACATGAGAGTGTGTTCAACATTTTTTTTCGACAGTTTTTTAGGATTTTGATCGGGTGCAATGAGCTACCTGCAATACGGGCAACTAATTACACCAGATCCCCGGCCATGGCCAGTAGCTTTCTTGAAATACATTCTTTCTAACCTCTCCAAATAAGCTAGAATGAGAATCTGCAGAAATCTTTATCAGAAACAGTCATTCTCAGTCTTGCTTCTCCTTCTCATAGCAAAGTAACGGTCAATTACCTGAAGGAAGAAACAAAAAAAATGGAATGATGTAACGAATAATACACCACAAAGGTTGCATCAACTTCTGTTCCTTTTCCTTTTTTTTTTTTTTTTTTTTTTTTTTTCTTGCTATTTTCCACCCTTTCAACTTCAAATTTTCTTTATTAAAAAAAGCTATTGTCTAAAATGTCACAGTAATTAGTCCCAAGAACAATATCCATGCCAACATTTGCAATTATTTAATCTATCATTATACAAATCGGGGCGTGTCATTGGAAAAAGAAGCCAGAGGAAGCCCACCATTCCTGCTAGAAATGCAACACTTACAATCCCTGAAACAATCGTGAAAATAAGAAAAAATGAAGTGAGCTTTGACAAAAGAAGATTCAAGAAAATAATAAAATCAAAGTTCCAACAACAACATGTAAAGAGCAATTCAGAGTTTAATATCTATATCGATCAAAAGGATTACAATTAGAATCATCAAGAGTTTAGATTATCATCGAAGACTGAACAGAACAGCAAAATTTTAAGATGATAAAGCTTGAAGAACATTTAAAAGAGGCTAGGGATGATCAATATATCTCAAAACTTCAATAAATTTGTTTTCCCAATCATCTGGACAATCATAGGAATCATCTGTTATAGTTTCTGTTTTTAGCAAGTTAGGAAAAAAAAAAGCAGTGCAGGTCTATAACATATCTTTAAGATTTTCATATACTTTAGAAGGTTAGCTCCACTTTTTTCTTAAAGTTGTGTTTGGATGGGGGATTTTGAGGCAGGATTTTATTTAAAGTTGTGAGGTAGGATTTTCCAATGTCGATTCCCCCTCTTTGGGTCAACAATAGGATTGTTTCAAAAAACTTTATTTTCCACTGCATTCATCACCAGAGTCACCCCCACTATCACCATGACACCATAGCACCACCATTACCAAGATATTGCAATTACCATTATAATCATCGTTGTAACTACTATAATACTTTAATTTCTTATAATATACTTATACAGATAACAGAATTCTAAATTGAAGGAATTGATGTTCCCATCAATTTAAATTCTATAACTTCGAAAATTGTAAGAATTTTTCAAAATTATCATCCAAACACAATAAATAAATCCCCCTAAAATCCAATGACCTAACAATTGCAATTTATACTTAAGTTTCCATATATAAATAGTAATTTCACGTGCAAGGGCAAACCAGTTTGGCCTCCTTGTATGAAGTGTAACCAAAGTCTGATAACAATCTAAAGATTTAAGAGGCACAAAAAGAGCAGCAGTATCAAGAAAGGTGCTTGAAATGACAGATAGACACCACGAGCTTTCAATAAGCAAAACAATGCCAAATATTATAACTAACAAAATGTTCTTATATGCTCAAGTCATCAATGTTTAGTTAACAGGAAAAATTACTGGCATACCATTCCTCCGTGAAAACAGCACGGGCAATCCCATAAAATTGCAAAATGCATGAGCAACTAATGGAGCAAGAAGATGTCCTGAAACAAGAAAGCAGCAGTCAGATAGAAATATATCAAATGAATAAGCAGACCAAAAAAGCCGTCAATACCTAAGAATAAACTGTGGTATCATCCATGAAAAACTAAAAAAAAAAAAACTATTAAAGAAAAAAGCAAAAATTCTGACGCAACAAGAATCATCTTAATTAAGTAGCTATGAGGATCAAGCAAGTATAGTAGTCATTGATCTTTGAACAGAATAACATCAATGCTTAGGCGTCTACACTTGATAAATTACTGTCATCTCTTTCTGGTAAGTGACAAGCTTAGATAACTCACACAAAGATGACAAAAATACTTAGTAACAACTAGGTACCACCTATTCTTCAGTAAACACCAACTCAAAACTGTTAACATTTATTTGTGTGTGTGTGTGTGTGTCTGTCTGTGAGAGAGAGAGAGCTATCATGAGAGGCAACTTTATCTGTTTGAACTCTACAGCTCACTATGATCAGAATCTTAGACCTGAGATTCTTCCATTTTTATTTTAAGTTCTGTAATTTAATTTGTAAAACTTGAATAACAACTACTACCACATTGGCTACAATAACAAAACACAGTAAATTTCCAGTAAAATAGTGATACAGTATACAACTTGGCCAGACACAATCCTCATTGCAGATTTTCTGTACAACTTCTCTATAAATGACATTGAGGGTAGCACTATATTATTAAGAAAATCCTACTAAGCCCATGGTAATTTATGTGATTGACCAACTGGAAGCATGGCTTTGAAAACTAAGCAAATTACATATAATCTTAACTCAGACTCTCTTGGAAGTTTGGCAAGCAAAATTTTCTCGCCCGTGTATTTAGTTATAAGATGCAAATGTGTCAAATATTCACTTACCGGTTCGAATGAGGAGGAAAGATGCATATGACCCAAAGATTACAGTGTAGCCAAGCTGGAGACCTGAAAACCACACATATAACCAATTCAAGGAACTGACATCTGATGGGTGGAATATGTAAAATTTGAGAACCACATGTATCCCGTGGAAAGAGTAAACTTGTATCTACCTACAGCCAAGGAAGTTTTGATCCAGCTGTAGTTTTTCTTGCTGTAGAACTCCATTAAATGGTTTAGATGTGCTGTAAAACATGTTCACAAACAGTAAGACTGGGAATGACCAATGATCAGTATGGATGTTTCAAGTACTTAGATAAACTTGGATAGAGGATTCTCTCGCTTTTCCATATTAGCAACTCATTTTTTGTCATATATAAATTTCAGGGCGAATTATCATAGTTTCTAGAGTTACACCAAAGTAATTATGGACAGATTATGTGTACATCAGTTTTCAAGTTATACCAGAATTTCAGTTCCATAGATCAATAGCCAGTTAGTGCAGAAACAGATAACATAATGACTTCACTCCTAAAGATCATTTAATTCCTAAAACACATCCATGATTGTAATCGAACATAAGTGCCCACCAAGCTCTAAGAAGGTCACAAGAAATGCTTCATAATTATCTGAACGAAACATTTAGTATACGCTGAAAATGGCGTGTGTCAACTCACCCAAGCTGAAGAAAATCGGGCAGAGACGTATGACAGTGTATGGTTTAAATCCTCCACAGAGAAGTAGAGGTATCATACATGCTCGAAAAACCAGCTCCTCAGTGAGTGGTGCCTGTTCAGTACAGCACTGTCAGAAACCGCCAGAATTTAAGATACTTCCGGGTTCCATCTTTCAATTAGATAAATTACAAATAATCAAAAAAAGGTTCAACAATGACAGGACAATCATAGATCCACAACCCTTCATGATGAAGAAATTTAGTTAAATACAACTTAACAAACAGTAAGGACTCTCATATTCCTATGTGATGCACACTAACAATTTTCAAATTAGTTATCAAGTTTATGTTAAATCATAACTACGATCATTTTCCAATACAACAACAGGCTTTGATTGTGCACAAAGTCTCAAAATTGAGCTCAACGGGCACGCCAAATGGTAAAGCTACTAACCACAACATAACTACGCCAAGCCAAAACATTTGAAGCAACTGAAACTATCGAAGCAAGGAAATTTTGCAACGAAATGCCTTCGCCGCCGCGATTGGCGTTTTCCCTCCTCGAGTCCACCAGTAACAGAATCTTCAACACCAAAGATCCGGCGTACATCAGAGAAGTCAATGAAAGAGGAAACACCACAGCTTGCCACTGATTTCACAAACAAAATCGCAATTCAGCAATGCAAATTTAGCAACCACTAGCTAATACGCATCCAAATCGAAAAATTACCACATTCAAAAGAAAGTGCGCGTTAAGTCACAATCTTAGCAAACAATTAAGAAAAGAAATTACGTGTTAGATTACGATACTGACAATATGGTCCGCTCGGATGCCGTAAACACCGAACAGAATCGATGCCTCGCTGCTTCTTATCTGGCAACGAATTCAACACTCTGAAAATTTGAGCTCGGCAATTTTCTCTGAAGCAAAAACGTATTTATGAGAGGGATTTGAGCTTACGGAGAGGATGAGACCGCTGACGAGAAGTGAGAGAATGGAGGAGACAGCGGCGCACACGAACCGTCGGATCATGAAGGTCTTGGCGGAGGGAGGGGGTGGGAGACGGAGGATCAAAGTGGGCGCGTAGAGAATCGCAACGTAGAGTAAGGCCATGGCTGTGCAGGCCGTCACTGCCGCCAGCTTCGAAACGCCATCTTCTTCTTCCATTGCTTTTGGTTTAGCTTTCTCAGAAAAACCTAGAGAGAAGAAGAACGAGATTTTCTGGTTACTTGCCTTTTGCGCTTGCTCGCTGGACTTCGTTGACTTGGGGAGGACTGCTTGGAATCTCCCCGTCTCGCAGTAATTTCTTTTCTGGTGAGCGGTGACTGTATGACTGCTGTTCGGGACTCCGAAAAAAAAAAAAACGATATGATTTGTAAACATGAAATTTGAGAACCTAAAGATAAAACTTACAATAACAGAAGTCTTCCGTTCCATTCGCATGACATTAAATTGGGGTATTAAGATGGATGTTGATGCATTGAGTGAAACACATGTGACAATCAGTAAACTGTTAATTTTGATGATTTAGCGACTGACTGACTTCTTTTAAATTTGAACAAAATCTAATGACTTTATTCTTAAAATTAAAAATCTGGTGATTAAATCTAAATAAGATGAAAACTGAATGGTCCTCAATAAGTAGCTCAATGGGTTGTAAATCACGCTTCATGAAACGGAGGTCACTAGTTTGAATTCCCCCTCCCCTTCCCTTGTGTAGACATGTCAAAAAAAAAAAAAAAAAAAAGAAAGATGAAAACCGAATGATGCTCCCCTTTAAGCTTTCATAAACTCACTTAACTATTATATTGTAGGGAGATTAAAAGAAAGACATAGTTTTCTTTTAAATTGGGTTTGAGGAAATTCCTTCACCCTAATCTATAATAAATGACATGTGTCATTTGAGTATGTGAAAATCATATGTTTTTTTAATAGTGGAGACAAACTTGAAATAAATTTTATTAAAAAAAAATATGTACGTGCATCTCACATGTTATTAAAAAAATGAACACGTGTCACTTTTATAGACTAGGTTGAAAAAAATTCCTCCAGCCCAATTTAAAGAAAACTTTATCCTTAAGAAATGATGCCAAAAAAAGAAATGAAATTGATAACAATTCAGACAAAACGACTATGCAAAATTTGTAAAATGTAATATTACATATTGTCCACATCTTTTACCAATTAAACTTACATATATTAATACATATGAGTATCTAATTTTGTTAAAATATTTTTGAGCATGTGAGAATATGATATTTTGAATTTTTATTTTTAATTTATTGATGTACTAGTTTTTTTTTTTTTTTTTCAATGCATATTATTTATTCATTTCATAAAGATATAGCATATTGCTTTATTTAACTCTTTAAATGTTATCATCCCAATCAATTTATAGATTTGTTGTATATTTCGATGAATTACGTTCTTGGCCATTGCCTAGTCTATATGAACTTTCTCAATTATATGGTGTTTTCTTGCTTTTCTATTTCCGCTACAAGCACATTAGATGCAATCTCCTTCTCTGTCTCTACAATAAGTGACAATTTTTTCATACGTCTGATAATCAATTAGTGATTTGCTCACATAAATGAACCAGAGAGAAAACGAAAGACGAACCAGTGATTTAGGATCGTTATTCTAAAGGTTTCGTGTAAACAAAACCTTAGAAAATGACTAAAGGGAATCGAACCCCCCCCCCCCCCCCTCCCAAAAAAAAAAAACACTTCACCCCATAGATTGCTACCGAAAGCAAATTTAGAGAGAAAACAGACAAAAACTGTTGCAGTCAGTGATTTGCTCTCATAAATGCACTAGAGAAAAAACGAAAGATATACCGAAAATTTAGGATCGCTATTCTAAAAGTTTAATGTAAAAAAAACCTTAGAAAATGACTAATGAAAAAAAAAAAATAAAAAAAAATCCATGAATTGCTACTAAAGCAAATCTAGAAAGAAGACAAACATGAACTGTTGTAGCACCCGATCATTCTTAGACTCACCACTGTATTATTAAAAAAAAAAAAAAAAAAAAAAAAAAAAAAAGGAAAAAAAAGAAAAGTTGGGAGAGGAAAGTTTCTTCCCTCCTCCTATAATGGTTCTCCGTCGACTACTTTACATGAACTTGTGCCGTCAAACCTATTGATGTATTAGTGTTAGTCAGTCATTATGTCAATTTTTATTAAATAAATAATGTCACGTATCATTCAAAAAACTTATAAAAAATAATGATATTATTTATATCAATTTCATATACCGGGCATGAAGTTAGAATAAAAAAATAGTAGTATTATTCATCCCACAAATATCACATCAACATTTCTTTAGAAAAAAAAATCGCATCAACAAAGTACAATGATAGTGGAATAAAAGTGATTACGGGACCCTAACTGGAACGCCGCGATTGATATGCATGACCAACGAATGGGAATGGGCATTGTAGCGAGGGACCATGCAGGAAGTGTAGTTGCCGCTCTATGTGCTTCACGTCCCTATGTAGTCGATCCTGCGACAGCGGAAGCGCTTGCAATATGGCGAATGGCAGAGTTTGTGGCTAGTTTGGGGGCTTCACGGGTTCTCTTGAAAGGGGATGTGTTGGAGATTGTCCAAGCTTTTCGTAAAGATTCGTGCTGTTGGGGAAGATACGGGCATTTGGTGGATGACGCGAAATCCCTCCTAAATGCATCGGTTCAGTGGGATGTATGCCATGTTCGAAGGACTGCTAATGAGGCAGCTCATCGCCTAGCTAAGAATGGATTAGGTAGAGGTGATGAATTTATGTGGCGAGATGAGATTCCATCCAAGAAGTTGTAGTTGCTGAGCAACATATTTCTCAAGCAATGATATATTTGGATTTTTTTTTTAAAAAAAAAATGATTAATCCAATAATTAGTTAAGACAACATTATCATCAAATAAGTATGAAATAAAAATATAATTTATAGCCTAATTCTTACTCAATATCTTAGCATTACCATTTCAAAAAAAAAAAAAAAAAATCTTAGAATTACGGTTAAAAAAAAAAAAAAAAAAAATCTTAGCATTACATTCACCGTTAAATTGACGTGCGTGCTGTTCCGACGCGATGCCAGAGACACCTTTCCCTGATGAAAGGCAACGTAATTCTCATTTCCTTTCGAGGGGGAGAAGGTAATTATGCATCCCAATAAACGTCACCGCTCCAAAATCTCGCCGTTAAAATCCCCAGACCTCCAAATCTCCCCACTCAAATTGTCAAATATACCCTTATAGCACTCCTATACGGCCATACATAAAGCGCAACCGCTCGCACCCACATCGCTCCCCTAACTCTGCAAATCAATCGATATTCTCTTCGTTCTTTGATCCTCCAATCCAAAAACCCAACTTCTCGAATAAATTTTTTCAAAAAATTGGTTTATTCTCTCTCCGATTCAAGAAATGAAGAGGGAATTCGCGGTGCCGCCGGTGGTTTTCCCGTCCGGCGGGAACCCTGGAGCCGGCGCCGGAGTCCAGCAACGGCGGGTCCCCACGGCGCCGTTTCAGCCCCAGCGGCCCTCGGCCTCCAGCATCCCCTTCATGTCCTTCGACATCGGGTCCGCAGCGGCCTCCACCTCCTCCGCAGCGATCTACGGCGGCCCTATCGTCGGTGGCGTGGGAGGCGCCCCCGGAGGAGCGAGCTTCGAGGACGAGGAGCCGTTGCTCGACGAGCTCGGGATCCACCCAGACCAGATCTGGCGCAAAACCAAGTCCATCCTCAACCCGCTCCGGGTCAACCCCACCATCCACAAGGATTCGTCGGATCTCTCCGGCCCGATCCTCCTCTATATGTCGCTCTGTCTCTTCCAGCTCCTCGCCGGGAAGATCCAGTTCGGCGTCATCCTCGGCTGGATTGTCGTCTCCTCCATCTTCCTCTACGTCGTGTACAACATGCTCGCCGGGCGGAACGGTAACCTCGACCTGCACACGTGCACGAGCGTGGTTGGCTACTGCATGCTGCCGGTGGTGATCCTCTCCGCCGTGTCGCTATTCGTACCGCAGGGCGGTCCCGTCAGGTTCGCGATCGCCGCGGTGTTCGTGGTCTGGGCGACGAGGGCGTGTACGGGCCTCATGGTCGTGCTCGCCGATGGCGGCGACGAGCATCGCGGGCTGATAGCGTATGCATGTTTCTTGATTTACACTCTGTTCTCGCTGCTTGTTATATTCTAGTGAGGAATTGGCGATCTCTGATTGGAATTGAAAAAATTTTGGTTACATAGAACATATATTTTGTTTGTAGATGTAACTTTTGCCTTATCATGAGGACACGAATCTAAAACGCTATGATTGGATTGCATTTGATATTGTAGGAAATGGAGATGATACTTGTAAATGAATTTGTATGAGATTTTTAGGTTTAATGTTCTCATACATTTGGTGAATTGTTGTTGAATTGGCATATGATTTGCGATTGGCTCCTTTGTTGTTTTTGTTTGTTGCTTGCTATAATGTATTTGAGTTTTACCGTCGAATGTTAAGCTGAAATAGATTGAGACATCCATGTCGATGAATTCATAGACTCAGTATGGCGAATCAGTTATCTTTTTTTTTTTTTTTTAATAAGTAAAAAGAATTGTTAGTTATCTTTGCCCCATAAAGCACGTTATCTTTTCTTCTCGAAACAGCTTTTATCTTTTGCTTATTGTCCCTGTCTTGTTTCATTGAGTCGTGTTTTCTTTTCACTATATATAAGAATATTGTGATGTTTTTGCAAGGTATCAATCAGTTTAACTTGGATCTGTTTGCTTGATTAAGCTTCTAGCCATTACTTTGTTGTAGTTTAGGTTGTGTAGAATTTTGTGGCTGATATGCACCTAATGCTTATAAGACATTCTTTGGCTGAAACATCAGATTTTCTGAAGTTTCCTCATGCATTGGAAAGACAGTGAACGTATGTGGCTATTCAAAGACCTCTATATTTTTATGAACCCATTAAGTTCTAACTTATAGCACATGCTGAAAGCTAAAACTAACTCTGAGATAACTTTGAAAAAATATTGAGTGTTACATTTATCCACAGTGAGTAAAGATTATGAGCTCCATATTCCTCTAAAATCATTGGTGAGAAAGTTTTTTTGTTAGACTATCTTTCTGCAACTGCATGTTTGCGTCCACACTTGTGCATGGGTTAATTGAAAAGAATTATTAGAGTTAACTTAAATTCTATCTGGTTTTCTTTCAGACATTCACAACACAAACAGGTGGTAGGGATCAAAAAAGTGATTTCTCACAGGATGTTCGGAGGGTTATGATTGAATAAAAGTTCTAACCCTCCGCATGATAGATGTTTATCATTCATGCAACTCGTTCATCATGTATCTTACACTCTTACAAACACCACAGAGCTTTAATTTCACTTATTTTTAGGGGCATTGGGAGGTACATGTTGCAATTAGGTACTTATTTAGTGATCAAATGGTGATTTGGGTTGAACTTGGTATTGTAGGAGTCTTTTTCTGGACTGCCACATTTGAGTTGTTTGGGTGGATACTATATCATTTACCCTGTAATTTTGTTTTATGTTGTATTCTTGCTTTCATGGTTGATGAGTTGAACATCACTCAAGTAATTCCGCTGAGCCATGAAGGCAGTTTGGGAAATGGGCTTGATGGATTCCTTACTAATAAAGTGGAGTGACCCTGAGAATTCCTTCTTGAGTGTTCGAATAATTCAAATCTAGATCTCTGGTGACTTCGGAATGAATGAAAGCTTCATAGAGTGGGGATATTTGTTGTTAAGGGAAAAAGAAAAAGCTAAGGGGGGGATGCCTCTGCTTCCTTTTGCACATTGACTCATCTTGGTAATCTTTCTATAAAACTATTTACATGTTAGGACCTGTTAGTTTAACCTGGAGAAAAGAATTTTATATATCAGTACAATGTTGTTTTCAATTTGTGCTATAATTTCCAAAGGACATGAAAGTTGATTTAGCATCCTTTTCAAACCTATACATGATAGTTCTTTTGAACTGTATCACTGATGATGGATATTATGGTCCGTCTGGTTTCCAAGAATGCCCATGGCTAAATCAATTGTAAGCTTGCAGTGTTGCAATGGTAGTTCTTGTGGTGTCCTAGGAATTCCTTGCTAGTGATGGATCTTATGCTCTACTTGGTTGCCAAGAAGGCCTGTAGCTAAACATGTCACAAGCTTGCTATGTTATGAAATATAAGCCCAATGGGTTATGAGAATCCTTGTTATCATCTCTCTATCTATTTCCTCTTCTTTTTGGAGCATTAGTGAAAAACTCCCTATAGCTGACGCCATTTGGGAGTTTTGTCTGTGTCTTTGTCTAAGGAAACTACTGAAAGTGTGTAGCAGATTGTGCTTGGATTATTTCCAACACTGAGATCTCAGGATAGACATTTAAAGCTTTTCTTTTAGAACAATCTGCCAATACGAGCTATTACTTCTTGATTGGTCAACAAAACACTGCTGCAGGAGGGAAATTCTATTCCTTGATTGTAGAGGGACTAAGGTTTTCCTCTGGTTTGTTTGGACATTCATTCTTGAATCTCTTAACAAACCATGATAATGCAGTGTTCTGTTTTTCCTAGTTTTAGGTGTAGGAGCAGGGTTGTTGATGCAACGTGGATGTGGTGGATCGCGAAATCAAAGAATCACAACTCTTCCCAAAACCAAAAAGAATCAAGGAATTGAGAGAAAATAGACAATAACCCAATCTCATGGAATTTCCTAATGAAAATTGATTAAAATAACACATAAACTGCAACGTAAACTGTCCTTATTAGGTTTATATAGAAACAACGAACAATCGCGATCTCATTCGGACGGGGTTATTTCCCATTTCAGATGGGAAATGTGATGAAACCCTAAAAATACTAAAAGCCATCTCAGTCGGACGGGGATCGACCGGATCTTCAACTGGACGCATTGGAACTAATTATTGAACATGATGCAACACCTCGTTCAGAGGGAACCAACCGAGGCTTATAGGAACAGTTTTTGTATTTCTCTTGACAATTCGTTTTGACCTAGTAAACATTAGAATTAGAAAATTTTCATAAAATATGAATTTGTAGCCCTTTGAAAGGCTTTCAATGCTACTAAGATTGTATAGCAACTTTACTATAACTGGTCCCCCTGTAAGCTGGCAGGCATCAGTTGTGTACTAGGTGTAGATTTCTCCTTAGTTTTTTTGTGTGATGTAGTTAATTTTACAAGGTTTCCTTTGTAATCTGTTAAAAAGGTATTATTTCCTATTTTTAAAATTCATTCATAGTTGATAAATGATAGGAAGGGTAGAATGGAGATGATAGGCTGTAATATATTGTGAAAGAAATTTCGTAAAAATAGAATTAACTCTTTATATGCTTGGTTCTCATTTTGATGTTTATTTATTTCTTGAACAAATTTTAGTTGAAGGGGGAATGATGTCCACACTATTCCGTTGACAAAGTTTTCTCTAAAGCGTTGGAGGAAATTCTTTCAACTCAATCTATTAAATTGATATTTGTCTTTAAAACACGTGATTTTAACATCCTTTGCTATGAGGGTAGAAGGACCTTTGAATCAGGATGATGTTGATTTGTTAATGCCATTAAGCTCGATATTTATTGAAATTTTTGTTCATGGGGGGAAGAAAATCCTTGCATGAGGATGATCATAATATTGGTCAGGGCTGTTTGGTTGTTGAAATAGTGAGTAATAGTTATATTTTGTTATCTACCTATCTAGTATCTACTTGTAATGGTTGGTTGTGACTCTAGCTGCTGCTGTTGCTGTAATATTTATTTGAGAAAGCAAAATCGTTTGTTTTGTTGAGGTAGCTACATCTACTTCCTTTGACTTTGTTTGATTGATGGTTTTGGTAGATGTGAATCTACCAACAGCCTCAGTTTAGACTAATTATGAGCTTTTTCTGTATTTTAAAATGGCTTCTCACGGTTCTGTTATCTACCGGTTGTTGTACTATACTGTCCTAATAAACATGCGTAAATACTATGTAAATGTCAACTTCTATATATAGCAAATAAACTTGTTAAATTTTGATTTTCTTTTTCTGGTTTTAGTGAATTCCATATTTTATTTATTTGGATTCTTTCCTTTACGGGCCCTTTGACCAAGTGATTCGGAAAATGAGTACTTAGGTTTGTCTCCTGTGGCACAAGAGGTTTTGTGTACTATGCTTGTGTGTACAGGTAGGATTGACACACGGGTAAATTCGATATTACTTAACTCAAAAATGATCCATTTAGTTAAATAGGTTAATCCTCTCAACTAAGATTTGATTCATTTAAAGAAGCAGGTGGCACGCTACGACTTGCATAACGTATTCAACATGACCCATTTTGACAACCGAGAAGTATATGAATTTAAATGTAAACATAAAAATAGGAAAGAATTTTAATTTATATGAATTATATGAATGAATTTTAACCTTTTTAGGGTTTTGTTCTTTAACTGTAATAATAAATTTAAAAAAAAAAAAAAAAAAAAAAAAAAGAGAAAATTTTAACTGTAAATCTATTTAGTTTAAATGGGTTATGAAGATTACAATAGGTTAAATGAGTTGACCTGCTTAATAAACGGATTAATTCGAGTCGACTTGAATTGACCCAAATTTGATTATATAAAACCCTAACTCATGTAAAAAATTATCAACTTTATACACATGACAACTTGGGGTACAACGAATTTTTAATTACTGATATAATACCTATACCCACAAAAGTTGGAGTCATACTCAATATCCAATACTTTGAAATTTGCTGGAATATTGATTTCACCTGGTGGATTTCAAGTCAATGACTTGTGGTCCTCAAAACGGCACTTGAATTTCAAGTAATCTACTGGCATAGATTCATCATATTAAATTAGCAAACTAAAAGATTTGTTAGATGATAGGTTGGGGAGGAGGGAGGCATAAGTCAGCAACACGTTAGATGAAATTTAGAGGAGCTGCTAGAGATGCCCCTCTGAAACCAACCCCCAAATAAATGCTCTTGACTGATACAGATTTGTTGAAGGCCGTTTTACTTTCCACCTTCCCACTACCCCACCACCAAAAAACCTTCAACACATATATATGAAGTTGTAGGCTGACAATGGAACAACTTAAACCAGCCACCATGGCCTTCGTAGTAGAAGATCCTGCAGAACATGATACATCTAGCAAAGGTTTAGCAGACATGGAAGACGACGAGCTTTTCGAGATCGATCTCGATGCCGTGAACTGCATCTCTCCGCCGCATTATTGGGATAGCTATCTCACATCCACCGGAAATGCACTTCTTGCCAATTGCTTGCTGCCCATATCTGAGGTTTCGGGTGCTGTTCCCATCGCATCTGGAAATGTTTCCGGCAGCGTTTCGATGATATCACAATCATGTAACTTTGTGATGATGTCCGAGTCGAAGCCCCTCGGTGAGCTTCTTAGGTTGCCTCTCATGGCGGCCTTTGGGGTACCTCCAAGGCAAATGAAAGCGTAATGGAAATGGCAAATCAATTTAACATACAAAATTGATACTTGTTTATTGTGAGAGGCCTAAAGCCATTAGAAGGAAGTAAGATTAGCATATTGATGTTACACTGATAATGTTATAAACAAAATTACTAGGCTCCATAGACTTAAATGGAGTGTTATAGCCTGTTTTATTTCATTGTCTTTACTTACCTATACTTTACTATAATGCGTTTCTTAGATTATGTTATTTCAATTCAGTTGGGGAAAATTATTTCAATTCAGCTTATTAAACTAAAATATTTCCTTAGAATATGTTAAAAATGCATGTGAAAATGACATGTTCTATTGATAAATGTCAGTTTTTAGAAGAATTTTTTCTAACCGAAAGCTTTGTGCATAAAACCAATGTATAAACCGACCCAAAACAATTGTATTTTAAAAAAATTATGTAGAGAGCTTCCATGACAAACTATTAGTGTGGAGAGCCGCTCTATGGCTAATAATTTTTTATACGACATGCGAACTTGATACAAACTCAATAAGAAGTTAGTAAATTGTGTTGAAGGGTAATACGTTTACTTAAACGGGTTGAGTTAAGATTGACACCTGCAAATCCGACATGAACCAAATACGAAATTAGTGGTTTAGAGTCGAAGGGTCTGACTCGTTTAATTAAATGAATCAGGTTAAAGTTGGCTTACATAATCTTATATTCATATCTCGATACAATTCGAACCTAACACACAAACATGAATTGCTCTTAGCTTGCATTCCCTCTAACTAATTCCAATCTCTTTTCATTTCTCAATTTTTCTTATTTAATATCTGGTCCTCATTTTTTTTCCCTGTGCAATCTCTCTCTCCCTCTAGTATCTCACATGACAATTAACCTCACTTAGCCCTGCCCCTAGGCTTGTATAAAAAAAAAAAAATTAAAAAAAAAAAAAATGAAGAAGAAGAAGAAAGCTATAACACTACACTTGGTATATTACTATATTCTGCCTAATTTGGCTAAAATACCGTTGAGGAATTTCATCAAGTTTCATGAGCAAAGTGCAAACCTCAAAGTTGGGTTTCAGCTGGGTTTGGGCTTCGTCATAGGTGTCCAAATAGCCCACTGAAATTTTGGGTGGGGAGTGCCTAACTTGAGGCCTTTCGGGTGACTAGCTTTCCAGTTTAGGCAATCTTTATTCCATAAAAGGCAGATGGGGTAGGGCGGCCCTGATGCTATACATTAGTTATTTTATTTTATTTTATATTGTTATTGTACTACTGACAAATATCACATCAACAAAATGTAATAAATATATATCATTTTTCTTTTCTTTATTTGTTTTGGAATAAAGTTTTTTTTTCAAGAAATATTTATAAATTATATTTTAATTTTACAACTATTTTACAATATTAATATAATAGATTCAACGATTTATTTGATTCTTTTTTTTAACAAAGACCGATCCGCTAATTGGTTTAGAGTACCATGTCAATATTATGTGATAATTGTAAAATAAAAATATAATTTTTTTTTTCTAACATAATCTATTAATATATTCAAAAACCTCACGTGCAGTTTTAGAAAATACATGTCATTTTCTTTCCTAAAACTCATTATGATGGAAAATTATATTCTTTGTTTTGGAATAGTGGTGGTTTCAACTTTCCTCGTATAGTAAAGCTTGGTGAACCTAAAACATGCTACGTGAGTAGCGGTGAAATGATTAATGAATGTGAAAAGTCGAATGGGTAGCTAAGCTTTTGTACTTGTACAGAAAAAAAAATATCGTATAAGGTGCCAAATTTCTCTCCTTGAAGGCAGAGTAATTTTTGTTGTTTTTCTGGAGAAGATAAGCTGGGAGCTGTCATGTTTCTCCTTGTCCCTGGATGCATCCC
The DNA here is from genome assembly GCF_965113065.1 of Corylus avellana. NCBI lineage: Eukaryota > Viridiplantae > Streptophyta > Magnoliopsida > Fagales > Betulaceae > Corylus > Corylus avellana. The sequence continues at coordinate 1,812,619 of NC_142499.1, forward strand.
TCACCGCAGGGCTACGGTGGCTCTGAAGTCGCGCGCAGCTCATCATGAGAATTGAGACCGATAGGGAAAAGCAAGAGAATGCAGGGAACCAAGAAATATAGCTAGCATCAATAAATTTTAAAAAAGAAAATCGAATTAACGTGTAAAGCTGGGGGGTCCTGACCCCCCTTGTAGACTGGAAACTACGTTTGAGTACATTCATGGTATATCATTGTCGTTGTCGTCGAAGTGACATGCTCAACATCTTCACATTTCTGGCCCCCCTCCCCCCCTGGCCGGCCTCTACTCTAAACAAACCCAAAATCAAATAAATATATAAAACATGTATTTTGTAGTCACATGTTGACAGTTAATCATTTTCCAAATTAGCCAATAGACTCTACAAAAATATCATCCGCAGGCAAGAGGGAGTGGCCGAAAGACTCACAGGCTGGCCAGATGAGGTGTTTCGGTTGCATGTGAGAACTTGTCGTCTTTGTCAGCAGGACAAGGTTGCTGGGGTGCCTTCAATGGATGTTTGGATTGGTTGGGGTGGGATACGATGCTGTCAGAATCTATCTGGTTGGAAAGGAAGTTGAGCAGATCTATTCTCTTTAGCCATCTGTTGTCAAATATGAGAGTAGTACTTTAGCCATCTCCCCTAGCCTCCCTTGATTTAAATTTCTAGCTTCACCATATATATATATATATATGTGTGTGTGTGTGTGTGTGTGTGTGTGTGTGTGTGTGGTAGTACTAATTAGTGCTAGGATATTAATTAAATAAATTCAATTTTTTATTAATCTAAACTTTTAGAATAACTAATGATTTCACATAACTTAAATTCAAACCCTGATTATAAAGTTGATCCTCAATTTTGGTTAAATATTCCACACATATCATTTCATATTAACTACTTGTTGTGTGGTGACTTGAATTATCAAGTCTTAATTAGTAGGACCCAACAATATTAAAAGAGAAGTTTTTGGCTCACGTGGTATTATGTATCCCAATTGCCTTTGGATTTGGTTTGCCTCACAGAGTAGTACTTGGTCTTATTGCTTTTCCAACTTGGACTTTGAGTCTTTGTAATAAACCGACTTTGTGACCAATAAAAGAAGAGCATGCCGCATAGCCACAGTGAGAGAGGGAGAGAAACTCAGTACGTAGCTTCATTAGGTTTTTTTTTTTTTTTTTTTTTTTTTTTTTGCACCTTATGGTACTTAGGTCCGTTTGAGATTGCGGTTTTAATAAGTGCGATTTTAAAAATAGCGTTTTTAAAAATAGTGTTTTTAAAATCGTAAAGACGTTTGGTAAAACATGTTAAAAAAATATTTTTTTATTAAATATTTGTTATGCGAATTCATGATTTTGGTTTAAATTCGCACTTTTTCAAATAAGCACCCATAGCCTGCTTATTGAAATCGCAGATTTTTTTTCTTATTTTAAATTAAGTGCTTTTTGAATCGCAATGACAAACGTCTTACGTTTTGCGATATCTTTTAAAAACGCAAATTATTCTTGCAAAATCACAATCCCAAAAGCACCCTTAGAAAAAGAAGAGTGTTTTCTTTATCAATTTTTTTCCCTCTTTTGTATTTTTCTCTTTTGTGTGAGAGTAAGACCTTGGTGTACATATCAATTTTTTTCCTCTTTTGTGTGAGAGTGAGATCTAGGTGTACATATTGGAGCTTTGAGTTTTTAGTGGTTTTCTCTCTACTCCTTTGTATTCCATCTTTTGTTAATAAATTTTCTCCGGGTCGTTTCCGCCAGTGAATGTAAGCTTGTTAAACCGAACCACTTAAATCTTGGTGTCGTATGTGATTGATCTATTTTTCTATTCTACTATTTTCTGCTTCTTTGGGATTCTGAATTTTAATTCCGCGCACAACACTCCTCAATATATATATTAGCTTATTTAACAAATTGCTTAACCGTAACTATGTTGATGGTTAACCATTGATCGAGTACTTCAGACAGTAAGTACTCTAGGCATATATGGTAGATAGACCAGATATACACTCGACCAACCGGGTCGGGAAGATAGACCTAAGAAACTAGGGTTAAAGACAAAGTACTGATCATAAAATTCGAAGTGCAAGTCCCATGGAGGGAATTCATATATTTTTCAATAGGAGAATCATATATTGAGGAAAGTGAACCAAATGTAAAAGCCTGGCCAAGCTTTTGGCTCATGCCAGTTTAGGGTTTTGGCTTCATTAGTACTATTACATATATGGTTGAAGCTTGAGGAAAAGTAAGGGCATCGGAATCACATAGGCTATCATTTCACACCTTCCTCTTTTCTGATCAACCAAATGTACTTGAGATACTCGAAGCTTTTAGGGAGATCTTTTTTTGACTGTGCATGGAATTTACCTTAATAGCTTACCAATTGGGAATATAGTTTCCATATATGGGAAATGTAAATTTTGCTCTAAATGTATTCAATGGTACTACTTAGCTGGAAATGTTTTATTCCGAAAACCTAATTAGCCATGATCAGATTGCAAACTGTAGAATTTTGATTGATGCTGTTAACACTCTACTTAAGCTTGTTCTAACAATTAAATTGCCAACAACATTCCAGTGGTGTGCTATTAGAATAACCGCTGTTTGGACAAAGTAATGATAGTGATACTGCAGTTGAGATCGTATAATCGAGTTTAGTCAATGAACCATTGCAAAATAAGTAGAGACAATTGAAAACTTGTTGGCTGTAGAGTTTTCTGATGCTTAAGTTAGCAAAGAAAATTGTGTATCGCTACAGATTAGAGAGTTATAATATTTTGGAAAGTTAGTGGGCATAATTGTCTACTTGTCGTATCTGGAATGATGTACATCACCTCTCTTTAGCATCCATTGAAGGGGATACGGCTTTGGCGAGGTGCCGTGCTGGCAGATCATGGCCTTAATCATATTTCATGTCAAATTCTACTTTCACTAGCGGGGTTATGGCCATAGCCAAATTCTTTTCTTGAAATCATGGGGCAATTAAATTGAAACTATGAAGTGGTCATTCTCTGTCCTACAATCCCGATGTCCTCTAAACAACCACTATGCTGACACGGCTAGTTGGGCTTCCTAGATTTTCCCGTCCTATCTAGGTCTAATTGTCTATTTTCTCATTACAAGAATTTTGGTATTTAACAACGATAAAAACATTGTTGCTAAAAGTCTAAAAGTCATCGCTAATAAGTTGTCACAGTTACTTCGACGAAAAATGTTATCAGTGACAACATTAGTGTCATCACTGTAATGACATATAGTTGTTGATAATGTTTGAGATTGTCGCAAATAGCGTAAAAACTAAACCGACATGTCACCATTGATGATAAGTTATCAACAATGACATAGGGGGTCATCGCTGATAGTTTATTATTAGTGAAGACTTCACGCTGTTGTTGATAACTTTGTACTATTTTTTAAAAATAAATTTTGGATTTATTTATATAATTTATAATTGCTATATTTGATTATGGCATGAGTAGAGCTAATACAGAACAACTATAATTGCTACATCATACAAGTATTCATTCAACAGATGCTAAGAAAAAGCTTGGTATTTTTTTTCTAATTAAAAAGTTTGGTGGGGAAAATCAATGGTTACTATTCTACCTAGCTGTGACCATAGTAGCACTTGCTTGCTCAGAGCCGTAAATGAGAGGCTACTAAAATTCGACTAAACTATAGTCTGACCTAGCTTCATTATGGCATTAATGTGACTCAAGGCGACTAATATTAATAGGACCGAAGATTCTCATTTCGAGAGTTGAACTCTCACCCTAATACAGGGCCAGCTAGACCACTAGGCGAGTGAGACGCTCACCTAGGGCCCCCGGATTAATAAGGCCAAAAAAAAAAAAAATTTGCCCAATTTTTTTTTAATATATATATTTGTAATTTAAGGCCCTTTTTTTTTTTTTAATTAGGCCTAATTTTTTTTTTTTTTTTTTTTTCATAAAAACTTAAAGCCCCATTATAATAAGCCCATGGTAAAATAAGACCAATTAACCCAGAAAAACAAATATCATTATACTTAAAAATAGTCTATCTACCTATACATCCGAAATTATTTGATATTGAAAGATCATTTTAACCCTACCTAACCACCCACTTTCTTTCCTTTCTTTTTCTTTATCTCTTTTCTTCTCCATTGCCGACATCCTCCCCTCTTATCTTCTGTTTTCTCTTTCATTAGTTTCACTCAATACAGAATGTGATGGAGAGAGATGAAGAGAGAGAGAGAGAGAGAGAGAGAGAGAAAGAAAGAAACATGTGTATCAATGAGGTAATGATTCATAAAAAACAATTGATTTTTTTTTTTTTGGTAATGTTTATTTCCGTGCTTGATTTTTCTTATGGGTTTTGTATGAGTTTTTGTCAATTTTTTTGGTGGGTTTTGTTTGAAACAGTTGTATGAAAGAGGTAAGGATTCATAAAAAAAAAATTGATTTTTTTACTGTTGTGTTTATTTTTGTAAGGATTACTAAAAATGTGAACTCTAAATATAATAATAATATTAAAATAAATATTATTTAATTAATATATAAATATTAAATAAAATAAGGCCATATTTAAAAATTTCGCCTAAGGCCTCAGAAAACATTGAGCCAGCCCTACCTTAATACATGCCCAACTACTTTAAAAATTTCCTTAAGATTACTAAACCATCACCATATATATATGGTAGCATGGAATTTGAATCTTGTGCAAACAAACTAAGTCTTGCAAGTCCGAACTTCGTCTAATTAAGTAACTGATTGCCTGCGTTTATGCTTGGAAAGTGCTTGGTATGTCGTCGATACTAATCAAGTTAATTTTGACAGCAATATATAGCGTACGTCACAAGTTCATCAGCTATAGCTAGCTTTTAATGGAAAAGGCTAAGAAGTATTGCATACCAAATGTTTAATACATTTATCTCTCTTTCAATGCAGCAAAGCACACCTTAGCTAGCGTACGTCAACATGCACAAACAGGAGAGTGTTTTTTTTTTACATGATTAGACAAGAGATCCAAGGCAGCTGAGAACTCCTCTTTTTATTCTAATAAACTACTGCATTAGCATGGAGTTTTTTTTTTTTAGGGGCTTCAATTCAGTTAATGATTAGCGTCTTCTTGCGGCTGTTTCTCTCTGTGCATTGAAATAAACAGCAGCAACTGGGAGGCCGAGATCGTTTTCGGCTGCGAAACTTCGGGTGCTGAAGTGATCCCTGGAAGAAGGTGGGTTCACTGATTGCCTTCGTTTCTGCTTGAACAGAACAAACACAAACCTGTGGATCCCTATATTTGGCCTTGGAATCTCATAGCTCACAACCTCCCTTCCTGCAAAACCCGCCAAAAGAGGAAACTTATACATCAGTACCCTATCTCTGCAACTCTCTTTTTCTTTACTTTATTTGGAACAGAGAGAACATACCAAATGTGGCATCTGTTGTGCCTGGGATGTCTGTGACTACCCTGTAACATGATGTTCAAATTGTTAGTACTTCTCGATCTCTCATATGTTCTAGTCCCACAAAGTTACATAATCTAAAGTTTTCTGCAATAGAAATGATATGCATATCTATGAAATCATTTTTATTTGTCATTTAGTTTTTGGTTGGATATGGATTTATGGTACCAATGCAGGTGCTCCCTTAAATAAGGATCACTAGGGCCAGGAACATCTGGGTCAGTCATCACCTGCAATACGAATAATATCAACAAGACTAGTTTTTAATAATAGAGATATAAAGCAACAGAGCTTTTAAGTAAGAAAGAGAAATGATCAAAAGAAAAGGAAAGGGGGGAGTTTCAGCTGTAGTACTACTACTATACCAGTGTGAAAAAAGATCTCATATCAGCTCCTTGAATCTCAACCCTTGGTTTGGTGGTTACTGAGGAAGGATGGAGCTCAAGCCCCTTGCAGACCTGCTTTTTGTTGTAAGTGACACATATTTTTAGGCTTGGCGTGAAAGAATCAATAACATCTCCTATGACTCTCCCAACAATCAGAGGTTCTGAAACTCTTGCCATTAATTGGATGTATGAGAAAATGAGAGAATTTGGTAATGAACCCCCCCACTGAGACTGAATATATATATATAACTCTCTGGTGTTTGTTATTGGGCATGGAAGTAGAAGCAGCACACACACACACACACACACACATATATATATATACTACTTTGAAGTACCCTACAAGCAAGTCATTTTAGATCCCATGTGGCCTTAGATTATGTTTATATTACTAGACTGTGTTCTGTACCTCTCTCCTCTCTCTCTCTCATATGACATATCAAGACCTCAGTGGGTTCCTGAACCCGGCCCCCCACTCTATCTCTGTCATATTATTGGGTCCCTAGGAATTGGTTCTTCAGTGGCTCTAGCAACTCCTATCCATTGAGTTTTCGTTCAATATAAAGATCTACTTTTTTTGTTTTTTTGTTTTTTCTTTTTAAAAAGAAGATCTTGCAGAACATGATACAACTAGCTATAGCTAGCAAAGGTTTAGTAGACATGGAAGACGAAGAGCGGTTTTCAAGATAAATGAAAGCGTAATGCATGTAAATGTAAATCAATTAACATACCTGCTGCTTCTTGTTTATTGAGGTCTAGTTATAAGTAGTAAGCCATTAGCAGAAAGTAAGATTAATTAGCATGTTTTTGTTACACATAATTTTAAAAGAAAAATACAAAGTATTAATTACCAATTTAACATTTGTATTTTTAGAGTTTAAAAACTGATCGACACTCAAATTAATTATCTAACCGTAACACTTAAGACCCGTCGACCTTAGTTTTTTCTTTTTTTAGGATGGAAATTATGTGATATGGGATGCACATGACATTTTCGCCCCCAATCGCCTCAGAATGCCCATGAGATGAGGGTATAGTGTATTTCCCTAACATTAACATTTAGGGGGTGCTAATGCAACTCAATTTTTATGCCTAAAAAAAAAAAAAAAAACTTAAAAACATGAAGAGGGCAAAGATGTCGAAGACCCTCCCCTCTTCCCACTTGGAGGTGGCCGAATCACCCTTAAAAATGTTGATGGGTGCAGTCACCCCCTTCCCGGTCAATGATCGGGAATAACCAAACCATCTCATTTTACAAATGGAGGTGTACGTAAAGTTCACATGCCCAAACAAATGGTTCTCATTAATACTCTTTAATTAGCTACAATTCAAATAACTAACCACAGAGCTGAATCCGGATCCCTCACAACCAACTCACATATAAGCCGTGCTCCTAAGCTTGTGCCAAAAAATAAAAAGGACAAAAATGAAAGAGTGAAAAAGACTTCAAAGCATTTGCCGGAAATACTCACTCCGTTGGAGCCCAGTGATTTATAAAAGAAGTTGGGCTACTGCCTCCTCTTCTGGCTTGAGTTTGGAGACTTGCGCGCACTTGGTATATTGGGCCTACTGTTGAGAAATTTCATCAAGCTTCACGTGTATACCGCGAAGTTAGGTTAGGTTTCAGCTGGGCTTGGGCTTGGGCTTTGTCTTAGGTATCCAAACATGTAATTCTCATATGCATTTTAAAAAATACATGTTATTTTAGACTGATATTAGTTACAATATATATATATATATATATATATATATTAGTTTTTGTCGACCCAATTCAATGAAAAATTATGTTCTTTGTCTCGAGACAGCGGTGGTGGTTCCTAGTATGGTATGATAACCTAATATATTAAATTGATACAAATTCAAATTACTCTTTTTTTCTTTTCTTTTTTAAATAATCATTAAGGAATATGTATAACCCACAAGTTGATAGCATTTATCATTACAAAAATATAAAATTATCGTATATAACCCATCGTTTTGCCACACATACTCAGATAATTAAGGTGCCTACTTTCTCTCCAAGCCTTCCTTACAGATAAGCAGGCAATTGATTTGTCACTTTTCTTCAGCTGGATGCCTCTCCGCAGGACTACGCTGGCTCTGACTGATCAGTTCATGATGAGAATTGCGAACATAATAAAATAAATAAATAAATAAAAGGCAAAAGCATGTAGAAACCAATAAAATAACAAAACTAATTAAATACATTTAAAAAGAAGATCAAACCAACGTATAATTAAGAGAAATGATACAATATTACCTCTTTGTGTTATTTAGATTCTACGTACATAGATATATTGTTTTCTAAAAGAGTAAAAAAAATAACTTATCTCACCCGCTTTTCATATATATATATATATAGGACGAAGATAACACTAAAAATACCGTAGAATTAATAATTATAATTTGCCCCTCAAGGCTCTTAATAATTCCGCAGAGCCACGTGTAAAACACGGGGTCACGACCCCCCTTCTAGAGTACTGGAAATACGTTTGAATACTTGCCAATGTTGCCATCTCGTTGTCATTGTCATGAAACTGACATCTCCACCCGGCCTGCCTCTTCAGTCCTCTCTCAGCAAACCAAAATCAAGATTATTTTTTCTCTTACATTTACTTAGGTTTCATATACCAGTAAACTCTCACATTGATTTTTAAATATCATATATAACCGGAACTAATGCTCTCTAACGTTGTGTTCAGAATAAAATCCTCTCTATTTTAAATAAATGGATACTTCAAAATTTAAAATTAGTGTTAAGACGTTATATTTTTGTAAAAGGCTTGCTTAATTGCCTCTTTTTTTTTTTTTCTTTTTTTTTTTTTCTTTTTTTTGGGTTTTGGTTTTGTCTTAAAGATGTACCAAACATGGGGAAAAAATCACAAAGTATGTTTACATCGAAACAAATGAGTCCTTAATTAGGACTCGTAATTTTTGACATTACTTACGAACCCAATACAAATTCAACACAAAATTAAAGGGTTGTGGTTGAAAAGTTTGATCCATTTAATTAAATAAGTCGGATTATGGTTGACCTGTATAGTCTTATACATACCTATGTTACGATACGATCCAAACCTAACACACAATATAATGGTTGATAATTTTTAAATGACCCGTAAACCCTACACGAACCCAATATAATATCAAAAGATTAGAGGTAAGAGATACGATCCATTTAATTAAATAAGTTAAGTTATGATCTTAACCTATATAATATTTATATTCATGCACTAACATAATCCGTACCCGACACACAAACACCAATTGCCGCTCTATCTAAACCTTAATGTAAGCAAGATTTTCGAAACGTTAGTTCCCACGGTTTCCTTTCAACATTGTTGTCGTACTACACTTTTCATATAATAGAAGCAGGGTGTTCTGTACGACTTGGCAGCAGCTTCTACAGGGGAACAAAATCCATACACCACAGATTTTTTGCATTACAAAGATCAGGAGGGATTGTCACATGCAATGAAGACCGTAAAATAGGTTTCTTGTATTATGTGACTGTCAATTTCCACCATCTTAATTAGTCGCTTTGCCTCTTCAGGCCATGATAAAACCACTGCCAAGTTTCTGCCGCATGCTCTTAGCTTTTAGCTTCTATACTCTCAAAAATGCCTTGGGGGGTAAAGGAGCAGTTGGACAATAAATTGGTAGCTAGGAAAAGTGATATTTGACATTTTGGGTGCAAAGATGCCCTAGCTAGCACAGATTATCATTACCCATATATCGAATGGTTGAATATACAATAGCCCGGCGGCAAGCTTATTTAAGCTTAATTAAGTAGATTAATTGTTAACATCAAATCAAAATCCTAAACTTTGGCTTAGGTTTTCATTACCCATTGAATACATTAATTTACAGCAAAATTTAGATTTCCTCTTTCTGGAAACTATTCCCATATATGGTAAACTATTAAGGTAAATGCCACAATTCAAAAAAAAGGGTCTCCGGCCCTGACAGCAGCTAGCTTTGAGTTCAGAAAAGAGGCCTGCAGATGTGATTCCCCTTACTTTTTTTTTTCTCAAGCTTCAACTTTATACAACACTAATGAAGCCAAAACCCTAAACTGGCATGAGTCAAAAAGCTTGGACAGCCTTGCAAATTTGGTTGGTCCACGTGGCCTCATTATGATTCTCCTATTGAAAATATAACAACTCGCCGGCCCCTTGATTTTTCCCAAGCATACACATATATGATATATGATACTAATTATTAAGTTAATTTAGACAGCCATCACAAATTCATCAGCTTTTAATGGAAAGCAAAGAGATCTAATTATATATAATTAACACATGAACAAAGCCTTATATATAAAGCTGATGATCAGAGCTCCACTTTTTTATTCTAATAGATTGCACTAATAACATGGAGTTTTTTTGGGGGCTTCACTTAATTATTAGCGTCTTCTTGCAGCTGTTTCTCTCTGTGCATTGAAATAAACAGCAGCAACTGGGAGGCCGAGATCGTTTTCGGCTGTGAAACTTCGGGTGCTGAAGTGATCCCTGGAAGAAGGTGGGTTCACTGATTGCCTTCGTTTCTGCTTGAACAGAACAAACACAAACCTGTGGATCCCTATATTTGGCCTTGGAATCTCATAGCTCACAACCTCCCTTCCTACAAAACCCACCAAAAGAGGAAACTTATACATCAGTGCCCTATCGATCTCTCTAACTCTTTCTTTTTTTGTGTATTCGGAAATAGAGTGAACATACCAAATGTGGCATCTGTTGTGCCCGGGATGTCTGTGACTATCCTGTAACATGTTCAAACTGTTAGTTCTCTCTCATGCATACTTTAGCTTATAATTATATATCTTGCAAAAAGTTTGATTTTTTTTTTTTTTTTTTGCTTTGAATTCTAGAACTAGTAATCTTAATTATAGCAAATATATATAAACAAAGATGTGTACCAGTGCAGGTGCTCCCTTAAATAAGGATCACTAGGGCCAGGAACATCTGGGTCAGTCATGAGCTGCAATACAAATAATTAATATCAAGAAAGACTAGACGTCTAATAATAGAGATGTAAAGAAAGATTTGAAGTATGAAAGAGAAAAGAGAAGGAAATTAGGAATATAAACCAGAGTGAAAAAAGATCTCATGTCAGCTCCTTGAATCTCAACCCTAGGTTTGGTGGTTACTGAGGAAGGATAGAGCTCATGCCCGTTGCAGACTTGCTTGTTGTTGAAAGTGACAGACATTTTTATGGTTGGTGTGAAAGAATCAAGAACATCTCCTATCACTCTCCCGACAATCAGAGGTTCTGAAGTTCTTGCCATTGGAGGAGGGATCAGAAACGGCCGGAGATCGAGAAGGTGAAGAAGCCCCCTGAGATTGTATAAGATAACTCTGGAGATAGAGTTTGTTATTGGGCATGGATGTAGGAAGCAGCCTATATATACTAGTTTAAAGTAGCATGCAATTCATATTTCAGATCCAATGTGGCTTCAGATTATGTATACAAGAATAGAATAAATATGGGACATCTTAAAAAAGGTTACTAGGCTATGTTCTTCGTACCTCTCTCTAGATCTCTCTCTCTCTCTCTCTCTCTCTCTCTCTCTCTCTCTCTCGTGTGACACATCAAGAACTTAGTGGTTTGCCGTCTATAAAATCTAATGGGTATGTGAATCTGGCCCCCCCTCATCATCTCATGTTGGGTCCCTAGGAATTGGTTCTTCGGTGGTTGTAGTACTGATCCTAGCCAATAAGTTCTCATTAAATACATAGATGTTCTTCTTTTGTCGAAGGCAGAGAAAGATATTGTAGAGATCTCTCTTAGGCTTAATTTAATATTTTATTAAATTGGTTCATCAGGTTTAAAATGGATCAAATTACTCTTTTAAAGTATGTTATCAAATCGCTCCCTCCGTAAATCTATCATAAGGAGGATTGTTTTTAATGACACTTATGTATTAGAAAACACAAGATCTAATAAACTAACTCCACATATAGAAATGTGCAATTTCAACTTTGACACATGCATTTGTGGGGTGACCCACCCATGCCCTTCATCAATGGGTATGGATAGGTTGTGACCCACACCCTTCATCAGTAGCCGTGGCTAGGATGGTCCCAATAGAGAAATGTGGCGGGATCAACCCCCATTGCCCGCTTTATCAACTAGTGGAGGGTGGAGTGACCCACCCTACTGATAGAGAGAGCGTAGGTGGATGACCCACCTATCAATGGTAGAGCGAGGTAGAAATCGCTCCACCACCCAATAGTAAAGGGAGTGGATCACGACCCACCCATGCATGTCGTCAGTAAGCTTGGGTGGGTGGGGTGACCTACCCATTCCCTCAATAATGTAAGATCGTAAGTGACTTGTGTCTCTTGACCCATGCATACTCATCGCCAGCAGGTAGAAGAGATGATGGAATGACTCAACTTCCTTCCACTATTAGAGGGTGGGGCGATCCATTCACACCCTCTGTGGGCTTGTAGGTAGCCGCCCCACCATTTCCCGTGTTGGTGGAGGGTCACCTCCCTCCTTGTTCTCTTCTTTTATATATATATATATGTCAAATTAAGGTAACACTTGTATGAAGCTATTTTATTGGGTTTGACTTGATCTTACGTTTGCATGTCACAATTTTTGTTATAAAATCTAACAACATGTGTACAAATTAAAGGAGCTAGTAATTTGATAGAAACATACTTAAAGATTTGATTTGAACAATTTTAAATTTTAAGAAATAATTTGATAACAGGTTAAATCCATGTATCAGGTACAATATATGTCTCAGAAACAATAGAAATAGTTTGAAAAAAGTTGACATGACATACTGTCATTTATCACCAATATTTCAAATGATAATATATAATTTGTTGACATTTATGCGGGCAAAACAGTCGCAAAATAACTGTGGATCAACATGTTATTTGTCATATTTAAAAGATATATATATATATATATATATATATATATATATATGATCAACATGTTATTTGTCATATATATATATGTTATAAATGGGTGGAGAGTATGTGTTACTTTCACAAAGGATTTTTTTTTTTTTTTTCTGAAAATTGTTTATTAAAAGTTTTTTTATTTAATTAATGACTTTTCAAATCCACTCTACATATAATTATCTATTAGTTCTCTATGTCACTTTTTTTTTTCTTTCCTTTTTCTTTCTAATTTCTCTATATCACTTAAATATATATATTTTTTATTTTACTTTTGATTAGCCATTTTACATATAACTTTAAAATACATAAGCCAATGAGAAGTAATGTTACCTTTTACACCCATTTTATATCAATTTACATAACAAATTTTAAGTAACTTTTTATTTTATTTTGTTAATGGCGGACATAAAATTATACTTAAAACACGCTAGGGCGATATATATGAAATGAATCAATGTGATAGATGGGTGTTAATGACTCCACCATATATGAGTGCTCCAACCACCCTTATAAATTTGCAACGTGGGTCCTTTGCTTTTAAAGTTGTCACTTCTGCTCTTTTTCTAAAACATATATAAAAGAGAGAAGTGGAAAACTTGCGGGGATTCTTCATGAACATTCATAGTCTCCTAAAGGAAAATCATCTTTTGCATTTAAGGTTATAAAGTAGAAATTGTTGAAGAGAAGTCATAGAACTTTCCCAAATTACATGTACACAAAAGAAATTTGCTGTTTTCAGAGATTCTTTCAATGCTCAGGGCATAAAGGAAGAACTCCACCAAAAATGCCTAAGGCAGTGGGTGTTAGTGCTGAGGGTCATTTCAAAGCAAAAAGAGATTCAGTTCCAAGATTGGCAAGGGGAAGAAGGTGGATTTTCTATAACAAGAAGCCAAAGTACTTTTTCTGTATATCCCACGCTGGACTTCATGTGATAATTCTAGCTGCACCACACCCCATGTTTCATCTCTCTTTTATCTTTAAGTATTTATACCTATTCTTTATTTTCTCCCTTTCTGCACACCATCCTTTGTCTAGTTTTTCCTCAATATTATATATATCATTATTTTTAACATTGAAAAGCTTCCAAGATTAATGCATAGGTTCTATATGAATATTGCCCATAAGGGCAACATAACCAGAAACTGCAGTAATCACATTCCAAAGTTATACTCCAGCAGATTAGCCAACCAATAAAGAATATGCCCAATATGATCATAGTGCATGGCATATAATTTTGGCATCTTCCAAATTCTTTTCTTATTTCTTTGAGGCCCATGCTTTCTTATTTCTTTTGAGGCCTAAGATAAATGCAATTTTAACTCTGGACTCTAGAGGTATTACATCTTTATTACAAGTTCCTTACAAACTGATGTGATAGTTCACGTGACACTTATCACGTCATCCTCTAAAATATAAACTGTCACGTGACACTTACCAGGTTAGCTACTAAAATATAGACTTTCACATGACAATCATTTCCATAAAATGTGTACTATTATATAATTTTGTAAAAAGTTGTAATACAAGTTTGCAGTGCCCTAAGCAATTCCCTTTCGTTTTGGTTAAGAAATTTTAGTGTTTTTAGAAAAAAAAAGGATTGATGGGTTGTTGGTATTCTTATGAAATTGTTTGGATAATGATGGTTGACAGGTTGTTGGTATTCTCAAGGAAATGTCTCAATAATATCTAACTATCAATAGTGTTCTCTCATCAACCAATAAAGCTCTAGATCTACCCATGGTTTCATAAAGAAGACCCTAAAGCTATCTATGTTTCTGCAGTAGACAGTAGTAGTAGCTCGATCTGTATTAAGGAAATAGAGAAGGCAACTTTGATTGTAGCCCTTTACCAATTGCATCTTTTATCCCTGAAATTTTCAGTGGAAAAATATTATTCATGCATGTTTTTTATTTTCTTCCTCACCTTTTTAAATAATGTATTACAAATCCTCTTTGCTTCCAGCTACACAATAAAACCAAGCCCTTCTTTACCTAAAATTCATTAATTCCTCCAATGGGTTGAACTGCAAATGATAAAGAGTACTATAAGAAGACGCCAACATTGCTTTTGGGTATTGAGTTGAGGCTTGAAGTCTTGTATTATAGTAAGGAGTAACGCTAAAAATTACATTTTTATCTCATAATTATTTTATACTGATAAGATGAAACCAACCTTTAGATTAATTCTTGTTGTATATATATAAAAAAATAAAAAATAAAAATAAAAACCTGAAATTAGTTGTGACTACCACGTCAGCATTGCGCGATAGTTATAGAATAAAAATGTTATAGTATATAGCATTATAATTTGTAAATGATTTTCGTTTATGTAATCTCACACTCACCCCTGGGTTTTTCTCTTCCCCTAATCAAACAACAATTGAACTAGGCTTTAGAATTGTTGCTATGTGAGCATGGTTTTATTTTGATAATTTAGCAATAAATGTAAGAAAGTTTTTATATAATTTATCTTGCCAAGCAAGTGAGCGAATTGTGAGAAATTTGCTCCAACAAGTACACTCTATAAAAATTATCTCACATCTCTTATCCAACTTGCCTAAACATCATAGCAAAATAAAATTGTCGGGATCTTTTC
Organism: Corylus avellana; assembly: GCF_965113065.1. Classification (NCBI taxonomy): domain Eukaryota; kingdom Viridiplantae; phylum Streptophyta; class Magnoliopsida; order Fagales; family Betulaceae; genus Corylus; species Corylus avellana. Next base: position 1,827,960 of record NC_142499.1, read on the forward strand.
AAAGCTGGATTCTTTGTTGGAATTCTAGGGGCCATGCTGTATAGTACTTTTTTCATCTAAAGTGGGCTGAATATGACTCCTGTCCAGTCCAGATGAATCCCACAAGTTCTACAGGCCTTCTTCCAAAGAATTCGCCACCACAAATACAAATATCTCAAACCGGCTGGCTTTTCCAAGAGCAGGTCGAATTTTTCTTTTCTTTTTCATAAAAATAATCAAGATGAAAAATATTCAAATTTTTCCTTAAAAGTTTGCCAGAGAAAACTCTTCCAATTTAATTTAATTTTTTTTTTAAACTAACATATGTTTTTATATTAGAGTATATAATTCTAGCATATATTTTTAAAAGTAATGTTATTTTAGTAGATTTATGGACATGTCAAAAAAAAAAAAAAATTTACTACGCATTTTAAAAATATATGTGCAAATTAAGTGCTTTAATAATATATTATAGGGTTAAATTCACTTTACCCCTGAAGTTTTAGGAGTTTTTCAATTCGAACCTTAATATTTAAAAATTGGCAATATATCCCCTAATGTTTTCAAAATTTTTTAATTTAGACATTCTGTCACTAATTTCCGCCAAATTGAACTGAAATATATGAAATTACGTAATTACCCTCAATTTTTTTTTAAAAAAAAAAAAAAATTTCCGTGCAATTATACGGAAATTAGTAACAGGGGGTCTAAACTGAAATTTTTTGAAACATTATGAAAGTACATTACCAATTTTTAAATTTTGGAGTTCAAATTGAAAAATTCTTAAAATTTCAAAAATAAAGTAAATTTTTTCATATATATATATACATAGTGTCCTATATATATATATATATATATATATATATATATGGACTAAATTAAAATAAAATTTCCAATCTATTTTAAAAGAAAACCACGTGACCAATCAAATAAATAATAAGGCAGGAAAATAGATGGCGCTAGCTAGTACATGCAACTATAATGAACTGAGACGTGTCAACATAGTGTCCTATCATTTTCCAGAGTCAAATGGTCATGGTTGGTTCCGCGTATCTGACCAAAGCTGCAAAAAGGGTGAGGGTTCGGTGAGACGTTGCCATATATTTGACAGTTTTGACAGTTTGACAGTTTGACACATGTCAACATAGTGTCCTATCTTTTGTTTGGGTTCCATATTCCTTCTGCAGAAACCAAAAAAGCATCAATTATTGTCCCGAAACCAGTAAGATTTTTAGGGGTGTGCTGCATCAGGAGTAAGATTTGAAGGTACTGAAACGTGTTAAATTCTTTCTTTTTTTCTTTTCTTTTTCTCTGTATCTTTTATTTTAAATGAATAGTCTATAATAAAAAAAGATTTAAAGGTATTTCGGCCACCCCTAACCGGCCATCGTACATAACCTAAAGGCCCAAAACCATACCTTCGATCTTTTAATAGAGTCTCTTGTTTCAAATATAGATACATGCATACTTGGGTATATATCTATAGTCCAGTTGGATCAACTCAGTTAATGGCAGATATATAGTAATGTAAGCATGAGTTGAAACAAAGCATGCCAGAGCATAAAACAGCTGCACATATAATCACATAAACAGTAGTAGTGCAAATTACTAATCAAATACACATACACATGCAACTTCAAGTGTATTTTTAACCCCTTTTTAGAGGACCATGGGTCAAGTGTTAAACCCCCGCTTAACATTGGGTTATGGCGTAAGTGTTTAAACGCTGCTCACATGATCATACATCGAGTGTTTAACTTCTGCTCAATCACCAGAAAATGGTGATAAACAATAACAAAGAAAAATGAAAAGTTTTGCCAAACAAAGCCTCGGCCATATTTGGGTTGCAGTGAGATGGAAATGAACATGACCAAGGGGGCAAGGGCCAAATTAGGGGGCAGGGGGGGGGGGGGGGGGGGGGGCCATGGCCCTCCCAAACACGTGACATTCGTTGATACAATGCGTTTAGAAAATGTTCACACAAGGTCGGACCCAAAGGGGGCAGGGAGGGGCCAAACCCCTGCATCCTCCAACAAAAAATATTGTTTAAAAAAAAAAAAAATCAATTTTAGTTCGGCCCCTCTATAGATAAAACCTTGAAGGAAATAAAAACAAGAGGGAGAAAGAATTTTCGGGTTAGTATGTCACTTTTTAGGAGGGTTTTATCCAAATTTAGGGAATCAAATGTGGATTAGGAAATTTATTGTAATTTGTAAGTGCACTAAAGACCCTAAAAATAATATTGAAAATGTTTTCCGTTGCTTTAAGTTGGTATGAAAAACTTTGCCTACCGCAATTGAAAACTACTCAAGAATCCAAGATTATCAAACATGGCCAAATATCACTGCCAACAATTTTTTTTAAAAAAAACAAAAACAAAAAAACCCCACAAAATCTTACATGTGAGGAGGGAAAATTGGGAAAGATGATGTAGTGTTTTTTTTTTTTTTTCTTTATTTATTTATTTGGGAAAGAAGGGGGAGGAGGTGAGTTTGTTGGAAGGAGTTGAGATAATCATGAGGGGGTAAGGGATTACGATGGATGACGAGTAAGTGGTGAAAATAGAAAAGGATGGCACCCAAAAAGGGGGCGATCAACTAGGCTTCTTTGTGATGGTTGGAGTCATTGTTGAGGAGGAAAGTTGGGATAGAATAGGTAATGGCGGCCAAAAAGGGGCGGAGGAGGGTGACATTGACGGTAGGAACAACTAAATTGTTCTACAAGAGTGGAGGTGGTGGTGGTTCTAGAACTCAAGGAAAGGGGATTCTTGAAAGAGAAAGGGAGATAAAGGCTTATATGCAAAAATCCACATAAACATAAACACAAACCATAAATTATTTTATGTTCACAAATAAAAATTAATTATGTTATGTTTATTAGTATTTTTTACTCACACAAAATCCAAAAAAGTGAAGAAAATGTTTTACACAAACACACCAAGGCAAAAAATTTGTATCCTATTGCACACAATCAACGCATGATGCAAATTGAAAGTATCAACACGAACTCCTGAAGGGACCATGACATATCGCCCAAACGGGACACGACACAACCAAAGCTAAAAAAAAAAAAAAGCTGACCATATTAAATAATTGAATATGTAGCCACACAAGAACGACCTATTTGCTATTATTAAGACACAAACTATTTCTCGAAAAAAAAAAAGAAAAAAAAAAAAGACAACCTATCTGCTGTCCACCACAGTGACCACACTCTCAGATCTCTCTCTCTCTCTCTCTCTCTCTCTCTGAGTCTTTGTACAGGAAGATATTGTGTGGGGATCTTGTTGTTGGGTTTAGGTGGGTATTGTGTGGGGAAAATGGCGGGAGGAATGAACAGGAAGATATCGGCGGCATCAGCCAGAGCTCACACCAGGAAAGCTAGGCAAAAGAGTTCCTTTCAGCTTCCCCCAGGTGGGTTTTCTTTTCCATTTGATCGGATGCTGTAAAAGTTTTCATTTTGCTTTATTTTTATGGTATATCCATCGGAACTATGCCATTGTCTTTATCTGGGTCGCTGTTCAACATTTGTTATTGCAGAAACATAGGATAGAGCAGAAATTAGATTTAGCTTTAATATATCTACGATTTGTCTATATAATCACTCGTTGACTAATGCCAATTAGACTGCATCAACTGGAATTCCATGGTAATCGTTTTCAAGTCGGTTAAAGAGTGTTGGAATTATTTGTTTTTATTAGTAATTTACATTTTGTTGTAAATCGGCATCTATGTGATGGGAAGAGAAGTTTTTTGTTTGATTTTTTTTTAAAAAAAAAAATTTAGTTTTTAACTTTGAAACGTATAGGTATTTGTGCATAGTTGTTAGTATCTTAATACAACACGATTCACTTAGTTAACCAGTTCGATACCTATACGAGGTATACTGTAGTGGGTTTGATTTCCCACTTCTTGTCCATCTCACTGTAATATATCACCTCTTACCAATGAGCCTTGCACGAATTATACTTCCTCTTCCATTGAGAATGAGGTGGAGGGTGAGGATATGGGTTAAAAGTTCACTGGGTGTGTAACCTAGCTACAAATCGAAACATTTATGAATCCATTAGAATACAAACTCATGCTTGCTTTGAATAGAATGTTTTTCCAATAAAGTTGCACTGGCATTGTTTGATTTGTGCCAGAGAAACCATGTCCACAACCGGAGAATGGGTTTCAAGGTAGCCAAAGTTCTGTTATCAATTTGAGTCGTGTTATTTTGTTCCTTGTAATCTGCAGGTAGAACTTCTCTGAATAGATATTATGCGGAATATGCATGTCTTTCATACGGTTTTTATGCTCAATCCATGAAGTTTAAATAGGTTCATTAAATATTTTTTTCCTTTCAAGATTTAGTAAAAAGTTGCCCAACTTTTTATTCAGTCTGTCTACTGTATTTTAATTAAAGCACAAACTTTTTCAGGGCTGTTAAAGAAAACAGTTGTTTTGCTTTTTGTGGGGTTTCTGGCATGGGCTTATAAGGCAATCCAACCTCCTCCACCCAAGATATGTGGTTCTCCAGATGGGCCCCCTGTTACAGCACCAAGAATCAAACTTAGTGATGGAAGGCATTTGGCCTACAAAGAACATGGTGTGCCTAAAGAAATGGCCAACTATAAAATTGTCTACGTCCATGGTTTTGATAGTTGCAGGCATAATGCTGTTGTCGCTGAAACACTATCTCTGGTATTTCACTTTGGTTGATTTTATATCTATCTGTTGGACTGATTTTAAGCATTTAAATGTTATTCTTAGAGTTAGTATCCTCTGAATCAATTGTGGGTACTTCCAGGAAATTGTTGAAGAGTTAGGGATCTACATTGTATCTATTGACAGACCTGGTTATGGGGAGAGTGATCCTAATCCAAAGAAAACAGTGAAGAGCATGGCTTTGGATGTAGAAGAGCTTGCTGATCAATTGGGACTTGGATCCAAATTTTATGTAATTGGTTTCTCCATGGGTGGCCAAATGATTTGGAGTTGTCTCAAATATATCCCTCACAGGTATGATTTGCTTCTGTATAAATAAATATGAGAAAAGAGAAAGAAAAAAAAAAATTGAATGTCTGCATTTGTTTTTGTGTGTATGCACGTGTTTGTGTGTGTGTGTGTGTGAGAGAGAGAGAGAGAGAGAGAATTTTCTGCCACCTTTTGTGCTTTTCTCTAATGTGAGGGACAATTGTAACACTGACAGGCTAGCCGGGGCAGGACTAATAGCTCCAGTAGTTAACTATTGGTGGCCTGGTTTTCCTGCAAACTTATCTACGGAAGCCTACTACCAACAGTTTCGGCAAGATCAATGGACACTTCGTGTTGCTCACTACACACCCTGGCTTACCTACTGGTGGAACAGTCAAAAATGGTTCCCCGCTTCTAGCGTGGCAGCTCAGAGTCCCGATATTCTTTCTCCCCAAGACAAAGAGATCTTGACCAAGCTGTCTGACAGGAAAAACCATGTGGTTAGCATCTAACTTTTCTAGAAATTTATGTGAATTAATTTTCTTTATTTGAAAGGATCTTAATTCTTTGAAGGGCATTAATAAACACCAAGTAGTTGATTTGAAAAATGATATCAGTTAACTGATTGTATATGGCTTGTATTTCGCAGAAGTGAATGTTGTTGCATAATATTATATGAGCACCACTTACTATTGACATTATCTATGTTGTAACCTCTTTCTTAAGTTATAGTTTGCAACTTCAAAAATTTTGTTTCATAATTCCAATTCTTTTTCCAAAATTTCGAAAGTCCATAAAGTCTGTTACAATGAATTTGATTGGGAAATTTATTTGCTGTGGAAACCATATCTGAATTTCTCCTCCTATAAGGCCCCCTGAAATTCACATTTTTTCTTTCATGGATTCTAATTCTTAATGAAATTTATTTATTTTTTGTCTTGAGAATTATGGTTCTTAATCGTTGTGAAGGACCTCTAAATTGTCCCTTCCTGAATAATATGATCTGTGAAAGCATTATGAACATTAAGGACTGGAATGGCCCAAAATTTGTTGGTTTTGAAGTAAAAGATTTTCGAAAAAAAAAAAAAACTACTGATTTTGTAGCTATTACCTTGAAAATATTTTCCAATGTTTGGTTCGCATTGAAAATGTGAAATAGTATCATCCAAATTTTCAAACAAAGCTTGCTTAAATAAGCTTAAAGCCTTCTGATCCTCACCCAACTAAGCATACATATATATTTCATTACAAGAAACCATATTTTTTCTGAAGCATTTCATCAAACCTTTTCTGAGCATGTCCAATTTTGCCGCATTTTGCAAACATATCAACCATAAAGTTCTCCACAAACGCATAAAAGATGCAACCGAGATAATAACATTGATCATCATATTTATATATTCTTTCAATCTTCTATTTCTGTAAATCATTCTATAGTGCATAGCTTTCAAAAGATTCTCAAAATTATAATTTGACTCGACACTACCCCACTCATTAACCACATGATTAGATTTCTCATAGGTTGATGGCTCAAACTCAAACCCAGCCAATCAAATCAAGATCAAACTCAATATTTAGAACAACCGAAATGCACCATTTGGTCAAATAATAGAGCATTCAAAATTCAATAAAAAATGAATAATACAAACTTCGCAGACATACACTCTTTCTTAGCATCTTTGAAGGTTTGAAGAGAAGAGTTGGGGGTGGAAAATGTTTTATGCCTTAAAAAACGTAAATTTTATGAAAGACATGGAGGTGTTTTACAGTTGATTGAAAATGTTTTTCGGTTGACCAAATCTTCCAAGTGCAACCAATCACCGTGAAATACCAAAACCGTTATATATATATATAAAACCGGTGCCTCTCAGTTACCTTCTAAAGTGAGGACACTTGAAATACATGTATTACTTGTGACTGAATAATCCTTAGTTATGTCTGTATGTTACTGGTTCTACCATTGTTGCAGAATATTATAAGAGCAACCTTTGACTTTAAAAATGGAATGAGCAACCTTCTTGTATAAGGATGTGCTCCACAAATTCTGTTTCACCAATTACAGAAACAGACTTTTTAGACAAGACTAGGCTCTCAACTCCTTTTTCTCAGCCAAATTTAAGGCTTGATTGATTAATTAAACCATCTTATGTGACAAATTTAAAATGAAAAGTTTCTGTAAAATTAAAGAGATTTCTTTTTTTTCTTTTTTTTTTTTTTTCGGAGTAAATCTACTTCAGCAGGATCATTTTTATCCACTAGAATGTTCTACTCTCTCTCTCTCTCTTTTTTTTTTTTTATCGTTTTTATTGGGTGATTTATATGAATTTAAACCCATTTATTCATGCTATTATAATCAACCTTAATTTTTCTAGAAAAGTGTAATTATTTTCTAATTCTGCTTTCCTCAGGCCCATGCAAGACAACAAGGAGAATATGAATCCCTCCATCGTGACATGATTGTTGGATTTGGGAGCTGGGAGTTCGGTCCTGTGGATTTGGAAAACCCATTTCCAAACAATGAAGGTTCTGTCCACTTGTGGCATGGAGATGATGATTGGATTGTGCCTGTTAAGCTGCAACGATACATTGCTCAACGGTTACCATGGATTCACTATCATGAATTACCAGGTGCTGGGCACTTATTCCCCCACATAGATGGCACATGTAATACTATGATTAAGGCAATGTTGCTCGGGGTGAAGTAGTCTTCCACATATGTGATGGGCTACCCCAGGTCAATTGCTCTGAGCCTTTCATCTTTTTTGCTCATGTGGAAATATTAAATTTCTTTTGATCATTCTGATTTCTACGATAAGTTTTTGTTCCAGATATTAGCATTTCTATTTACTGTTGGGAAGAATGCAGTTGCTACTTCTGGCTTGAAAAATTACTTGTGATGGTCAGGTAGTTAACATCTATAGGATCATTACTATTGAATAGACCAACTGAGAAATATGGGCTTTTATGTGTGTGTTGAGAGGAGAAAGTTTCATCTATTCTTTATTTCTTTTCAACATAAAGGCAAAGTTCAAGATGGGGGTGGCTCTAAGGCCGGCTTGGGTTGGTCGAACCACCCTCAATGGCCATGGGGTTGGCTCGTATGTGCTCAATGCATGGCGTGATGGGGAAAGTACTATGCAAATGCCCATATTATCCGATTAAGTTTTATGGCTTGGCATGAACATAATGTTTATAGATGGGTTATACACAAGAAAATTATATGGCTTCATCTTCTTTTATGTAGTATTTGAAGGTACCAATTTGCTACTGTATATGGGGCCACTGGGATAATGTGTCATTGGCTGCCATTATTTGTGATATTCTCCACTCAAGATAATGAATCTGTAAGAAAATTATAGACAACTTATAAGGATATATTCTATTTCCTTAATGGGACTTGGTTCTATGTGACTAGTATTTCTTTCCCATGGCCATTTTGAATTGCTGCCTGAAAGATCCACACCTGAAACAATTCAGGTGAAATGTTTTAACGTAAGAGCTAGAGCTTCTTAGGTTTATTATTTGAATGTACGGGTTAATCATACAGTGGATAAGTATGAGATCAGTTTGGAGATGCTCAGGAAATGATAGTCATCTCTATGCTCTTTTGTATCATTCGATGAAATCTTTTCTAATGTCCTTATTTTGCATTCTGCTCGGAAAAAAAAAAAAAAAAAATTAGGGCATTATAATTGTTATTACAACTTTTTCACAAATTCTAGTGACAGTCCACATTTTATAAACATGAGTGTTATGTAGATTGATATGTGGGAATCTACATTTTAGTGGTTGATATGGACTGTCAAGTCAGTTTGTGAACGCAATAAGTGTCATATGGACTATCATGTGAACATGATTGTTCGTATTTTAGTGGCTGATGTGGCAAATGTTAGGTGAATTGTTGCGTAGGTTTGCAAGGGACTTGTAGTAAAAGTTGTAGTTCTCCTAGCAATACCTAAACACATAAATTCAATTCGGAACACAATATTGAATATGCCAATAGCTATGCGAACCAAATATTGATATTTCCGTCTAGTCGGAAATGAAAAGGATGAGGCAAACTTTTAATCAATCAAAATTCAGTTCCATCAATAACAATGCAGCAAAGTGGACTTAAAATATTCTTTTAACAAATTTAAATGCTAAAACAAATTCCCCATCTTGATTCTTTCATACGTGCAATGTCATCAATTTATAAGAGACTTGTAGTATCCTTAGAAAACACTAGTCTTCTTGTTATTATTGCTTAGATGTGAGAGTTCATCAATGTAAAACTTTAACCTTAATTTTGATACTGTCTTGATGGCTTGTCGAGATGATGGCAATTTTTGTCTGTGATATCTTTTATTTATTTATTTTTGAAGTAATTATTACAGCTCACCCCTGCTTTTAGGGGTTGGAGTGATGATGACACATCACTCATGCACTCTTATGTTTATGGCTATGCACATGATTCCTGTCCCTAATTATTTGAGACTGGCTTTCATCTATATTATCTTTATTAATGTTATTATTATTATTGTTATTTTAATGCTGAGATTTCCCTTCCATTTTCAAAGCAGGCTATATTATATAATACCAACTAAAAAAAAAAAAAAAAAAAAAATTATGAAGTGACCAAACAACATCCATTCAATAATACTCAAAACACATATGATAATAAAAGGCTATAATCTCCCTCTACATTGACAGCCACAAAATGATTCTTTCAACCTTTACTTCACCTTTTTGGGATCAAACCTTCTTCTCATCGCTCCAATTTGCTTAGGACTCAATCCAAAAGCCTTCTCTAAAAGCTCCTCTTTGATCCCAGATCCAAAAACGGCAGTTGGGATTTTCTGGGATCCAGGATTCTGGCTATTGAAACTACCAAATATGGTTGCTGGCTTATCCCCCACATTCATTTGGAAATGCACTAGACCTCTGGGGTACACCATAACCTCCCCTTGCTCAACTGTTCTTGCAAAAACCCTGCTGGTGGAATCCACAAAGCCTGAATATACACTTCCCTCCACCACATATGCAATTTCTGTGGCTCTTGGGTGGAAATGTGGTGGATTTATTCCATCAACTTTAAGGTCAGCGCGTATGAATGACATGCCTAGCGTGTTGAGGCCGGGAAAGTTGGTTGGGTTCACTGGTATGGCTGCAAGGCCTGTGTCGGAAGAGAAGTTTCCGGCTCTCTTCACGCCGGAGAAGATAAAGTCGTCGGTGGTGGCCTCGGATGAATTCTTGCATGGGAGAGTGGTAAGGTGAGCGGCTTTTAAGGAACCGTATCTCGGGTCGGGTATGCAAAAATCCTGAACTGGGTCGGGGTCTGAGGCCATTGTTGTAGCACAAAGGAGGGAGATTGTGACAAACAAAATGGTCCAAACTGGAGACATTTTTGTGCACTTCTTTGAATCGGATTCTCCTAGTGTCAGTGTAGTGGAGTTTTATAGGGGGTAGGTAGACTTGAAATTACTTGGATGCCCTTCCATTTAGAGCCAAATAGGCTCCTTAATTGATTGCATTATAAGGAAGAGGAGAAATGCTAAATATTGGATTCTCATTCTATCCCTACTTTATCAGTGCCCATTGGCCTTTGAATTTTTTTATTTTATTTTTAACAAATCCAGAGCCGATGAGCAATGTCACAATAGCCTAGTGAAATAGGGTATAGTATGTAGCATTCCTCTAAGAAGAGTAATGCTAAAAATTATATTTTTGTCCCATAATTATCATATAATATTGAAATTTTCGTTTCAACCAACTCTTAGATCAGTCATTTAAAAAAAAAAAAAAAACTCTAAGGGTTAGATTGAAATTGCCATGCAAGTGTTGTGGGATAGTTGTGATAAAAATCTAATTTCTAACATTACTCTTATAAGAATATAAGATTTAGGAAAATGTTTAGTGTATTAAAACTTTTACTACCCCTTTACGAACAGAAGAGGCATGTGCATTTTTATCCCATAATTATCATACAATATTGAAATTTTAGTTTCAACCAACTCTTAGATCAGTCATTGTTTGCTTTTTTTTTTTTTTTTTTTTTTTTTTTAAATCCTAAGGGTTCGATTGGAATTACCATGTAAGCATTGTGAGATAGTTGTGTGATAAAAATCTAATTTCTAACACTACTCTTATAAGAATATAAGATTTAGGAAAATGTTTTGTGTATTAAAACTTTTACTACTCCTTTACAAACCGAAGAGGCAAGTGGGCTGTTATGTCAGCTATAATCAAATTTAATTGTTTAATGACTTACAAAATGACAATCGTCCATGTGGTATTACCACATTAGCCAAAATCAAATTTAATTATTTAATAATTAACGTAGATTAACTGTTACGTCAATTTATAAAAAAACTTACAATAAAAATTATATCCTTAAAGGGGATCTAAGATTTAACAATCTCATTTGCAAGATTCAAGGCACTTATTCTGCACGCACTACACAACATAATTATCTAATTGGGTCCGACTAATAATCTCCTCTGCCAATACAAACCTCTACATAATTGATAATTATTTGAAATAATTAAATTAAATAGTGGGGCTTTCACGCCATGTTAGGCTTATAGTCAACGACCACAATTAGGATGTTTACACATTTCATGAAGTGGGATATTTTGGTAACTTTGGTGTTACCCTTTGCTTGGGACTGAAGGGAGCAGGGTACTGAATCATGATTAGTTCCACCTATTTTTGCCCATGTTATGATTTTTGGATTGGTTTACTGCATGTTTTCAATACGTGTGCATGCTTCTACTTTAAGTATAACACTTTCCTCGTGTGATGCAGGCATCGGAGACTAGTGGTGTAAGAAGAATTTTACATGCCACATTACATTTTGGAGAATTGTCATCCTTGTATCATTACTTGGCGTTGTCTCAAACAATACGTGAATAATTTTAGTTGAAATGGAGAATAAACTGTAGAGTTGTCAATGATATCAGGACAAAGTTTTTCTCATATATTTAAATGACTTTATTTTTAGAGCATGTAATTTTTATATATATTTTTAGTAAAATTAGTAGAAAATAAATGTATGTGAAAATTAGTAAATTACTTTGGGTTAATATATTCAAACCCAACATCAGAACAAGCATGTATACATTAATAGTGGCTTGGTGTGGCGTCTCACATCGCCTGAGGATGTGAATGTGCTTATATGTATATTTGGATCATTCTTGACAATAACGCATTTTAAAGTCGTAATGGCCATGAACCTATTAGAACTCTGTAATTAAGCATGCTTATTGTGTTTGGAAAAGCCAAAAGCGGACAATATTGTGTCATTAGGGTAGGACATTACACTTTGTCTTCATTCTGGCTAGAATTGGCACCCCTAACTTCATTTTCTTGTGTCCTTTAACAGTAGCTCAATTAGTTGAGACCATGTCACGATCACTAGTAGTTAGTTCATATCTCTCTCTCAAAAAAAAAAAAAAAAAAAAAAAACTTTTTTTTTATTGGTTTGGGCCGGTCTTAAACCATATTCAGGCTAGAATTTGGGTGATAAAGGCCCACGGTCTGGAGTGCCTTTTAGATTACACGTGGCCGACCACAACAAGATATTTGTCGAATTTTATCACGGACCGTTGGATGACTGGAAGATGTCCTCTTTGTTAGAAAACTAAAGAGCTGTGCTATGCTGCAATACATAGCCAAACTCTTTTAAGAATGTTCTCCGATTAGGCACGATCGACGGCCCACATTTGATAGGATATCACACGTGGCATCAATTTGAAGGAGCGTAATATGTTAATTTCAATAAGCCTCTCTCCCCGTCTCTGTTGCTGTCATTGTGACAATGCCTCCACTCTTGCATCGCCTACTGAGTACCTCCACTCTCCGCAACGGCAATCTCCTTTCTCCTCCATTCCCGCCTCTCTCCTCTCTCCACCTCAGCCCTAAACCTACCCTCCTCTCTCTCTTCTGCCGTTTCCTCTCCTCCTCCCTCACACAAACCCCACCAACCCCAACCCTTCCATCACAAAACCCCAATCCCAGAACTAAAACCCCTTTGGAAAACCAATTCGAGACATGGGTCCAGAAGCTCAAGCCCGGGTTCACCCCCTCCGACGTGGAATACGCCCTGTGGTCCCAATCCGACCCGGACCTCGCCCTCGACCTCTTCCGATGGACCGCACTGCAACGCGGCTACAAGCACAACCACGTCACCTACCTAACCGTCATTAAGATTCTCATTACCGGCAGGCGCTACCGCAACGCCGAGACCATTGTCGAGGAGGTACTCGCCGGCGCCTGTGACATCAGCGTCCCTCTTTACAATTCCATTATCAAATTCTGTTGCGGTCGAGGATCTCTGTTTAATCGCGCCTTCGATGTGTACAAGAAAATGTTTAACTCAGAGAACTGTAAGCCCACGCTCGAGACTTATACGATGTTGTTGAATTCGTTGCTCAGAAAGTTTAATAAGTTGAATGTGTGTTATATGTATTTACATTCGGTCCGGTCATTGGCAAAGCAAATGAAGGCGGTGGGTGTGATACCGGACACGTTCGTGTTGAACATGATTATCAAAGCGTATGCGAAGTGTCTTGAAGTTGATGAGGCGATTCGGGTTTTTCGCGAAATGGGGTTGTATGGATGTGAGCCAAATGCGTATAGCTATGGGTATATTGCGAAGGGTTTGTGTGAGAAGGGGAGGGTGGGTAAGGGTCTTGGGTTTTATAAGGAAATGAGAGGGAAGAGTTTGGTTCCGAGTAGTACTATTTACATGACTGTGATTTGCAGTGTTTCGTTGGAACGGAGGTATGAGGAAGCGACTGATGTTGTGTTCGATATGTTGGGGAATTCTATGTCTCCTGATTTGTTGACATACAAAACATTGTTGGAGGGAATGTGTCGGGATGGGAGGGGCAACGAAGCCTTCGAACTGCTCGATGAATTGCGGAAGAGGGATTGCTCGATGGGTGAGAAGACTTACAAGCATTTGTTGAATGGATTGCATTATCTAAGTCGCGAGTAGGCTCTTTATTCACCAATCTGAAGTCATTGAAGACTTGTTACTGAATACAAGTTCACAAACATAGCAAGCATCTAGAAACTGTTGAATTTGATGTGAAGTATCTAATCCAGTCCTTGGCTGATTCATCCCCACCTCTAAATGCTGCATAAAAAAGATGTTTTCTGCAGAGAAAGCAACATTTTGGATCTCTGCAACAAAAGTTTTGTAAAATAGTGTGGCGGGTCTTCTCACTTCTGTTTGCTAGAACTTCCATGTCAATAACTGGGACAGTGGATAGTTCTGATGATATTGGGCATCCCTGGTGAACTTTCTAAAGGTATTCGGATTCTTCTAAGCAAAATCATGAGGAGATTAGCATGTTGATTTGATTTCTTGCATCCTTGTAGTCATGTTCGATCAAAACAAATATTACTGTATAGGATCTTCTTATTTCTGATAGAACGCTTTTTTTTTTTTTTTTTAATTAAATTTTCTTCTTGCTGCAATTCGTATGGAATTGGACTATAATTGTAGAAATTGCTAGCTAGGATTGTGGACTCTTGATGCCTTTCTCCAGAAAAAAGAAGAAGAATCAACTAGCTGAATCTCTTGAAGATTAGTTGGAAGTTTTAAAGATTTTGTATAACGTATATCTAAGGTTCATTTTTATAGAAATGTCCATCCCCCACCCTTGTTGAGAAGAGACAAAGGGTTGCACATCCATCACTGCCATGTTTCTCTTCTGAAACAATCTTTAGCATTTATCTCAGGCCATAGAGCATACATTGTAGGAGTCACTATAATTCTAACCACAATGAAGAGAAAAAATTTGCCTCTATAGTGGGAGGTCATTCACCGAATAAACTTCTTTTCAAATATTAAACCAAATACTTGCTTGGCATGGGCAACAAACAAAGAGAAGGGCAATGGTTTCCTCACCCAACAATTGCTAAGCAAGGCAGCGGAAGAATTTGGATTTGATCATCCAATGGGTGGTCTCACAATTTCCTGCAGATATCTTCATAAATCTTACTTCTAGCTTACATGAATTGTTGTAATAAGCCCCAATAAAATAAAACAAGCAGTGAAAATCTTGTAAACCCACGTATATTGTTTATTTTATTTGTAGAATCATTCGCAATTTCTTTTACACTTAACAAATCTATTTTACTATTCTCTGAGAGTGCTTTCCACAAGGGGAAGATGTAATTGTGAGCATTAGAGCTGAAGTTAATTAAGGTCTCTCATTAGCTTCTTCATCAACTCTTTCCTGGGTGGTTGAGTGTTTATGCAATTTACTTTGAATGGTGTTTGATTTTTCGTTGATGTTGTCGAAGTTCTGTGCTGGATGTTTTATAATGGTAGTTTTAAGCACTAAAGTTCCACACTAAAAGAGGAAAGATTCTCTCTGTTCTTTTGCTTTTCGACCGACCAAACAATATTCTTATTCGGGAAATTAATGAGGTTGTATTGGCAAGCGAAGACGTATCTCTCTCTCAAAGGGCACGTGGATTTGTCTGGTCTTATTAGCTCTGAACCTTTTGTTTATTCCCATCGTTTTCACAAGTAGAAGAAGGATATATAATAACGGAACGAATAAAATTGAATTGGAAGAAATTTTTTTAATTCGGTTTATTAAATTGATATTTGTTTATAGAGCGTGTAATTTTATACATGCATTTTTATAATCGGTAAATATTATTAAAAATGCACGTAAAAATTTCATGTGTTTAAAAAATATATATATTAGTTTAATAAGCTGAATTAATATATATATATATCAATTCGAGGAAACTTTATCGAATATATATGATGGCCAAGCTGTTCCAAAATTCCAATGAAAACAAAGTAAATACTCTCAACACATGGTAATAAGTTTGGGAGATATTATTTAGTATTCTCTAGTCCTTCTCATTCTTCTATGACGACATGGCATTGTTACTCTACAGAATCTTTAGATTAACAATGCCATGTCAGAAAAAAAAAAAAAAAAAAAAAAAAAAAAAAAAAAACAAGAAAATACAAAATATCATTTTCCGATAAGTTTTGGAATGAATTCCCAACATGGGAATTCCATTCGATACAATTTTCAAGAAGGTTCCAATGCAGTAGCACCATGTACCCAAGAACACCAGCATGCGTTCCTACCCAGTGAACAAGTGTAGCTTAAATAAGTAGGTTTAATTGTGACACCAAGAGATTAGGTAGCTAGCTAGCTAGGTTTAAATTTTTTTCTCAATTTTCGAAAGAACAAAAAAAAAAAAAAAAAAAAAAGGTGGTGTTGGGGTATAAAGGTATTATAGCTTTTGTTAAAAGTTTTTCTCAAACTCTTGAATTGCTCTTTCTTTTCCTCTCTCTCTCTCTCTCTCTCTCTCTCTCATATATATATATATATATATTTTCTGTAGCTTGAAACTTCCATCCCTCGCGCGTCGTGAACGGTGGTGAGCTGAAGCCCACGTCGTTCCCACGGTCGCCACCTTGCAGCCGCATGCTCGCACCTCCGGCCATCCTCTAGGTTCGGATCCTCCTCCTCCTCCGTAAAGCTCTTTTCCCTCTTTCTTACCAATATCTCGCACCATATATATATATATATTCTCACAAGATGATCACTTCAAATATATATGAAGTCGATCTGTGATTGTGGTTTGAGAGACACAAACTTCAGATCTCTCATTTGCTTAATTAGTTTTACTTACAGTTGATCACTAGTTGAAAGTTTAAAATCAAATGTTTGTATGAACATGCAGTTCTTTTGTGCATAAATGATGGTTAATTTGTTTATCTCTAATTCTAAAGATATATATGACTTCGGCGGTGTCATTCACTTTCATGCTTAATAATTATAAATTATTGTATCAATATCTTCAATAATTGATTTTTTTTTTTTTTTTTTTAACTAAATAAGTTATGCGGGTTGCAACACAGCTTATTTCGGGTCATCCATCCACTTATTTAAATGGGTTATATTATCGCCTCAAGCAAACACAAATTATCACCTTACACTTGGTGAAAAAAAATAAAAATAAAGAGAAAAAGAAAAAGTAAAACGAACATTTTTCTGAATCATCCTAAAATGTTCCACGTGTCTGACTGTTACTAATTGTCTAGCAAGACATTTGTATCTGTCGCTTGCTGATTGGTTGGAAATTGTGTGTTCATTGCATGCACGAAACGTGTCATTTTTCTTGTTGAATCATGCACAAACTTACACACAACACATGCAAGTCGTTGCCGTCTTAAATTTTTATCCCTTTTTCATGGCCATTATATTTTTTTTTTATTGTGCCTTTAATTATCTCTCTCAATTTAATTTGGTAAAGTTGTGTCCATTAATTAGTCAAATATTATAAGAGGAATTTTATGAAGCACACTGGCTCGAGTATGTTTCAGATAGATAACCTAGTAAAAGGTTCTTTCATATTTGCTGTTAACGATCTAAATAACGAATAAAGTTGGTTGTTGGATTTCTTTGATGGTCATGAAAATTAAAGGATCAAACCCCATACCCCATCAAAGTTAAAATTATTAGATTTAATTTCCTGAATTCTTAAAAGTATTGTGTCATTGTCAAATGGAACTGTCTGATAAATAAAGGTTTACTTCTTATACATTTGTTTGGTGGAGTCTGGTTGATGCTTATAAGTAAAGGCACCCTTTTACAAGCATCTAGCTACCTATATATATAAAGAATCATTTAAAAGAAACAATTTAATTCAGATGATAGTTTTACCTCATTTATATGTATCTATCGACTTTTTATATGACAACATGATCAAGACTCATTGTCACTTGTGTATACTATGATCATCTACTATTGCTTGACTGAAAAAAATGAAAAAAAAAATAAAAGAAAAATGCTTGAATTACTACAATTTTTACTATACTTCTTTACAAAACATGTGAGTAGAGCCAAAAGTTGTAAAAATTTACAAAAAATGTCTAGCATTTTTCTTTATGAAAATAATATATAAAAAGAACATGATTTTTGTAACGTTAATTGACGTAACCTGTGAGAAGCACTGCAATTAGTGCTCCAAACTCCAAAGTAAAATCAGCTGAAGTTACGTCATTCCCTTCTCGTATATGCCGGAAAAAGTGTCTCGTTCTTTGTACCGCTGACCAGTGGCATAAACTCTGAATGCTAACAACACCTTCCTGCTGCCTTGCACTCCCAAAGCAGCTGCAATCTCTCACATTTCATCGCCGCCGATCTCCTCTGCATCACAAACATGGTGGTCACCGAAGGCGACCCCGACCAACAACACAAGAACAACGTTAACCCCTTCTCGTCTCTTGGAAGACAATCCTCCATCTACTCCCTCACTCTCGATGAGTTCCAGCACACCCTCTGCGAGAGCGGCAAGAACTTCGGCTCCATGAACATGGACGAGTTCCTCACCAGCATCTGGACGGCGGAAGAGAACCAAGCCACCACCACCAACACCACCGCCGCCGCCGCCGCCACAACCACCAACAACGCTACTACCGCTAACAATATCAGCAGCCATGCCGTTTTAGCGAAGCAGCCGAGCTTGCCACTACAAGGCTCCCTCACGCTTCCCGCACCGCTGTGTAGGAAAACGGTAGAAGAAGTTTGGTCTGAAATCCACGGAGATCAGAACAATAGTAATAGCGATAACAATAATGGCGATGATGTTCACAATTCCGAGTCTGCCCCTCGCCAGCCGACTTTTGGAGAGATGACTTTGGAGGACTTTCTGATAAGGGCAGGGGTAGTGAGGGAACAATCATCAATGTTGCCAGCTTCTCAAACCCAAACCCAAACCCAGCAGCAACAGTTCGGCGTGTACCAGAAAACCAACCCGGCTGTGCGTCCCACTTTTGTCAACAGGCCTATGATAGGATTGAGCGGTGCTGCAGAGTCATCAGGGTATGCAGGAAACAGCAAGAGGAGTACAGGTGGAGGTGGGTACTCGCCGCAGCCGCAGCCGCCGTTGGCGGTTTGTTTTGGTGGGAGGGTAATGAATGGGGGCGGGGGATATGGCGCGGCGGCGCCGGCAATGGGAGTGGTGGCGCCGGTGAGTCCAGTGTCTTCTGATGGGATGTGCACAAGTACTCAGATTGACAACTCAGCAAGTCAGTTTGAGTTGGACATGGGAGGGCTAAGGGGAAGGAAGAGGATCATAGATGGTCCGGTGGAAAAGGTGGTGGAGAGGAGACAGAGAAGGATGATCAAGAATAGAGAGTCGGCGGCCAGGTCTAGAGCCAGGAAACAGGTAATTAATTATATATTTACTTCTTTCACAGTCACAGAATCAAAATCAAAATTTCCATACAATTTTTCATATATCTACTCTTACAGGCGTACACAGTTGAACTAGAAGCGGAATTGAACCAATTAAGAGAAGAGAATGCCAACCTTAAAAACTCTCTGGTAATTAATTATTACATACACATACTGACATTTGATTGGTTAAAAGGTTGTCATTTATATATATGAATTAATACAAGTCTTGCTTTTGTTTCTCTTCAACTCAAGCAGGAAGAGATTGAGAGGAAAAGAAAGCAACAGGTAACTGTATATATATAGTATGTTCTGTTACAGAAGAATTGTGTTTTGTTCATTAATGTTGTTTCTGCAATTGATGCAAATTTCTTTCAAATTGCTTCCATCTCTCTTGTTCTTGTCATGTTCCTACAAAAACCCTTGTGTTTGTTACATGGATCGTAAAATCCTTCTCTCTGGCAGTACTTTGAGGAAACGAAAACGAAAGCCCAAACCAAGGCTCAAAAGGCAAAAGAGAGACTGAGGCTTTTGAGAAGGAATCTAAGTTGCCCATTGTGAAGTAAAAAAGATGGTAATTAATTGGATTATTACTTTCTTATCTTCTCCAATCTCCATTAACATAAATATTCACATGCTTAAGGAATTACCCTTTTTGCAGTGCAAGGAGGGAGTAAAAGTGGAAGCCATGACAGAGGAATAATGAAAACAACAAAGGTCAGACCAGCGTACGTAGGAAAGGCTAACAGATGATGAGGGTGATGATGAGAAGAAATTCGATCATATTTTCATGGTGGGGTTTGGATATCATGACATAGGATTAATTAGCTTAAAATTGAGACTATATATTAATCACT
The DNA here is from genome assembly GCF_965113065.1 of Corylus avellana. Lineage (NCBI taxonomy): Eukaryota > Viridiplantae > Streptophyta > Magnoliopsida > Fagales > Betulaceae > Corylus > Corylus avellana. Next base: position 1,847,961 of record NC_142499.1, read on the forward strand.
AGATATATGATTAATGTATAAAAGCCAGCTGCTACACCTAGTACTGCATGCTGAAGTCGTTACACGTTTGTATTAATTCTTACTGTCTTTTTGAAGCTGGCAGACCAGTGTATGCTCTTATAGCTCTTGCTGCCTTGTAATTTGTACATCTTTGCTCTTGTTTTTTTCTCTGTCGAAGCCTCCCAGGATGGATGGTATATATATATATATACACATCTATAAACATAGATTTCCTCTGCCATCTTTGCTCTACAAGTATATATCCCTTGATTGAGTAATTCTATAAGTCCGTTTTGTATTCCTCAAAAAACGAGATAGCATTTAAAATTACAATTTTATCAAAATTTAATAGTGATCAATCACAAGGCTAATGGTGATTTTAAGAGACACATAATCATCCTTAGAAGAACACAAGAGTGACACAAAAATGGACATTTAGCATTACTCATCCTTGATTAGCCTGCATGCATGCGGGATATCGTCAAATAACATCTTTTGTCAAATAACTTCTTTTATCCTTGAAAAATGTTCTTGTTTTTTGTGTTGAACAGGTAATTATAAAAAATTTTAATTAATTATTTATCAATTGTTAATTTTTTTAATTATTTATTTATTAATTGTTAACAATTAAATTATGATCAAGAACAATATAATTAACAATAAGACATGAACGTTCTTAATTTTTTATTTTATTAAGATATATAAGTGGTGATTTAATTTATATAGTAAAGCAGAGAAAGACATCACGCTCCCAATCAACCATTTATGTTCCACATACGATGACGGGTCTCAATCTCATGTGGGAACGGCTTTTTGGAACTTACAAAGAAATGCTTGCCATGTCTCTGCTCGATCGCAACCGTATAAGACTTAAGTCTCCCTGAATATATTTCCTGGAAGTTTAAGGCAACACCTTTTGACTTTAGACAGCATTCCTTTCAACGTTTTCCTGGAAGATGTGAGGGCTTCACTTTCCTTGCTTTCAAGGGCTATAAAATAAGACCCATCATTGCTACCTTAAAGCCTCATTACTATTTACTACCAAGAAAAAATACCTCTTTCGCTCGAGTTCCAAGCCATGAGTAGAAGGTGTGACCGTTGCCTTTTCAAGTTCATCTTCTACTTCCTCTTCTTCCTCATCATAGCCAGTTTCATTATCAGTGTCGGAAGCTTAGTCTTCTGGCTTGTATTCACTCCGACCGAGGTCAAGTTTCGCGTCACCAAGGCCTCACTCACGCAATTCAATTACACCGCCGTTGCCGCCAACAACACGCTCAACTATAAACTGGAGCTCAACATCACCCTCAGAAACTCCAACAAGAGGGTGGGGATATACTACCACCGCATCGAAGCCATTGCTTATTACAAGAAAAAGTGGTTCTCTACGGTGAGTTTGACTCCATTCTACCAAGGGCACAAGAATACGAGTGTTCTAAGACCGGTTTTTGAAGGGCAACAAGTCCTATCGCTTGGGACTCGCAACCTCTCAAAGTTTGATTCCGAGAAGAGTGGTGGGGTTTAAAGTATTGATATAAATCTCGCCGTCAAGATAAGGATCAAGTATGGTAAGATCAAGACTCGCCGATTCAAGCCGCGGAAGATCGATTGTCCATTGAAGGTACCTTTGAGCTCTAATGGAATACTGAAGGTTTTCAGACAACCAAGTGTGACAATGTTTATTTTTTCTCAGACCCTGATGCTATAGTCGTATGAAACCAACCCAGTCCAACCAGAATGTCAAACACATTGAATTATATGTTAATAAGTTTGGATTATTCATCCCAGAAGATAAATAAATAAGTTGGATCGTTTTTTTTTTCTTTTTTTTTTTCAGATTGAAAAAATTATATATCCTCAATGCATGTGGATCACATTAATTATAAGCATTAATTCTTGCAGGACATCTAATTGAATAAATTTATAAAAAGAATTGCAGACCAATCCCATCTCTTTTAACATGGATATTAACATAAAAACAAATGGAAGTATGGAACATACAAAAGAAAACATGGTATGAAAAATGAACAAACTCATCTCTCTTGGTAATGAATCCGTAAATCTACAATTGATAAGAATTGAAAATTTATTTGGAGTGGAAAGAAGCATGCATGTTCCAGATTTCTTGAAATGGACGAGTGTTGAAGATGACAAAAATCTTCTTCATGGAGTATCACAAACCTTCTTCTGGTACTACTCATAACCAACCAAAACTTTTGAAAGTATAACCAACCAAAACTTGGACAGCCATCAATGCAGTTTATCTTAGCTTCTACTCATACTCAAATTGAACCTCTACATGGATATATTTTCTCATGAGGTTTACAATGGATGAGGTGAAGCTGGCAAGGATGCGGCACTCTTCATGGGTTTTGGCCTCAGAAACAACACCATAAATGACCAACTTCTTCAACTTGGGGCATCTTCCTAAAAGTCCTGCTACCCACTCTGAGAAGAAATCAGAAATTACAGTCCATCCAAGTTCTAATACAACAAGATTCGCCAAATGAGATGACCCCTGCAAGCCATAGAGAAGTACTTCAGCTCTTAGATCATAACTTAAGGACAGGTGGCTTAACTGAGGGAAGCAAACTGAAAGAGTCTCCACATCCACAACCTCATCCTCATCATCCTCATCATCAAACACAACAGTCCACAGCCTAAGCCTCCTCAACTTCGATGATTTAGAGATCATATGGCAAAACTTCGGCCACATCATTGTGAAGTTGCTAACATCCACGACCTCAAGATTTTCTGTGTTCTCACCAATATCAAAATGGACTACACTTACATCATCAATCTTCAGAACCCTCAAGGTCCCCTTGCCAATAAGCTCAAAGCACTCGAGGGGACAATCTTTCAAGTGCAGCTTCTCAAGGCTGTCAGCCTCCAACAAAAACTTGTCCAAACTGATTGCTTCAACATAAAGGTCCTTCAATGAGGGACTGCTCAGCTCCATAGTAGCCTGTGCATCTGACATTGCAATATCCGGATTAACAAGAGCCAAAATCTCAAGTTTTGGACATGCAGTGAGCAGAAGGCTCAAATCCAATGCCGAGATGCTGACATAACTTAACAAAAGTGACTTCAGACAAGGAAATTTCTGATAACTGGGTTCAACACCCATTATAGAATTATGAGCCAATGCCAATACTTCCAGCCTTTGTCGGCCGCTTTTCTCTATAATATTAACATTAGGACTAGTTCTTACATTATAATGCAGTTCACGCAAAGTGTCCCTAGTATACATGAGCCAAGCAATCACAGGGGCAGCCGAGAACTCATCAACATCGTCTATAAAAATCGATAAACACTGCAGCCCTTTGGTTTGGAATATCGTTTGTGTTATAATAATCTCCAAATCACTCGCTGTTAGATCATGAAAGACTGGCCAATCATTGGAATTGAACGAGAGAGTGTGGAGGTGATTTCTACAAGCCTCTCTCCATTTTCTACAAGTTGTGGACGCAATCACCACATCTCGAGCAGCCCTTAGCCACGACAGTATGTTACCAATGACTTCAACAGGAAGGTGCTCCATACACAATGAAGACTGAGAGCAGCTATTGCTTCCAGATGTGAACATGGAGAAAGGCCAAGCCTACAATCTGATATTCTCAGAGCAGAAAAGCAAAAGGACCATAATTTATCAGAACCAAATTTCAACATGCCAAAGTTGCATAAAGTCATAATTGTCTTCATACAAAAATTCTGCAAAAACCCAGATCAATATCTACAAGTATCTTTGCGATAAAACCCAACTGATAAATTGAGATTCGATCAGTGAAAATCATTGGCACGCAGACATAAGTCCCAAAAGCCAGTAGAGAAAACGAGAACATTTTACATATTCTGGGTATCACATAAATATTTAAACTTTGAAAGTTCCCAGAGATTATGGACCCGAAAACAATGAAACAAACAATATGTTCCCATGAAATCCAATCACACTTCAGAAATCAGGGTATGACTGCTGCTAGGAAATAATACATTTGATCAGATTTCAATAACATTTTCATCAATCTAATTTCCACAATCAAAAAGATAATAAATTTATATACAGAACTAATAAACACAAAGCAGAAGTATGGGCGGCTTACCAGGAGACTGTGACGACCATGATCTCCCTGAAAATCGAAAACCAGTGGTCCGAAGTCGCAAACGCGTGCCACAGAGAGAGAGAGAGAGAGAGAGAGAGAGGCGTGTAGAAGGGTGATCGTGTTTGGGACTTCAGAGGAGAACTCAACGAGTCAAGACTCAACAGGGGATACAATTGGAATTTCGAATTTGATTCACGGAATAATTTTAAAAAATAAAATAAAATAATAATGCTTCTATTTCCTTTTGTTTTTTTTTTTTTTTGTAAGTCGCTTCTATAGTTTTATTTACATAAGTGCAATGAAAAACAGTATATGGCTCTCTTCTCTCTCTATTTTTCTGGAAGAAAACAAAGGAAGCTTCAAAATCAAGGCTTATGTCACCCCGATTTCAAAAAAAAGGCTTATGTCACCCCACCCCACATAGCTAATTATTATAAGTTTCTTATGGGCTGGTGTGAATATAAATTTATAAGAGATTGTAATAAAATATTTTGACCAATTACAATACTGAGGTTTTTATTTTGATTTTTGTTTTTGTTTTTTTGTTTTTTTTTTTATTTGCTTCGCAGCAAGAAGAATAATGATAGGGCCAAAAATTGATTTAACTTTTAAAATTACTGTTGAATTTGAATAAATTATTATTGAATTTTAATCTAATGGGGATGTTAAAAACCATATCAACTTTAAAAGGATAAAAAAATAATTCCTAACATTACTCTAAAAAAAGAAAGAAAGCTAGAGTAGTCGTGAAATAGAAATAATGCTATACACGCATTACACAGGGATAAGTTCTGAGAAACCACATTAGCTTTGGCTTTTCAGTTATTGAGAAGAACGTGATACTGAAGCCAAAATTAGCACCGATGACATAGCTTCATTTCAACAGATTTTACATGGCAGCTGCTTTAAGATGTTCCAGTTCTTTCCACTATAACATTTACATCAGCAAAACATATGGCAGGATTACAGAAAGTTCGTGTAAGCCCAATTTGCACCGGTTTTAGAGAAGAATGTATTATACACTGAAGCCCTGTGACTGTGGTTGCTACAAGATGTCACCAACAGGAGAAACTTTTGAGTAATACAAGTATTAAATGAAGGGTTCCTTAAGTGTCTTTTGATCCATCACAAGTTCAACTTGATTGTTAACCAGTGCCCTGCTTTGCAGCTGGAGAATTGGAAGTTGTCATGAAAGATTCACCGCAGCCACACTGCCCTTTAGAGTTCGGATTGACAAATATGAACTCGGACCTGACGAGGAAAAAAATAAAATACAATTTGAAATTGATGCAAACACGGTGATGTAACAGTGAAAGGAAAAACCATATAACTACCACAAAATTAAGCAAAATGGATATTTCATTCACATTAGTGCTTGTGGCATAACAGATAAAAGAACAAATATTTATCAAGGTCACAAGACAGACTCTTTAGTGGATCGAGTCAAACTCAAATGGCACATCCTGAGCAAAACACAATCTAGGAATAGGTAATAATTGCTTATTTTGCTTCATGCGGAATGGCGATTCAGATCCAAGCACACTCCATTACAGAGAGAAGGCAAAAAGATGATATATAGGATATAGCCATGCATTCCTATCACATATTCAAAGTATATAAGTTCATAAACACCACCCCTTCCCTTTCCCCCAAAGCAAAAAAAAAAAAAGAAAAAAAAAAAGAAAAAAAGAAAAAAAGAAAAGTAAAACATGAAAAAATGAGTATACCTGAGTTTGTCATCTACAAAATCCATCTTGGTCCCAATCACATGCATGAGGGCCTTGGGATCAATCAGTATCTTTACACCCTTGTCCTCAACCAATTCATCAAATTTCCCCTTCTCATCTATCATATTGATAAGTAAAATGAAACTAAGAACCGGTTTAATAAAATACTTTCAAGAAAAAAATAAATAAATAAATCAGTTCTTTTTGGATTTGGATGAGTAGAGAAGGAAATTCAATAACTCATAACATATTCTAGCACATAACAATCAAAAAAGTTGGTTAGATAGAAGAATAACACGTACATGTGGCAGGAAATTTATCATGAAATTATTTCACCCATTAACATGTATAATCATTTTACTGTTGACATCAATACAAGGAGCACACCAAATCATAGGAAAGTCAACCTGTCTAGATTTCAGAATAAAAGATTCAGCAACATACTTCTTTTATACTATATATCTTATAGTTCACTTCCCACATACACTTGAAGCATCAAGACAAGGTTCAGCTGATTTTCATCTCAAATCACAAAGTGCATGGTTTTCTAGGGGCTTTTTCTTCAAAACTTCAACAAGATCTTTGTCAAGCTAAAATATTTTCAATTGAAGTTTGATATAGATGATTCCTACCAACACACTTCCAACAGCATGATTTTACATCTGTATCCATTGACAAGGAAGATCGAGATGCAAGTTTGACCTTAATTCACATAATTTCTAAGATTTCTTCTTATGTGTATCTGTAGGTTCTCGTATTAAAAAACAACAAAACAAAAAACTTAAACTGAGAAACGATAAGGAAAACCATCCAAAGGCATCTAGGAAAGGAATGATGAAGAGAACTGCTCTTCATCCTTGATCTGGTTCCCGATGGTGAAGCTATACAACACACACCATCTTGCTTTTTTGCCTGCGTCTGAACTGAAGGGCTGTATTAGTCCACTTTCCAGTTTATAGGAGAGACAATACGCTGCTCTTAGGTAAGATATATGCCATAGATTATGTCCTAAGGCTGCTTGGAGGACTATCAATCAAAAACAAAGAGTTCCCTCAAAAGCCCTAAGAAGACCAATAATTGGTCCATTAATCTTTGCCTCCTAACTAAGCCAATACGGTATATAATAACCCATAAGGCTACTCAAAGAGGCAGTGAATTTTTGAAAGAAGAAAGTACAACACCAAAGAAAAAGATATTAAAAAATTCAGTTGAAAACAGCCTTTCCCACAGAACCCTTGTGCTTCTTGTTTGCAGCATGGATCTGTTTGTTAGTAAAAATATTTAGAGAACAAAGAGAGCAATAGAGATCAAAACCACCGCCAGAGAGCTGGTCTTGTGCACTAACTAGCCAGAGAAAAGAACGAAACGAACTTTCATTGCTGAAAATCGTCAAACCCGAATACTAATCTAATCACAGTCCTTAAGCATACTTTTATACCATCAACTACTAACCCGAACCCAAATCCCATATGATCAAGATCTCTGAATGCTCATTTATCAAGAGGCCAGCTAAAACCAAAAATCAATGTGGTGTAGGCACGTTGGATCGCGGTGTCAAAATCTGCTACACCAACCGAACATTTTATTATGTTGAAATGACAACTTAGATTCATAGCAAATTGATCTTTTCCCAAGTTAACCCAAGGCCATAATTTCCTCAAAGCTTCGCTCTTTTACCGTACTATAGAACATAATCACACCCAATAATAAGCACACTAACAATAATAACAACACTGTTGAGAGCACTTACATTCATTCAGATCCCAGTGATAAAATCAAAGCCAAGCCAAATTATTCTACAAACCACATATTTCCGTTACTAAACTGTTAACATCTGATACTTCATAGGGCACAAATCTTAGCTTCATCAAATACACCCTTTTCATTTTCCCTAATTATTTGCACTTCCAAACGAACTAAAACCTTAAAATTTAAAGATCATCGAAAAACTAAAAAGCCCAAATGCAAATGTGAGATTAAACTGCAAGTTCATGGAGATCCACCTGCGTAGTTGAGAGTGTACGACAAGCCGTTGCAGCCGCGAGCCTTGACGCCCAGTTTGAGGAAGGGCCGCTGGCGCTGCTGTAGCAGGTTGCGTATTCTTGCGGCGGCAGCGTCCGTCAAGCTCAGGGCTTGGCGCTTCGCTGCTGCGGCTCCGATCTTCTCTCCCGCGGCCGCGAGAATTCGAGAAGCCATAGTGATCTTTTCCGAATCGTCCGAGCCCCCAATGCCGCGCAATTTTTTTCCCACGACGGTAATTTCGTTGTTTTCTTCGAGAACGTTCCAGTGATATCTGCTTTTTATTTTCGAAGTGATTTTTTATTGTGAATTTAAAAAGAGTTTTGACTAGTCCTGCATCAAAATAGTCCGATTTTAGCTCTTATCGGTTATTAACCGATAATTTTTGGTTAAATGATTTATTAATCGATACCGGACCAATAAGAATTTTAACCGAAATTATCGATTATAACGGTACACGGTTAAACGGTTCGGTTTAACCGTGAGCTTTATATTGATTTATTTTGTTGGGCCAAAAATGAGTTTTTTTTATTTTTGAGAGCCCAAATACTTTTTGTTGAGCTAAAATAACTTATTAAAAATGAGTTGTTTTAGGGCCCAAATACTTTTTGTTATGACCCAAATATTTATTTTTTGAGCTAAAAATTGAAGCTTTTTTATATTGATTCACCACAACTTTTTTTTTTATATTATAAAATACATTTTTCCAAAGCAAATTAACTAATTAACATAATGAATGCTAATTAGACTAACAAAACTAGTTAATGAAAAATGCTTTCACCAAAGGCAAAGAAATCTCATCCAATGCCATCACAAAAAAAAAAATAATAATAATAATAATAAAACCTACCCAAACCCAAATTAAGATAAGGTTATATAGGTATATATATAATCTCATAACTATGTCGTTTTGGCATCCCTACTTAACAGTTTATATCGGTTAAACGGTTAACCGATATGAAATTTTTAACCGAATTAATAAGCATACCGGTATAAAAAATTTAATGGATAGGATATCAGTATATAGGTTACAGTTAATATCGGTTCGGTTGAAACCAGTACACGGCCGGTAATCAGTAACCGATTAATCTGCCCACCCTTAGTTTCGACGTCCTTATAATTCTCTCTCTTTTTTTTTTTAACAATTGAAAAGTGTTGGTTATTAAAAATCACTAACCGACTAGGGCGGTTGCGGTTAGCGGTTTTAGGGGTAGGGAAAGACGGTTATAACCGATAACCACCTTTATATATATATATATATAAATCGGTTATCATTTTGCGGTTATAATCAGTTATCGGTTGGCGGATCAATTGAACACCCCTACCCTTAATTAAGTTTTAAAATCCCCTCCATTTAACATTTAGGGACAAATAATATGAAGGAGGAATAACATAACATAGATGAAAAAGGCTCCCACATGAAACCCAAAAGATGAATTGGAATGCGACAATTAATTCTCCAAATAAACGAATTAACATTGGAATCATGGTGTGGGATCATTGCCGCTAAAAGTACAACCAGACTTGTGATATTATAGCGAAGGCTTTGGCATACTTTATACGCAGTAGAGTTCAATTGTGATTTGAAGCTACAACAGATTTATTTGGAGGATGATGTGATCCAAATAGCGAATGTTGTGAATGCCGACAAGTGCAATTGGAGTAAATATCGACTGGTAGTGAAAAATACTTTAGGGGTATGAAATACATTACAAAGCTAACTGATTAGTCATTTTAAAAGGAGAAGCTAATTTTGTTAGACATGGATTAACTGAAATTGCTATCAAATAGTTGTATTGTGACGTCGTTCTATTATAGTAAAGTGTTATTTCTGTTAGGTGATCTTGGGCATCTCTCAACCCCAAAAGCTAGTTCAAGAAGTGAGGCTTTCCCTCACACTTGTAAATTGACCACCAGCTTCTTGCACTACCGATGTGGGATAACCGGATAACCTAACAATTTTTTTATGAATATGAATGAAGTACAAAATTTATCTTAAAAAAAAAATTAATATCTATAATTAACTATGGTTATTTAAAATTTAATAATATCTATCATTATCCATAAAGCAAAGATTAATAATTTAAAGGTCTAATTTAGTAGTGAATCTAAATATTTCATGAGTACGACTAAGAAGATTTTCGGTATAAAAATCAAAATTATGAATAAATAAGAAAATTGTTCATGTCTTGGATCTTGAATCTACCTATTACTATTTATTTGCTGCACATTTCATTTGGACAAGGTTTTGTTAAAAAAATAAATCAATAAAAAAATAAATAAAGGGTTGATGTATACCAACAAATCAGTCCAATAAAATAAAAGTAAAATGATAATATATTATATAGCATTTCTCAATTCAAAAATCATTATCCTAGGTTTTGTCATTTGTATAAAGTTATTTGTCCATTTTTTTTTTGAAAAATGCTAGCCATACAACCACTTTACATGTTGACATGACAATGCGATGTAGGGCTACTATATAAGCATAGCATTTTATGGTAGACAATTATCTCAAACTCATCTAATAGGTGACCGACCACTCCCTTAAATGTTAAAGGATGATGAATTATCTCACCAAATTTTGAGGGCAGTGTGACTACTTTCAAAACCATTAGAAGTGATCGTAATTATCTAAAATAATTATAGTCATCGAGCACGATACGATACGTTTATTTTTGGTGGCCACCACATCATATTGGGTAATGATATAGTTTACGCCCGACGTGCATCACTGTTGATGCACGCCAAGCATAACATTTTTTTAATTATTATTTTAAATTTTTTTTTGTAAAAAAAAAAGCCGGCGTAAACTGTATCATCACTCCATCATATTAGTTGGGGGCGGTGAAGGTAGTGTTTCCTAAAGAAAAAAAAGAAAGAAAGAAAAAATTGTATATTTGATTGACGCTGCCTGACATGGCAAGGCCAGACACTGCCACGTCATTTTTTTGTTTTCTTTTCCTTTTTGAGCTCATAAGTGTCCTTGGCACTCGATTTTCGTTGCTGGCCGAAATACGTTCATTATCAACGGAAAGAAGATAGAGACTAAACCCCCAATAGGAAAGCTAAGTAACCAAACAGTGACTAAAACCCCAATTAGACCTCATGGGCTCGGCACCCAAATTCTTGTAGGAGGTTTGCTCTCTCTGTTTCCATAGACTCAGCTGTCACAGGTCTCTTTCTCAACAACCCAGGTGCCGTTTTTGCTTTCTTGCTTCATTTCGATGCATTTTATTGATGATTTTTGGTGTTTATTCTCTTCTGAATTTCTTGTCCAAAAATGGTGCCTCATTTTAGTATTTTAGTCGCTCTAGATTGTATTCTCACGCAGAATTTGGTGATTGTTGCTGGGTTTGCTACTGGGATTCTCATTGATTCTGGGGAACTTATCTTATACTATGCTGTACTGTTCTAGGGGTTACAAACAAATTAGCATTTCTGGATTCTTGTGTTTAGTGACTAGTTTAGTGACTAATCTGGTGTATATGATGTGATTTCTGATTTTGTTTTTGTTTTAGCGCTTATTGGCTCACTCCCAATCACATATAGACTGTAATTTCCATAATGTGGTGCTCTAATTATTGCCGGGTACTGTTTTGATCGTCTGCTTTTTATTAACAGGTCTTGGAAGAAAAAAATTGTTATAAAATTTGGAAATTTAAGCCATTTGAGGTCTTGAAATTTCTTGACACAATATTAGCTTTCTTGTCTCTGAGATCGAGTTTTGCCATTACGTGATGACTACTTATATGAGTACGAGTTTGATGCCTTCTACTACTCGAAACCCAACCGGGGTGTTAACTGTGCTTGGGAGAAGAGTATCAATTGAGAATCACTTTGGTAGAGCCTGCGGTGTGAAATTGTCTGAGGAGAAGAATGGATTTTTGGGTGGTCGACAAAAGTCAACTTTTCCTCAGTTTAAGTGTTGTTCGAAATCCCAGAGTGTCAGTCCCTATCAGAGTAGGGATCCTTTTCTGAATCTACACCCTGAAGTTTCATTGCTTAGAGGGGATGGGAACAATTCCGTGAACAACCCAAGAAGAGATAATTCAGGTGGCACTGTCACAGAGAATTTAGTAGACACTTCTAGTCCAAATAATCACAATGAAGCTAAGATCAAAGTTATTGGTGTTGGAGGTGGTGGATCTAATGCAGTTAACCGCATGATAGAGAGTGCAATGAAGGGTGTGGAGTTCTGGATTGTCAATACCGATGTACAAGCCATGAAAATGTCGCCTGTATTTCCTGAGAACCGTTTGCAAATTGGTCAAGAGCTTACTAGGGGTCTTGGTGCTGGTGGGAACCCAGAGATTGGCATGAATGCTGCGAAAGAAAGCAAAGAATCAATAGAAGAGGCACTTTATGGATCAGACATGGTCTTTGTTACGGTGGGTTTAACTTCTCTTCAGCCATTATGACTTCTCAGTGGAAACTGTTTTATATTGTTGTATGATTGTTGATGTTTTCTGACTGAAGGCCACTTTTTATGTCTTGTATCTGCTCATTTCTTAACTGTCTTGGACTAACATTACAAATAAGAGGAAACATCTTATAAAATAAGAAAAAGCAGGTAAATATTCTGGTCACACGGTGAGTGGGCCATCTCAGTGTGGCTTGCCTTGAATAATCTCTGATAGAAAGTTCTTTATTTTCTCATCAATTATTGTTATGGGTGTGTGAAAATACTTATTTTCTGTTAGATAATTCCTTATTTTTGACACCCCTTCTCCTCCCTAGTGGCACTGATTTTTAGGATTTTGGCTATGTTCATATCTGTTCTCTAATGTTATAAACTTATTAGATGGTTGCTGTGTCCAAAAATAGGTATCTATGTCACACACAAAACTTGTGTCCCTATCCATGAATCATAGGATTTGTTTTGTTAAAAACTAAGATAACGTGTGCTAGCAGCTCTATGTGTTTGCGCAGTGTTCGTATCTTTTTCTTATCTAGGACTTTAAACTTGTATATGTGCAGGCTGGAATGGGCGGAGGAACTGGCACTGGTGGAGCTCCTGTAATTGCTGGGGTTGCAAAGTCAATGGGTATATTGACTGTTGGTATTGTCACGACCCCTTTCTCTTTTGAGGGACGAAGGAGGGCAGTTCAAGCCCAGGAAGGGACTGCAGCTTTAAGAGACAATGTTGACACGCTGATTGTCATTCCAAATGACAAGTTATTGACCGCAGTTACCCAGTCTACCCCAGTAACTGAAGCATTTAACCTTGCTGATGATATTCTTCGTCAAGGTGTTCGTGGTATCTCTGACATAATTACGGTATGCGACCTAAAGAACCTGTTATAAGAAACTTTATATTCTTTCCTTTCCGTGGTTAACACAATATAAATAGTTAAAATAGTAGTAGTAGATTAATCGATAAATACAAGGAAAAAAAAACAGAAGATCCTTGATATGTCATTGCCTTTCTTTGTATTCCTCTAGACCACAATATTGGTTGTTGATTCCTTAGAACTTTATTCATAATCATAGAGAATGGTGCAAAGACTGTTGGAAAGGTATGCTAGCATTCTCTTTGAAAGCATCTTAATTTGTGATAGCCTCTATGCTGAAATAATTACTTAGTTGCTTCTGTTACTGTTGGACAAAAAGCATTTCGCTAAAATCTATCACCATATTGCATTAGATAATGAGGTAAAATTGCAGCTTTATGTTACTGATATTATGATATACTCTATGAACCTTTTAGAACCTTTAGCTTTTGGATGCTGAAACTCCTTAATGTGCATAGATTTCTCTAAATATGTTTTGGAGGCCTCAATGTGAGTAATATTTTATGAGCATTGCATTGGTGAATGATATCTCTGATACATCTTTAATTTGTTTAGGTAATCAGCATTGATGACTATTGCTTTATAAATCTTTTACTGTTTTTGAGAGTTGTGATTCTGCACTCTAATTGGTGGCGAGTCACCTTGATTGCAGATACCAGGACTAGTAAATGTGGATTTTGCCGATGTGCGGGCTATAATGGCAAACGCAGGTTCTTCATTGATGGGAATAGGAACTGCAACTGGTAATTTGAAGCTAATTCTTACAAGAAAATTTAGGATTTTGATATCGTGTTAAAAAACTATAATCATGAGTTGGGAATAATGATATCCTAAACCAGATTTACTGTATTGATTCTCATAGAAGAAAAACTTGTTTGATTTAGTGCTTTCTATTTACTTTTATATTTTAAAATGTTCCTGTAAAGTAATGCAGATTGTATCAGGAATAGTTCTAAATATTTTTTTGGTCTAACTGTAATTTAAGATGAGAAGGTAACATGATATTTATTGTTGGTTATGATGGATATTGGGGCTTCGCTTACCTGACTCTTTCCTAACCAAAACCAAGAGGGGGGGGTGGGTTTTCCTGAAATTACTCACAGCCAATGCTCGAAAGTGGTCGGATTTTCACTGGAAACAAGAACTTAATCTGGTAGGGGCTTATCTTGCCTAGGATCAGTTTTTCTAATAATCATTGCAAACATGTAGCTAAAGTGAACTGTACTACAACCTTCCTATTGTCAGAAAAGTGACCGGGTGAATGATGGCTGCCCATGGAGTGGGCATTGTAATAATTGTTGATAAATGAAATAGAAGTTATCCCTTTCTAACTGTATGTCCTTTACATTACCCAGTTTCAACCCACCTTTGGATTGCATGCTGTAAGTGGTGGTTCGATACAACACCACTTATCTTTATTAAAGTTTGACAAAACTTGATGGGAGTGCTGCATGGATTAGTTAGTTTTCAAATTCAGTTTGTGCAGTTGTCAAAGTATGGAAGGAATATGTAATGCAACAGTGGGTTTGGCAAAAAGTATAGAAGTGCAGATCCTATGCTTTTAGGCCTTCAAAAAGTAATCAAGGTTGTTAAATAGCAGTCTTTGCACCGCTTACAGTTTGATTTTCAAAGCACTCATACATGTACACACTAAAGGTTTTAGAGAGAGTTTTTTCTTCTTTTATATTTTGGTACATGAGAATGTTATGTCTGAATAGAACTGGAAGGAAGCAGATTGTTCACATCCAAGCATATGTTGGTTTTGTAACGATGCTTAGCTTGTCATGCTATTTGCAGTTCATTTGACTGAGCTTCTTTTATTAGATTTTATGGTCTGTTCTCATCAAGTGTGTACATAAAACACTATAATTTTTTGTGGTGCTTGTTTCTGTGTAGGGAAGACCAGGGCAAGAGACGCTGCATTAAATGCCATACAATCACCTTTACTAGATATTGGTATTGAGAGGGCGACTGGAATTGTGTGGAATATAACTGGTGGAAGTGATTTGACCTTATATGAGGTACTTCTCTCTTGCTTTCTTTGGCATTTTATGAAAACAATCCCATGTGCATGAGATTTGATGTCATGTTGGTAAGAGTAACACCAAATATATTGCAGGCTAAAGTTCGCTTTGTCAATTCTTAGAATGAAGTGCTTTATGGATTGTAAGAATTGTTGTAAGGGTTGCGTTGCACCTCAGGCCACTTATTTAAGCAATTATTTCAACAACATTTCTTGATTTACTTGAAAAATGAGATGAATCAGATACTTATAACTTGTCTTCACATGTTATCATTGTGTTAAATTTTTGTAGACGTCTTGGTGTTGCTCTTGTGTCTTTTCTTTTTTGATTGTTAAACTTCACATTCAAAATTATAGATTAAGCAGACGCTGTTGTGAAGTATATATTACCCATTCAAATTTATATTTAATTTATTAATTTTAACCTGCTGGAGAGATGTTGCAATCTCATTCCTCAGAGCCAACTAGACAAAAAAATGTATAGTTGGAAGGAGATCATACTCACTAGGTCTCTCTTCATCACGGTCAAGCTCTATTATAGACAATGTGATAATCTCTCTCGCTCTCATCAATTTCCATGTGGGTATGGTCACAGGTAAATGCTGCAGCAGAGGTTATATATGACCTTGTGGACCCAACTGCCAATTTAATCTTTGGAGCAGTGATAGATCCGTCACTCAGTGGTCAAGTATGTTAGCTTAAACTAAGATAAGCAGGGAAAACTTCTATTCATCTGAATACATGATGGATTTTATATGTTTTGGTTCTTCATTCAGGTCAGTATAACTCTAATTGCTACTGGATTCAAACGCCAAGAAGAAAATGAAGGCAGGTCCCTCCAGGTATTGCTTCTCTCTCTTATCTCTGTCTCTTTCTTTCTCTTCTTTCTCATTACCAATTCTGCTGGGTTTTGGTCAATATGCAGGCTAGTCAGCTAGCACAAGGAGACATCACC
This sequence comes from Corylus avellana, assembly GCF_965113065.1. Lineage (NCBI taxonomy): Eukaryota > Viridiplantae > Streptophyta > Magnoliopsida > Fagales > Betulaceae > Corylus > Corylus avellana. The sequence goes on from NC_142499.1 coordinate 1,864,076, forward strand.
CCTGGATTTAACCGGCGAGCTCCCTCTTTTGCTGATGGTGGTTCAGTGGAAATTCCAGACTTCCTAAAGAAGAAAGGGCGCTCCCGCTATCCAAGAGTCTAGGATTTCCCAAAAAATACTTCTCCCATTTCCTTCATATCTTCTTTTCCTTCCTTTTCTCTTCTTCCTTGTTAGGATATCAAAGTACACCTTTGGCTTTGTAGGTACTAGATCTCTCTATGCTCTTGTTAGTGGTTTCTAGCTCTGAGAAAATTAGTCCTTATTTTTTTGATTAATAGCTACGAGTAAGTTCTGGTTTGTTTTGTGCTTAAAGTTGAGAAGAATTTCTGTTAATAAATGGCTTGTACAGAGTTACACGGTTTAAAAGAGATAAACCAATGTAGAAGCATTAATGGTTGAATGAATGTTTTTGGTGTTATATGGTGTTCCTGGGAATCTTCTACCTCCCCCTTGTCGGATTTTGACATTGAGCTTTAATTTTTCCGATCGGTGGGCGTGCCAAAACCATGTATCTTCCTAAATAATTCTTCCAAATAACTGCAGTTCTCCCCTCAATCATCTCATTTGTACCGATTTTTATTTTCTTGCAGAAAATTTCCAGCGACATAATTTAAATTTCTACATGGTATCCGGGTTAATTGTGAGTTAAGCGTGTTGACTTGAGATTGACCCTTTTTATTAATCGGGTAGACTCAAATCTTATTACACTAAATCTCAATTTGCTAATTTTGCTTTGAGTTTGTGAATTGTGGCAACAATTGTCGACCCTAAACTTCATGATGAACTTTCTTAGTTTCGCGTTTTAACATAAGTAGTTTTTAGCTAGTTTTCTACAAAACGGCTCTATGCTAATTTTTTGGGCTTGGCCCAGTAATTAGTTTACGATCGTGTATCCACCTTGTCTATTAACTCTTATTGTGTTTTTAATGGACAGTTTTCTTTCAAATTATTAAATTGACATGTATTTTTAAAGCATGTAATTCTCACATGTATTTTTAAGAGTTCATATTAGTTTAATAGACTGAATTTGAAAAATATTCTCCAGTCCAATTTGAAAGAAAACTTTAGGCCTGTTTGGAATTACGTTAGAGTGCTAAAAAAATATTTTTAGTACTTAAAAGTCCTTACCAAACAAAAGTTGGCATATTTGGTAAAAAATTCAAATAGTACTTTTTTGACATTTTTACTCTAAAAAATAAAAAATTGGCAAAAATGCACTTTTGACAAAAGTTTTAAAATGAAGCTTTTACAAAAAAAACGTATTTCAACTTAAAAGCTCTGTTTCTCAAACGCAATTCCAAATATGCTCTTTATTGATTGTCAATAGCTATAAACATCCAAGTTTATCATATTGACATGATCGTGTTTCCAGCACCTGCAATATGGATTTAAGTTACTGGTGAGAAGAGAACGATCCAATCCAATCAGGAAATGGATATGGGGATATCGAGCCAGCCCAAACGGATGCGAGAAATTTGTATCTAATTATCAGAAAATTGAGTACTCTGGCTCACCACCTGTGAATGGGTTCTCCAGTTTAAATGGCAAACAATCAGTCAGAGAAGCTCTGCAGTTACCCAGAACTCCTAGGCCGTGAATACCACTCATGTATTCTGGGCATTGACTTGAAAAATTCTCAAGGAAACCTTACCAATAATCTCCACAGGAACATGACCCCTCTGCAAAATGGTGAAATCTGCTGTTATCCCTGAGAATAATCTTTCTCCCAACCACCTTGGAAATGTACTTAATTGCAGAATGGCAATCCAGACACACCCGTAAATTTTTCTTCACAATGATTGGCTTCCCAGCTGGAATGCTAAGGAGTGCAAATGCAATAGCTATCCTCTCACTGTGATGATGAAGAAGCTTCTCCTTCATACTATCATCCATATCAAATGGAATAGAATCTGTATAAGGAACATACCCAGCTTTTCTTATCTGATCAAAAAGACTGTCAAGCTTCTCATATATTTCTTTCTTTTGAGGGTGAGACCAGTCTTCAGCTCCAAAAATATGGGTTTTGTTTCCAGCATCAACCCAACTATAACCTGGCAATTTCTTGACATTGTCATCTCTCATCATCTTCCTTATATTCCTCACGCCTTCCCATTGCCTTTCTTTTGCAAGTATATTGGAAAGCAAAACATGTGCACCACTATTTTCAGGTTCAAGCTTCATCAGTTTCTCAGCTGCAAGTTTGCCCCTCTCCTTGTCACCATGGATCCTGCAAGCCCCGAGAAAAGAACACCATCCAAAAGCATTTGGCTCAATTGGCATGTTGTTGATAAATTCTTCAGCTTCCTTAAGCTTTCCAGCTCGGCCAAGTAAATCAATAACACAGGAATAATGTTCTTCTCTAGGCACTACACCATAAGTCTTCTCCATGGAATGGAAGTACTTTAACCCTTCCTCTGCTAGTCCAGCATGGCTACACGCTGTTAAAAGACTGACAAATGTTATTGCATCTGGTTTCACTTCTTTATGGATCATCCTATCAAAAGTTTCTATAGCACCTTTTCCTAAACCATGCTGCGCAAACACACTCACCAATGAATTCCATGCAATTTCAGCCGGGTCTCCAATCTCATCAAAGACCCTGATTGAGTCATCAAGCAAGCCACATTTCCCATACATGTCAACAAGAATTGAAGAAACATAAAGGTCGGTATCAAAATTAAATTTAACCACTTGGGCATGGAGTTGGGTTCCTTGTTCAAGTGCAGCCTGGTTAGTACAAGCCTTGATCAAGCTAGAGAAAGTGTACTCATTAGGTTCAACTCCCTGCCTCCGCAAGTCAGCAAAAACATATAATGCCTTCTCGATCTGATCCCTCTCAACATACCCGTCAATCAAAGAAGTACAAGACACAACATTTCTACCCTCAGATTCAGTATCAAACATATTTGAAGCACTTTCCATATCTCCTGATTTTGCATACATATCCGTGAGGGCATTCCCTACAGCAATATCTAATTCAAATCCCAACTTCACAACACTCGAATGTAGTGACTTCCCAAAGTTACAAGCCTTAAGTGCCCCACAAGCACTTAAAGTACTACAAAGAACATGTTGATCAATCACAAAACCATCATTGATCATCCTCTTATAAGCTAATAAAGCTCCCTCAAAATTACCATTCTTTGCATACCCATCAATCAAAGTGGTCCACGACACCTCATCCTTACATGGCATCTCCTCAAAAACTTTACAAGCCTCAATCATCGCCCTGCACTTCGAATACATATCCGCTAAATTACTACCCACAAACAATTCATAACCAAACCCACATTTTAAAGCAAGACAATGCATCTGCCTCCCAATCTCAATCCACCCAAGAGAAGCACAAGCTCGAACAACACTCGAAAATGCAAACTGGTTAGGGCTTTCCCCAGCATTTTGCATTTGACAAAATGTCTCCAACGCTTCTGGAAGCCTCAAGTTTTGAGAAAACCCAGTGATCATCGCTGTCCAAGAAACTATGTTTCTCTGAGGCATTGTGTCGAACAGTTTCAGAGCATGATCGAGGTATCCACATTTGGCGTACATATTGAGGAGATGGTTGGTGAGAAAGGTGCATAGTGGGTACCCGGCGCATATTAGCTGACCGTGGAGCTGCTTCCCTTTGTTCAACTGTCTGGTTTGTGCGTAGGTTTGAATAACTTGGGCTATGGTGGCAGAGTCCCAGAGCATGAGCCTGCTCGATGCTTTCATAAGGAGGGGTGTAAAAGCAAATTTTGGAAAATAATTTGAACAACTTATAAAAAATATGGGGTAATGTTGTCAATGTATTATGTTTGATTTTCTGGGTACCTAGATTGCAAAAAGCAAACGGCCCATACTTCCAACTTATTTTGGGCCCTAACTCTTAATCACACAACCCGCAACTACGTCCCGTAATTGACATGCACGACAGTCCACTTTATTGACAATTGGCACTTACTTCATAGTAGTATTTTTTTTTTCTTTTTGACAATTTCACTCACGTATTAATATCTAATAACTTATGATATACATTCACCTTTACGTCACATCAAAATATTTTTTTGAAACAAAAATATGGTATGAATTTCTCTTTCGTAATTTGGGTGATAGAAGACCACATGTATTTTACTGCTACCTATTATTTGTTTCCATATGCAGTCGGCGGCCCACTCATTTCCCAATCCGCCATATGTTTTGTGTTTGCTTTAGCTCTGTGGTTTCCTATTTGTGATTTTTGTATCCTTCCTTTTTCATTACGTCACATCCACATCGTGGTTTGATGTTTACTAAACACAGCCTGACACTAACCCTAACCCCTTTTGAACTTTTAAAAGAAATTACGATATAAAAGAAATTATTTAATTATTTAGTGACCGATATAATAAGTATTATTTAAATTATGACGTTAATTTGAAAGAAATTTATAATAATAATTGTAGGACCCGAACATTGTCATTAAGCAAGATTGAAATTAAGGAATCTTTGTACCAACGAGTCTTATCAAAATTTGTCAAACTTTTTCTATGAATTAGAAAAAATAATAATAAAAAGTGAAAAGACAAAAATACTAAAAGAAAATTTATCAATTAAAGGCAAATAAGGCGGTGGAACATGATATTTTTAGCTTCATGGGTAGGCCCATGGGCTGCGAAGGAAGACATGCCCACGTGACCACCGTGCTCATGTGACATTTGGATTTGATTGTTAACGTATTTTAGAAAGAGTTCGAAAAATTTGTTTACGATGTGATATAAAGTAGAAATAAATTTTTGTATTTTTATGAGTGCCGTATATTTGTTTGTTAGAATGTGTGATTGGGAGCCATTTACGTAGTTATGCAACTAGCTATATAGTATATTCTCATATATAGTATATTCTCATTTATGTATAGACAATTTTTTTTCTAGGGTCGAAAAAAATTGTTCTAATTTTATGGAAAAAAATATATATTTTACTCCTTAACTATCTACCCATTTGCACTTTTAACCCAAATGTTTAAAAAGTGACACTTTATCCCCTCTCAAACTTTCAAATTGTTGCAATTCGAACATAAACGCAAAAAAATTTAAAAATTAAGGGGTGGCCGACCACCCCTTAATTTTTAATTTTTAATTTTTTTAAAAAAAATTTTAAACTTGGGATGGGGGCATTTTGGGAAAAAAAAAAAAATCAGAATGGTCAAATTACAACAATTTGAAAGTTTGAGGGGGGTAAAGTGTCACTTTGTAAACAATGGGGTTAAAAGTGCAAATTGATGGATAGTTCAAGGAGGTAAAATGTATTTTCTCCTAATTTTATTTATTAGATTGAGATATGCTTTCAAAGCATGTGACTTTCACAAACGCATTTTTGAAAATGTGTATGAGAATTAGTTGCTTTAATTCATGTGACCATTTTATAGCTAAATTATATATATATATATATATATATATATATATATATCAAACTAATTTGAAAGAAAACACAAACAAACAAAAATTAAGAAAACATTGCTAGAGAGAAAAAGCTTGACATATAGTTCATATTCTCATTAGGTCTAAGACTGATGTTATATATTATATTTTTATCATATAATTATCTCATAATGTTGATATAGCGATTCTAACCAATCTTTGATTTTTCTTTTTTTAACAATAATTGATCTAAAGATTAATTGAGACTGCTAAATTAACAATATAAGATAATTATGAAAATAAAATTATAATTTATAGCCTTACTCTATGTCTAATTATTTTCCACGTAGACTGTTTGCTTACCAACCTTTTCAGCTTAATTAAGGTATGAATTTGTCTCATCCGTTTTATTCTTTTATTAATTGTCGTGTCACTCCTTTCTTTTCCTTCTATTTTGGCTGAATTGTTTGTCATCTAATTTGTTACGAACCCTAGGACCAAAATTTGCTAAGCAAAAAAAAAAGGGACAAAATTATGACAAGAAGAAGAGTACTGTTAATGTGTCATGCATGTTATAGATAACCCTTTATATATATATATATATATATATATATATATATATAGTCGTGATATAGACAAAGATATTCATCCAAAAATAACTAAAAACACAGAAATTTTTAGGGATCTTTTCGGGTTTCTGGTATGAAATAGAAGATCTAATAAAGAAAAAATACGAGAGAAAATTTTAAAAAATTTAGATAAAGCGGCCCATTTTAGCAAGTTGTGAGCGTGAAAATTTACACTTAATTTGTGTGAACCTTAATGAGTGAGCAACTAATGAGGGAGAGAGAGAGAGAGGGGGATTAGGGCCAAAGAAAAAGAGTGTATATTGAAACAAGTAGCACCAAAAATAAAGTGTGGTAGATGAGGTGTACATAGAAAGAAAATATCTCAATGAACATCCCAAAAAAGTCTTCATCATCTCATTAAATAAAAATAGGGTTGAATATTATTTTATTTTAGGTTCAATAGTACTATCCTTCCCCAAATCGAATCCTGCAACCCCATTGGCCAATGCCCAAAAATCACAACATTCTGCCCTAAAATCCACATCAACCTTACAACCCTCCAAAAATCCCTCCAAGGAATCCTCCCTAATTAATCCCATTAGAGCCTCTCTTTTTCCCCCCCTTTCAATTTCTGCATTTATCCAACTCCAACTAAACCACACAAATTGGCACCCACTCTCCCACAAGACACGTACCCTTTTCACTTACCATACAAAAGGCAACCACTTGTGGATGACGTGTAAACTAACTCCCCACCCATTCTCTTTGCTTCTTTCTTTCCCACACATAAAGCCAACCCCCCCATGTAAATCAAACACAACGCGAGCAATCCAGATCAGAAGAAGAAGAAGAAGAAGAAGCATTATTTCTCATACTGCATGAAAGAAAAACGCACCAGAATGGATAATCACGAGGACTCAGCTGCATGCAGTCGCAAGAAAACCCATAAGACTGATCAACAAGAGGATACACAAAGGTTGTCTTCGAAAACCCATCAGCGAGAAAAGTACGAGGAAACAGCATTGCCAGCAGACGAGGTATTACCAGCTGTTGCCGCCTCAGAGGCCGTGCCGGAGGACGGCGGACGTGAGAGGCTGAAGAAACATAGGGTTGAGGTGGCGGGTCGGGTTTGGATTCCGGATATATGGGGCCAGGAAGATCTGTTGAAAGATTGGATAGACTGCTCTGCGTTTGATGCTTCGTTAGTCCCCACCGGAATCATGTCGGCACGTGAAGCTTTGGCTGAAGAGGGAAGAAGAGCAAACTCTAGCGGATTAAGAATAGAAAACAGGTGTTGAATTTTTTTTTTTCATTTTCTAAGATCTCTCTTTCATTGTTTTCTCAATCACCATATTAATGCACGTACGTACTTTAATCCTTAGTTCTTGATACCCAAATGAATATATATATGCAATGATAGATGATTTTCTTTGTTGTTCTATCTCGACTCTAATATCATATTAAATCAAATCACGTAATATTTTATCTTTGATTAGCACATTAAATATTGCTAGGAATAATGTTTTTGTATGGACAAATTCTGGATGAGTCATTGATGTTTGCTCTGAAATTTGCTCAGTGAGGATGAGGAGCGGCAAGTGAACATATAGAATAATTTAAGGCAGAGTCAGAAAGCAGGGGCAGGATATTGAATATTATATTTATATATATAAACTTTTGAACTTTTATTTTTTGGGTTTGATGAATATTATCATATGGGGATTTTGAGAAGTAGCAGTGGTGCAATGGATCCGCCCATCCGGAGAGTAGGTATGAGGCGGCGGTGGTGGGGTGGTGAGGGTCCAAGCTATTGAAAAGTAGTTGGTGAAAGTTGTGGATGTGATTAGAAATTTAGAACAACCAGGATGAGCAACGTCTTTATCACTCAAAAGGAAAGAAAAAATATGCTGTATGCGACTGAGAATAATCTTATTCAAAGGAGTAAATTAATGCCCGAGTTGACTCAGATATTTATGTTTGTCTAGTGATTTCAAAACGTATTGTTTGAAAAAAATAGTAACTTTTAAAAGTAGTGTTAAGTGTTTAGTTAATTCAAAAAAAAAAGAAAAAAAGTGTTAATTGTTTAGTAAAATTACAGTTTGATGCTTTAAAATCTATAGTTTTAAAAACACATGAAATTTTGTCAATGTTTCCAAACCTTTATATATATATATATATATATATATAAGTGTACTACTAAATAGAACACTTTTCACGATTTTGTTTTTTAAAAAAATGTTTTTGACTTGCGAAATTTGAGGCCTAACACACTCTTAATTAAGGATAGTACTTTCATACCCTTGATAAAATCACATAACATCCTTTAAAATTAATTTGGTTTTAAAAACATGGTACTTTGCCTACTCTAACGTGTCCAATTTTTTTTTTTTTTTTTTTTAACAAGGACAAATCAAAGAGTTAGTTCGGACTGCAACCATGCAACGTCAACATTGTAGAATAGTTATAAAATCAAAATATGATTTCTAGCATTATTATTATTATTATTTAAAGCACTCTAAAATGGAACACTTTTTACTATTTTGTTTAAAAAGAATGTGTTTTTTACCTGTAAAATCGCGAAAGCAAATACACTCTTAGTTAAAGATAATATTTTCATACCCAAATCAAAGTAATGCTAATACATTACCCCTTATTTCCCCCCAAAGCCAATGTGACGTAGCCCCTCATAGCATTTGGTGTATAGAATTTTTTTTTTTAATTCGAAAGACTATGCCACATAAGCTTTAGGAGGATGAAAAAAAAAAAATTTGAGGGTGACAAATAGAATCACTCCTCAAACCCACCAACCAAGATTTCACTCTAAAGCAACAATTATGCTATTTATTTTGTTTATTGATTCACTAATGAGGCCTAACTCCACTTGATAGAATCAGATTTCGTACTTGAAAGTTGAACCCATACCTCTTGGATGGTACTTGGTTCAAAGTTATAGAGTGAGAGGAGAGATATACAGCTTTGTTGTGGACAACAATTTCCTCCATACTACTTCAATAGGTGATAAATTTCATCTCTCACATATTTCTTTTAATATTTTTGGAAGTCATTTATTGTCATTCTACTAGACTAAAAATCTAAACATTAATTTGCAAAAAACCCAAAGGTGTTAAATGACACTTGTCACTTATTAAAATAAGTTGGAGAAAATTTGTGTCCGTTGTTTATTGAACCATTCTTTTTTTTTTTTTTTTTTTTCTCAAAACAAAAAATTAACAAACTTAATCACAAAATAGTCAACAATATTTTCATCTTAATGTCACATCAAAACATTTTTTTTTTTTAAAAAAGTACCCTCCAAAAAAATGGATCCAATAAACTCAAAGCCATAATCAATCTTATAGCCAACTTATAGTTCAAACGGTCAATAATTCTGCTTGACAGTAATTACAGCCATATTTCCCTTATAAAGGAGCTTCTTTTATTAAGCATAATGCCCTTCTTTTATCCCCCCAATAGGATAAACTCCCTCCCTACACATGCGACCGGAGCTTGAAGCCTTGCCTTCACCCAGTACTGAGGGGGCCAACACCTTTTGGGCCGAATGCCATTGGCTGAATTAACTATCTTGATTTTCCACAAAGCTGCACTAATGTTGATTTTGTCTATATGAAACAAAAAATAACAAAATAGGAAACCGTAGCCGTTTCGACATACTGAAGCTAGCTCCATATCTTTAAGGTATCATCATCACTTGCAGAAGCTAGTAGCCATTTCCTGACAATTGAAACAATTAAGAAAAATGTTACTACACCGAAAGATGACTTGAAATATTGAGTAATGCTACTCTTTACACCTGCTAACGTGACGTATTTTAAGTGACTAACATGAGAAACCACTTAAAATATGGTTAAATCAGCCAGTGTAAAATGGTTGTAAAGAATAACATTACTCTTAAATATATTCATGGTAAACTGACAAATAGAACAAGCTCAAGAATACATGCTGACCTGTACATAGTGAAGCCAGCTCCCATATCTTTATTGTACCATCATCACTCGCAGAAGCTAATAGCCGTTTCTCCTGATCAATAACAATAATGTAAAGGAAAATCTTATCACAGATAAATGAGACTTCAAACATAGCCACAGTTAATAGTGGAATACAATTCCACCATGTTTGAAAGATTTTGTGTCAATGTGAATGGGATTGCACCCGATTTTTTTTAGACTCTACTAAGAATATGTTAGGGATTGTGTTAAGAAATTTAAAAAGTGCTTTTAGTATTTACAAAGATGTGTCAAGCAAAAATGGTTCCGTTTGGTAAAAGACTTAAAAAAGCACTCCGACTTTTTAACTCTAAAAAGGTTTAAGTGTTTTGGAAGAAGCTTGAAAATGAGGCTTTTTCTAAAAGCTCTTTCAAGCCTTTTTTTTTTTAATAGACAAAAGCTCTATTTTCCAACGCAATCTCAAATACACTCTAAAAAATCTTACCCCAGGGCTCCATTGCACTGAATTTACATCCATTTCATGGGCCTTCTCCTTCTTCAGCAGCAATTTATACAAAGGTCCATCAACCTGAGATAAAAACGCACAATGGAGTAGATCAACATAATTGGTAATTTCCAAACTCCATAAGAAAGCCAAGTAATCTAGAATTTCCAAGGATCTGAAGGGTCCTTCACGTTTATATAAACAATCGGCTAAATTGATTTTCTTAGAGACTTGGGTTATTAACCCCTTATCAACTTCACAAAGGTCAAAGGTAAATTCACTCTTATGTCTTAAAAGACCTATGAGAGGCGTATGTACAGAAGTTAGTTAGTGCAAGTAGATAAAAATGAGGACAAGAATATGAAATCAAATTGTTAAATTCAAGAAATTAATTAGATTTTTATCGCTCCAACTGACAACATGCCTTCAAACCAGATAAACTGACAAAGCAAGCGCCCTATTGCCTATCTCCGAAAAGGACTTCTACTTTCATGGTTGGAAATTAATTTAAATAAGCTTATTACTTGCAGGCAGAGTATCATTTTCTAATAATTCTTACTATAATTTCTACTATTGATTTGAAAACCACATTATCTGTATATGCTCTGGATAATGTCCCAATGGGATTTGTACAAGGATGGATCCGCCATGGAATTATAAAGAGTTTCTCAGGATACTAACATATATACCTAATACCCCTATCAATTAGGAGCAGGAAATAAACGTTAATATCACATAACCTAGAGGAAATTCTCCCTTTATCAAATATTTCGTCCTCAGTACACATTTGAGGCTAAGATGCATCGGGACAGTGGAGATCAATGCCCATTAACCATATCCCTTTCAGATAAAATGATGACAATGGAGCATTGTCATTGCCTCACTTGCGATGTCAATAAATAATAGCAATGAATGGAAAGGTGAAGGGATTTATTGAATACCAAACCGTCTTTGTTCTCCACAAAAAATCGTATGCCATCATCAGCTGCTCCACTGGCAATAATACCCTCACTGTCACATTCACATATCAAATATAATTAATTTATGATGGGACAATTTATTTGGGAAAAAAGAGAGAGAGAGAGAGAGAGAGAGAGAGAGGAACATAATGGAACAACTAAGTTATACAATGAAATAATACCAACTCCCTCACATAGGAAAAATATAATTTTATCAAGTTTGCTCCTTTTTTTCCCCTCTCTGAGCAATTGAACCAAAATCACTCAAACCCAACTCAATTGAATCCCTGAATTGTATATATATATATATATTTGTCTATGTTACATATTTTGGTTGAATGTAATTAGACCAAACGGGCTAAGCCTTTAATGTGTGTTCAATATGAAAGAAAGTTGGCTAAAACTAACTTGAATATTACATAGTATCCAATCTTTAATATATTTATTAATCTCTAGATGCCAAACAATTGTAATGTGGGTATATTATGACAACGATAATGATGATGATGATACGTTCATAATATTTTCTCTCAAGTCAAGATACCCTTCAGTACAAGAATCAAGTTTTTCAGACCGAGCATATGACTAACACTCAGGTGCCTTAACATTTGAGCTTTAACAAGAATCATATCGTATAACTACTACTCAATCGTATTAAGGATACAAGTAAAGTCAAAAACCTTAGTCTATCCGTTTTTTTTTTTTTTTTTTTCCTTTTTTCTTTTTTCAGCAAGTTAGGGGTGCAGGGTGTAAGCACAAGCCATGTGCAGTCATACCCACACTTTCTGTCATAGCAGAGCACAGAGACTATTTACTATTCACTATTTCTGTTAACCTTGCTAATTTAAAGTTGAAAATGGCGGGTGGAATGGATTTAAATCCAAGAAAAAAGTACTGAAATTGAACCCCATGTAGAACTCAAACGAGACAAATATTTACTGTAATTAGTTTTACTGTCACTTACCTTGACCAATGAACTGAGAAAATGGTTCGATCATGATAACCTGAGAGAGTACAGAGATGTCTCCTGAAAACACAAAAGAGGAACCTTGTTTAATGTGTGGATATGAGAAATCAGAAATCAAAAGACTCAGCCAACCACCTCACCAATCTGTCAAATAATTACAGGATGAACAAACTAACTTCAATTATGAAAACCAAGTTGCATAATTTTTGTTCAAGTCCTTTACAAGTATTGCTTTTCCCACTCTTGAAAATATATGATAGAAAGTTTAAACTTGAAAGCAATATATTCAGCAAAACAATACTTTCCTCCATACGAGTAGTGATGGTGGAAAGGGTGACCACGTGTGTGTGTGTGGTGGTGGGGGTGTTGGTTTTGCTCATGCTCATCTCTTATGGTGTGCGTACAGTGCAGAACATTCATATCGAAGCGGAAAAGGATTACAAAGAGGCATTGAAAAAGAATGTAAAGGAAGAAGAAAGAGAGAAGAAAATGAATCCAGACACAAGTAGACAAAAAATTAACAATAAAAACAAGGTGGAAAGAGAGAGGAGGAGGAAGTGATGGGGATTCAAACTCATGTGCCATGTGAACTGGCTAAAGAAACTCGGCCATACACATGCTTTCTAGTCCCTACTTTGTTGCTCAGTACTAACAGCACTTCCATGAAATATATCTTGTATTTTAGAATAGTAGGCGTTTAAGTCTCCCACGAGGAATTGGACACACACACACACATCTATGGTAACCTTCCATTTATACAATATCTCAAAACAGTATCTTAGAAGTTACCACATGTGAAACACAAAAGGTACATTCTGGCACCAAAAACAAAACAGCAAATACACATAAGGGAGCATATTCCTCACCAAGGAGCATGGCCATCACCAGAATGCATATTCATGTTGTTTGTTTCCCATATCTTTAGGGTAAGATCATCACTGCAAAATCAGTCAAGTACCATTTTAGTTCTCCTCGCCAGTAACATTTACCGAAATAGTTTCTTAACAATGCGATCAGCAGAGTTGGACAGGAGAAAGAACATCCCAGCTAGTGAGCATGAAAATGAGAGTTCACCTTCACCTACCTACATGAGACCATTTTGTCTCCACTAGCATTGAAAGAGAGTGCCCAAATGGTCGATGAGTGACCGCTGACAAGAAAACCAACCTAGATGAATTAGACTAAATCAACACATCGTTAATAAAATTGTTAAGAGTCCTATATAAATCCGTGCACACAATATCTATCAAGTCCAAACACATTACGAGCGCATTTGGCCCTATGATTTTGCAGGCCAAACACACGTTTTTAAACAAAATCGCGGAAAATATCCTGTTTGGCAGTGTGTTTTAAAAAAATGCACAATTTTAGAGATAGTTTAAGGCACTGGTTTTTCAATCTGTAGATTTTACCAAACACTTAACAAGATTTTTAAAAGTCACATTTTCATTAACTGCCTTTTGAAATCACTAAATCAAATGGACAGTGAGTTACAACGAGGTTAAGGATTCAAGGTCGCATACTTGTTAGGTTCACCTAAAGTCTGAACGCACCGCCAATCATCATCGTCATCCGCCCAAACCTGTGAGCAACATTGCTTCGCATCATAACTCCTCCTATCCAACCTCATTCGACTTGGAAACAAAACAATCAACATTGTAATCAAACATCTTGCTAGATACCTTAATCGTATTATCGTAACTACACGAAAACAAAACATCCATAGTCGGATGCCACTGAACCATCTTAACATCCTGAGTATGTCCCTGCAACACCGAAACACACTCAAACTCGTTCGCAGGCTCCGCTTCCCAAATCCATACCGATTTGTCTCGGCCACACGTTGCGAGCAGCGTCCCCCCCGCATTCCACGACACGCTTTTCACTTCATTTTCATGACCCTTATACCAAATTAAACACCAAATATTTACTAAAAATTATCAGGAAGATTAACATTAACGGATAATAGTGAAATAATGAAGAATTAATTACCTCTAAAGTGGCAACGCATTCGAAATCGCCACCAACGTTCTCCCAAATTGAAGTGGTGGCATCGAAGCTACCGGTGGCCAGTAGTTTCCCATCGGGGGACCAAGCGCAAGATCGGACGGTCCTGGTGTGCGTGTCTTCCAGAACCGCCTGAATAATCACACATGCGATCGTTATCAAAATTTCTCAAACCAATAAAGCGAAAAATTGAGAGCAAATAGATATAGAGCGAGCGAACCTTGCAGGTCCAAGAGGCAGACGAGGGGGAAGGCGCGTGCTCCCAGACGCGGACGGTCTTGTCGCCACTACATGAGGCGAAAACGAGCGGAACACCAGCAGAGCCGGTGGCTGGGTTCCACGCCAGGCTCCACACCCTGTCGCTGTGGCCTTCGAGCCTATCGAGCAGTTTCAGCTCGCACGCTCCTTCGGACAACTCCATCGAAGGACTTGCTTTCGTGCGCAGGTGAGTCAACGAGCTCGGGTTCGATACGCGCGGAGACGCGTCGGGAGTGAGGGGTTTGAGTACCGGTGGAGGAGCGTTGTGTCGTCGTGCTACTGAGTTTTACGCGTGTATGAAAAGAGGGTCGACGTCGTTTTGGGTTACCAAATTCCAGAAAGCCGCCGCTGTCCTTTTTCACTCCTAAAAACCGACCGCGTTTCAGTCCTCTACGGAAAATGAAGTGGTTCAAAATATTTTTCAGGGTTAATTTTTTTTTTTTTTTTTTTTTTTTTCATGTGCTTTGCGTTTTTATTAAATTGTTTCTTTCTTTTTTTTTTTTTTTTTTTAAAAAAAATGTCATAAATAGTCTTTATGCTTTCGCATGTTATCTTTTACTCTTTCCGGTAAAAAAAATTAGCACAAATATGTTTGGGTGTATGATTTTTTATTTTTTATTTTTTGTATTTTTTCAACTCAACTTAAAATTGTGAATATTGAGAAAAAAAATAGTTGAGGTTATGTTTTGATAGTTTAAAGAATAAAAAAATATAATTGTAAAAACATATAATTACAAAAATTAAAAATAATAATAATAATAAAAAAACAAATTTTAGGGTGGTTTTGAACCATTTCAATTCCAAAATTGATGGGGGTAGCCGAGCCACTCCCAACAACAATTTTATGAGTGGTTCGGCTACCCCTAAAAAATCACTTGGGGTGATTGAGCCACCCTCAGGAAGTGGATCGTCCACCCTTGTAATTGGTGGGAGTGGTTGAGCCACCATCAGTCGTTACTTTGTGATCTACCCCCAAGTTAGACAAAGGTGACCCGGTCATATTAGAAAGTTAGGTTGAGAAAAATTGAGTGAAGTTAAAATTTTTTGAATTGAATCAAGAGTTAGTAGTGTCAAATCAATTAAAAAAAAAAGAGTCATATTTTGCATTACATGTCTACTTGAAAGTTAGAGAACTTTTATTTTTTCACTATTATTTTATTTTTTTATGGATAACTTTTGAGGTCTATCACCTAAAAAGAGGCTAAAGTGTTTGTCGTATAAATGTACGTGAAATTCAATTTAATGATTTTATATTAGTCAATATTTGATTGACACGTTTCACGCACGAAGCCCAATTAGCCTGGCCCTTATGATCCGCATCCTGACCCGCCCATCTCCTTTACGGTCAGGTCCGCTCAAAGCCAACCCGTCCCAAAACCATTTACAATTCCAAAATCGACCTCCCAATACCATCCCCATTCAACGCACTCTGTAAACCCTAACGCACGAGATCAGGAGCGAGGAACAGAGACGCATACAGCAAGCAATCGCAATCGCCATGGATTCAGCGGCTAGAAGAAGCGGCGGTGGAGGCTTTTTCGAAGGGTTTTACAAGGTGGTCATGCGCCGGACCTCCGTCTACGCCACCTTCGTAATCGCCGGCGCTTTCCTCGGAGAACGAGTAAGGCTTCAATTTTGTTCACTTTTTTTTTTCGCAGTATTATTCTGTTTGATTTTTCTATTTCCATCATTTTCTGTTTGGTCGCCAAGAAATCTGAGGAAAAAGGCGAGGAAATGATAGATTTTTTTTTTTTTTTTTGAATCACACGGTCTGGTCAACATTGACTTTGAGTCTAGCAGTGAGCTCAGATCCATTATATGGTTATGTTATTTTTGATTGTCGTGTGACCGCGGATTAGAAATGTAACAAAAAAAAACGCTGAATGATTTGTTTCATAGTAATTTTCTCCATATTCAAAATTGCAATATTAGATTCCGTACATATTGTGAGCAACCAAATAGAGCTCAGGGAACTATTGATCGTTTTTGGTTGCTTGTGTTGATTGAGATAGCAGCATTAAGGGAAATGGATTAAAATGATTTTCGTTCATAATTTTGTGGGTAATTAAAGTGCTCTGTGTCTATGTTACTGTGAAAATTGAGAAGCTTCTTATAGTATTGATTGAAATGGGTGCAGGCTGTGGATTATGGAGTTCATAAGCTCTGGGAATACAACAATGTTGGGGTATGGCATCTATTGTTTTAATGTTTTACCTTAATTTTTGTTTTTTTTTTTACTCTTACACGCTTGAATGAATTTCACCGTGCTTTAGATGCATTATATAGCCATTTTATCTAAAATTTGCCCTTATGTGCCATAGAAATTATGTTTTTATTTTTTTTTTCCCTCTTCTGGACCTGCTATGGTGGAGCTCTAGTACTTTGAATGATTTGTGGTTACTAATGTTCCCAATAAGCCAAGCTGTTTTAATTTAGTTTCTGTTAGATGCAAATCGTTATACAAAAAAACACCTTCAATCGATTGAATTGTTGTCACCTACCTTTTTTTTTTTTTTTTTTTCTTTTATATGAACGATTCTTGCCATAGGACCAGAGGTTTTTCATTGGCATTATTAGATTTTTTTTCCTACACACACGTGGATGCTCATCTTGCTGTTGCACTTAGGATAGTTAGAATGAAGTTTCTGTTGATAATCCAATCTGAATTTGGATTTGAATACAATTCAAACTCAGATTGTACCATTGAAATTTACATTATAGTAGGTTTAGATCCTGTTTTATATTTCAATAAGTAAATCTAATTATTAGATCCTGATAAATTTGAAAGATTTATTCTGATTTACCTTAATCTTATCAGTATTTTATTCAGCCTTGTTATTGCAAATTGATTTCTTCTCTTATTCTATCGGGAGTGGATTGAAATGATTTAAGTTTTAGAATCAATAGACTCATATGCACCTTTAAGTTTGGAAAAGAAAGAAATTAAGTTTTCCCTTATATGTGAATTTGATATATTTTGTTATAAGATCGGTCAGTTGCAATACCTAGTTTGTAAAGTATACATTAGAAAGGAGTTGCCGATTTTGGTAATGATGAAAGTGTTGATGAAGCTTTGTTGCAAAAAATTGTGCCAACTTGCTTCTTAGTTATGTTAAATAAACAATTTTCCATGACAACCTCTAGTTTTGGAGTATTTCAAAATCCCGCATTTGGTTTTAGATTAATTATATCTCCTGATTCATTTGAAAGTCTGAACACCCATGCTATATTCGTAAGTTCTTCTGCCCCTTACAATAACTTACAAAAATGGAGCCATAATAAATCTAGAAATTTCAGTCTGTCCCAGGGAAATGTTAATATATTTCAAGTCATTGTCCAATTAGAGGTTACTTGGTATGCAATTGCATGCGTGCTAGTAGACAAATTACTTGAGGGGACCATTGATAACCCCTTGAGGGGACCATTGATAACCCCTTATTCACTAGATAATCTCTGCATTTGAATGATAATTTTATTGTCTTGCTGCAGAAACGTTACGAAGACATTCCAGTCTTGGGGCAAAGACCATCAGAAGAATGAATTGTTCTCTCCTTGGTGATTTTCTAAGTTCAATACATTTTGGAAGTTTGAAGCATTTATGTACTAGACAGCATTGTGCATGTTTGCAATAAGCGTTTGTAGGCTTGTGTCATCAGACATTTTCCAAGCACGGTTTCACTCATCCAGGCTGTTTGGAAGTGTTAAATCGGGTATAAATTCTGTATGACTACATTGATTCGTCTCTGAACATTGTGTTCTTAAGTTAACTTTCTGAGTTTCTAATCAGATTCTCGACATATTCGTTTTCTGGTTGTTGGTTTTACTCACTTGTTCGTGTGTGACTATGTTAAATACACATAATTTGATGGGATAAAGGCACCCAAATTTAATAGGATAATGATCCATTATTTCGCTGTGAAATTGAGAAAGATGTGTTGAGCCCTCTCTGTAGATATGAATATGTTGCTCGTTTTGTTTTTAATGTGTGGATATGCTGCTCTCTGAACTTAAATCAAGGACCACAAACAATAGGTGCTTTGATTTACATATTAATAATCGAAATCTCTAAGTTGATTTCATTTTGCACATCCCATAAACTTAACAATGTGGGTTTCTGGTGGCAGCTATGTTGTAGTAAAAGTAATCATTGTAAAAATAAAACGAATAAAACTATTAGAAAGTTTATAACTTATTTACCTATTGCCATGAAAATTAGTTTCTTTTCTTCATTCCCTTTGGCATCCCTCTCTCCTTTGGAAGGTAAACGAACATTATTTTCCTTTTTCTCTTTTTTTTTTTTTAATAGTCATAAAAGGCTGCAAGAACCAAATGTGGCATTCTTATCCGTTTGGATTCTCAATAATTTGCAATCTCGAACAATTTGCAATCTTGACAAAAAATGTGAGGGAGTTCATGTGGGATCAACCGTCCGAACAAGTGGCTCTATTCAAATTTTTACATTGTTGCCCAGATTATTAGCAATCGAGAGAACAGAATTGCTGAAGATTTATATTCTTTCTTACATGCCAATTCTTTGTGGCCCAAATAACTCGATTTTCTCTCATGAACTATTTGCATTAATGGTAAACCAATTTCTCTTTCAATCACGTCCGAATTTCTTTAGAATTCTTAAAGTATTTTATTAAATAGATTTCTATAAATCCCATCCATTATTTTTGAATGAAATGATTCAAATTTTGTTATATCATGATTATTATTATAATTACTTTTAACAATTCCCTTAGTTTTTTCTCTACATTTTAGCCGCATTGTGAAAAGTAAATATAGCAACGAATGCTGATATGATCTTTAAAATAATGGTTAAAAATTGAGAAAATTTTCTTTAATAAAACACCCCATAAAATTTAAAAGACCATGACCCCTTTCATATCATATTATCCAGCATAAAAATAAAAATTAAATTCATTGAGGTTACCTTATTTCACAATTTAGAGTGTTAAGCCCGTAGTGTTGGGCTCACATGTCCACAATTTTCTCTTTTCAACTGTTTAAATTTCAGAGCCTATGGCCTTGTTTGGCAAGTGATGTTGGCCTTTCCAATGTTCCACGGTACTGTAAAGTGTCAGATATCGATTTGAATTTTGTCTGCAGCAACACGAAAAAGGCTGGGTTTAATGAGAAATTTTACCCTTAGCAAATTTTCAAACAAGCATTATTTTCTGTTGCAACTGGTCTCGTCGATGAGCCGCATCTAATGCAGCGCTCTACTCCAAAAATGTGAACAGTGCAGTAGAACCTCTAACGTCATTTGCCAAAAAATACCTAATTCTTGGTTATAGTGGATCTTAATCTGTGAACATATTAACAACAACAACAACAACAACAACAACAACAACAAAAAAAAAAAAAAAAAAAAAAAAGAAGAAGAAACTTCACTTAACTTTCATAAACTTTCATCACTTTTACAATCCTCTATAAAGTTCAAAAAACAATAAAAATTAAAGGAATTAAATGAAGTTTTCTTTAAAAAAAAAAAAAAAAAAATTGAAACTCAAAGCCACGTGACTTCAACCCTCAGCACGTGGCTAGGGTTTTACTATAAGATCCAAAGTTCCAATCTGCGTCTCTTCCCTGCGCTATCGCGAGCCTCCGAAGCTTCACTCTAAGGTATCAGATTCTAGGGTTTCTGATTTTTCCCCAACTTCCAAAAGCCTTTATATCGCAGTTTTGCTCAGTTCACCAAATAATCTTGTATCGTTTGATTATCTATATTGCAGAGCATCCACTGGAGAAGCGCCTGAAACGACAAAGCTCTACCCATGAGGTAACATCTCCGAAATGAATCTAACAATTTTGTTTTATTATCGCAGTGTTTTATTCTTATATTTATTTGTTCTTTTTATTATTGTGAACAGTAAGCTTCAGAGCGAAACGCTTAGGGAGGTGATCTCCCAGGTGTTGAACGCCGCGAAGGAGAAGAATCGTAAGTTCACGGAGACCGTGGAGCTTCAAATCGGGTTGAAGAACTACGATCCCCAGAAGGACAAGCGTTTCAGTGGCTCCGTGAAACTCCCTCACATTCCTCGCCCTAAGATGAAGGTCTGCATGCTCGGTGACGCTCAGCACGTCGAAGAGGTGACACAATTTCGTTCACTCATTCATTCATAGATTACTTTTGTATGAGGTTTTATGTGGTGCTCCAATTTCTGTATTGTATTCTATGACTGCTATAAGAAATCATGTTTTAATTAACTCAATTGTTTAATTGTATTCTTCTAATTGCATGTGTATGCTTGAATTGACATTTATGCATTGTTCTTTTATGGATAATTGCTGTTCCGCACCTGCCCTGCTGCAAGAGTACTAGAGGTCTTAGTGCTATAGGAGAACAAGTTTTATTGAAATCATTTGTGAAATGTATCTATCTATAAACGTGTTGAATTTGTTCTTATTTTTGGGTTTGTTTTGCCCTTTTATCACATTTCCGTTTTAGCTATATTTTCTGAGCCCGGTATGTGGTTTTGTCATTTATTAAGTGCTTTGATTGACGTCTTGGTTATTGTGGCATACTATGTGTGTTCGTGTCTTAGAAGACACAAATTTAAGTGTAATTTTAAGAATTAATGACATATATATATACAACTGGGGTTGCTTGTACTGGAAAGCTTAATGATTTTTCAGTTGTTTGGTATCTTTTACTGCAGGCTGAGAAGATAGGATTGGAGTATATGGATGTGGAGGCTCTGAAAAAACTCAACAAGAACAAGAAGCTGGTCAAGAAGCTGGCCAAGAAGTACCATGCCTTTTTAGCATCTGAATCCGTTATTAAGCAGATTCCTCGTCTTTTGGGCCCTGGTCTTAACAAGGCAGGCAAGTGGCGTGTATATTTTAGCTGCTTTTACCCTTTTTGGTATTAAAACATCAGCTTAAGGTTCAGTTTTTGGCTGTGGCATGAGCTCTTTTGGCTATAGAATTTTCCAATTAGGCCTTGACAGTGTAAGAGTTGGTCATTGTTTGACACTGATATATTCCAAATGTTATTTGCTGGATCATCTGTCCAAGCTATATTGGGTTTCTGAATGAGGAATGTTAGACATTGTCCTGTAGCAACAATAGTAGCAGATGCAAATTAATTCACTGCTTAGTTGGTTGGGGATGCATTGAACTTTTTATTGTTAACTAAGAAGCATGATGGCTTCTTATGTCTTTCAGTTGATTGTGATTGGAATTCTTTTATTTGTACAAATTGTGAAACTCCATCTGTTATTTGTAAGCATTAAGTCAAGGGGCTGTAAAATTGTGTATTGTTGTCAACCTAGCCATTTTTCTTGTAGTTCTAAAACAACCGTTAATTACTTTCTGGCTTTTCCTTTACTAGTCTGATTGATATTATGACAATTTTGAATCTCAGGTGTTTATAGAATTTTGTTCTAGCAATTCACATTTTGTAGGATTTTCTTTATTGCTGGTCCCCAACTTAAGAGACTTGCTTTGTTGTGTTGTTATCATCATATTAGTATAATTAATATAGAGGGGATAGAATTTAGTTTGGCTGCCAGATTCTTCTGTATCTTTCTTATAACATCAAGGGTGTTAATGCAGGTAAGTTTCCCACACTGGTGACTCATCAGGAAACCCTGGAGTCGAAGGTTACTGAAATAAAAGCAATGGTGAAGTTTCAACTTAAGAAGGTTCTTTGTATGGGCGTTGCTGTGGGGAATTGCAGTATGGAGGAAAAGCAGCTCTTCCAGAACGTGCAAATGAGTATCAACTTCCTTGTTTCATTGTTGAAGAAAAATTGGCAAAATGTAAGTTCATTACATATATTATTATTTGTGCATTATCTTCTTCCTGTTCAGTGGTTATTGATTTTGTGCATTTGGTGGGTAAATAGGTGAGGTGCTTGCACCTGAAGAGTACCATGGGATCGGCAATCAGGCTCTATTGAGTTCGTTTCTCCGTTTACAAGATGAGCAAAATGTTTTATGAATGTTTTGTAAGCAAGACATCGTTGAGGAATGCTGTTATGGCTTTTTTTGTTCTCCTTTTTGGATTCTTTGGCTTCGAAGTTTAGTTAATGCTGATAATGTTGTTTTAAGTTGATGTTATTGGTGGTTGATTAAAGAAAATATTTTTATCATTCTCCTTATGTTTGCCTTTGGTATGGTTTCAACTTTCAAGGCATGATTGATGATACTGGCCTGAGGGATCTATGCAGCTAGAAGCCTAAAATGGTATTACCCGTTGAAAAATGCTATACTTTTCAATTTTTTATTCTCTAAAATATGGTTTTAAAATGATTTGTCACTATTCCATTAGATCACATCTTTGATCCCATAAGGTGGGTGATACATTTTTCAAAATTATAGATTACTATCAGACTGCCATCAAATTGCTATGCGGCTATGCCCATAGGCAGTGAATTGTAACTGTTCCTTTTGCTTTAACTGATAAATGGCCTCATTGGGCCATCCCAGTTTGTTTTTCCAGCCTTAAAGATATTCAAGGTGCTTCATTTATATGAGGAAGATTAATTTTACTTTACGAATTAAGTTTATCCGGTTAGTTATATTAAAGTGGTATTTTTATCTCTTTAAAAAGTAAAAAGATAAAAATATTTTTATAATATAATTAATCGGATATTATTTAATTCAAATAAACTGGAAAACTTTAATCATATTTGTCGCTCAAATCCCTTTTGAAATCCTTCCATAAAATAATAAATTTTTGATTTATAACGAACAAACATCAGGGTCAACAACCATGAATAAGTTGTAAGACCGATAAGCATATAAAATTCCATCCAATGATGAAAGTTAAACAAAATACAAGAAAATAGCTAAATGACAGGTGTGTGGTTACAGGTTACTCTCCTACATTCAATGACATTCTACAAAGATAGGCAATTTCTTTGCTCAAATGGTTATTATTGGAAATATATATATATATATATATATATAAGTGAAGTAATAACCAATTGGGGGCTAAACTCGAATGAACTCTTCGCTGTGCCGGAAAGACGAGGGAGGGGGGAAAGGTACTTGGCAAGGATGCTACTATTTCACCATGAAAGAACTTTTACAACTGCACCCACCCACTGCACTTGGATTTTCTGTCACCTGCGCATGACGCCAAAAGTTAGCCAAACTACATCACTTTCTGCAAATAAGATCTTTTGATGATACCATGTGACCATACAAAAATCAGCACTAATAGAAACACAACAATAAAATGCAAATTTTATGATACAGACTAACCCCCAGCATCTGCCCACGTTCTAGCTGGTAAACAGCATAGTCATTACCATACGGAAAATGCTAGGCTTATAAATAAAGTTTACAAAAAAAATTTTACAAACTGATGTGACAAAGCATAATTGGGTTTCTCAAAATTTAAATTTATCTCATATCCAATCATGCTGTGCCACATCAGTTTGTAAAAGTTTTTTTGTAAAATTTGTTTATAAGCCTAGCATTCCTATAGACCTTGAAACTTGTTCCCTTTCAAACCAAATACCCTTTTCTTATGATTTCTTAAAATGGTTCAATTGTGTGCTGAAAGCTCAAAATTTTGCACCGTTCAATTGAAAGAGAAGGATATGTACCTTAAAATTATATGGGAAAATGAAAATAGTTCCAATATTTCATTTCAATAGGACCTTAACTGTATCACTTTATTCACTTACAAAACTCATAAATGGTGCTTAGCAAAGTCTAGAAATAAAACTACTAAAAATTTGTGTAATGCATGATGATGCTTCTAGGATTTGTGGAATCTGACAAATAAAGAGCATCTTAAGGTAAACATGGACAAACATAATGAACAATGTCTAATTAGAGCACTCAATTTTCTTCTCCGACCCAATTAAGACACAACTTTGGTGCCTGAAATCTAGTCAAAAGCAGAAAATAGCCATAATACCCAACCCAAATAACAACGATGACAAGCCAGACATCTAAAGGACATAAAGGCTGGCATCAACCTCTGCAATGTGGACCTTGTTTGCATTTCTTAGTTGTGTTTTGGCTGCTACCTAGGCCATAACACAGGCAGGAGTGTCAAATTAGACTTGCATCTATAGACCCGACCCCAATTTAATAGACTCCGATCAACACTTACTTGAGTTAACTTACAACTTCTATATAGTAGTCTAGGTCATTATATGTGATGTTATAACATGTTTACACTATCATGTATCAAGTTTATCACTTAACAAAGATATTTTTTCTGAAATGTTACTCCTCCCTTGTTATGCTTATTAGTTGGTCAATAAAAACTCTCCAAAACAATGAGTTGCCCAATTTTGGATATCATAAAAACAAATAAACCACACACATAAACCCAACAAGTCAAATTGGCTTACCACGAAAGCCGCACGGATTAGCTCCTCAACATAATCAACGGTTGCCCCTTTTACAAAATCATAAGAAATATTATCGATCACCAACTTAACTCCTTCCTGCTCAAAAACCCTAATAAGAATTAAAGTGTTGTGTTAACAAAAATGAGTACATTTTAATGCAGAATCTTCATTTGGAACAGAAACAGGTGAGCAAACACAGACACATGTGCATATATACCTGTCATCCGAGTTGGTTTTGGCATCCAGATCGAAAACATATTGGAACCCAGAACATCCACCAGTTTCCACACTCAACCGTAGCATCTTTTCATCAGCCGATGCCTCACTAGCTTGCAGCTCTTTCATTCTCTGCAACAGCGACCCACAATTGAATATCTAAAGCATCTACTTTGGGACTTCAAATACAGAAAACCCAGAACATTTTTAACGGAAAAAAGAAAAAAGAAAATGAACATGGTTATCAACATCCATCAAAACCAAATAGGAATTTCATTTTTGATGATTCTATAGAACAAGTCTTTGGGTTTCATTAATCTATCTAAACGAATAAAAAATCCTAATTCTATTCCTCTCCAAGAACTCCAAAATTTTCAGTAAATTTCATTTCTTTTTCTTCAGGTTCGGTGAACCATTCAATAACCGTAGAACAGAGAAGCCCCGCAAGGCTCAAAACTGAAAGACCCAATATAACAATACAGAAAATTGAAACAAAAAATCCTTTATAAAAGAAAAAAGAACCAAATCGAACTTTGCGAAATAACAAAGAAAAAGGAATAAAGCGGGAGAGAGTACCCGGACGCAATTTTCAGTCAATTGAAGGGCATCGAGGGAAGGAGACGGAGATGATGAAGAAGAAGAAGATGGAAGGAGTTCGTCAAGAACAGAAGACGAAGAAACGGAGCTTAGAAGCCTCTGGTTCTCTCGGATTCGGCCTACCAAGTACGGCGCCAAGCGCTGAATCGCCGATCTCGCCATCTCTCTCTATGTCTATCTTCCTCAGAGCGCCAAACCCATATTCTCTAGCTTTGCGTTTCTGGGTCCTTCGGTGCGGACTGATTCCGGCCTGAACCTCCCTCTGTCTAGCTCTTTCACAGAAATGGGCTTGTGCCCATCGGTCCAAAGCCATACTCCCACGTCCACGTGTACTTGGCCCATGTCATCATGTCGTTATCCTCACGAACCTACCTGTCGCTCTTTTTTTTTGTTTGGTCCCAACTTTCTCGTTAACCACTTAACTCCCCTCTCAGGCATTGTGTCGAGCAGTTGTAGTTCCTCCTCGTAGATTCCACTCTGTCCCATAGCTGAGAAAAAGGTAAAGTTCCCCAATCTTATCTAATTTGTGAAATTCTTATTCTTTTAATGCTGATTTTCATTATCGAGGAAATGATGAACCAATTCGAAACCATAATCCAAAATCGTGTGGATGGTACTTCATTGTAAGATCACAGAAACAGAATACAAAGGCAAACACTTGCGCTATTGTAGGATCTATTCCTATAGGAGAAAAATAATTTCTTAGTTATTTTTCAGCTCACCCTTATATATTACTAAACCCATTTCTTGTAGAATGAAGTGCATGTTTCAAGAATTGAAGTTTGTTGTTCAACAGAAAGTCTGAACCAGCGTAAAGCGTAGACACTATTGTAGTGAATATCAATACATGAACATGAATGCTTCTTGTTCTAGGTGGTCATTGTTTTAAATTTTGAGAATATCAATGATATTGGAGGAGTCCCAAGAAAGCAATATCTCGCAAAAATCTGAGATATTGGCCGATAATTTGTGGCAACCGATGTTTAATTATTTTATTATTCCAAATATTTTCTGAAAAAATCTGATATTTCCCGATATCAGCCAGTAATTTCAATATATCACCCCATATATTTTTGTAATATTGGCAAGGGGACCTTGAGACCTTCTGTATGGATGCTGATATTTGAACATTGTTATCTTTTCTTTTTCTTTTTTTGTAGAGAACTCAAATATTGTTATTGTAGGTACTTAGCATACTCAGGAGATGACATGCTTTAATTTATGTGAAAAGAATGAAAAATAAATTAATTAATTAAAGTTTCAATTTATTTCGTTTGCTATTTTACTATTGCATACCATCTGAAGGAGATGGAAAAATTGATATGTTGATGGAATGTTGTGCAACCTACCAAGCTGTAATTCAGTTGTGTTACCATGCTAGTAAAAGGTTCATACCCTTAGCAAGCTTGTTCGAAAACAAATTTTGCTGGATACCTTACCTGGAGATGTTTGTAAATGCAGTCCTACTAGTGTTCTAGATTTGCTATTATTGTCTCTGTTCATTGTGATGGTGCTAATGCATCAGCTACACATATTCTTTCAAAAGGGGGTATTAGCTTTGCTCCCCATGCTAGCATCAAGTATGAAAGAACTTCAAAAAGCAAGAGCTTAACATAGATATTTGTTGATAAATGATAGAGGTATTCCCTCCTTTTGAAAATATAAAATTTGTTGTTATTTGAGTTTTTAAGCCATTGCTCGACTTTATTTTTCACAAACCGACACAGGCTAAGCTATAAACAAGAGAGGCTTTGCCTTATTTCTGTAACATGATTTGAGCAGGCTTGCTCATACTGTGCAACTGTTTAGAAAGAGTAGAGAACTATAACAAACTACTGTTCTGTGCTTCAAAAAGCAGTATAGATAACAACTTCAGAGATCTGACGATTTCTCCTTGTTTATGCAAATGAATGTTTCCAGACCTTAAGGAAATCCTAAAGTCCCACTTGAAAAAGATGCAGCCCGGTGACCCGCCCATCGAAGAACCAAAGTTTCAAGTCCGTAGATTACAGGTCTCTGACAAAAGCAAGGGTTTTATTGAGTTACTGCAGCAACTAACTGTCTGTGACTCTGTATCTGACAAGGATTTTGAAGATCGATTTCAGGAGATCAGCTCCCTTGGAGATCACCACGTGATTTGTGTTATAGAAGACAAATGTTCTGGTAAGATTATTGCAACAGGGAGCGTGTTCATTGAGCACAAATTTTTGAGGAATTGTGGCAAAGTTGGGCACATTGAAGATGTTGTGGTTGACACAAATACTCGAGGGATGCAATTAGGCAAGAAAGTCATTGTGTTCCTTATGGATCATGCTTGTTCAATGGGGTGTTATAAGGTGATTCTTGACTGCAGTTTGGAGAATAAAGCGTTTTATGAGAAATGTGGTTTCAAGCAGAAAGAAATTCAGATGGTCAAGTATTTTGTTTGATTTGTTTGTGTTACTACTTCCATTGCAGTTTTGGTAGTGATTCGTGTTTGAATGAGGAAAACCTCTCTGTGCATTGTGCACTGACGACTTGCTTTGGTTCCAGTTGATTTTGTTGCTTCATGTAGTAAATCCTTTGTGGGATACAGTTTGCAATTGCATATTTACAACTATGAAATTTGGATATATTAGAGTATGCCCTTCAAACAGAAACCTATGTCTATATCATTTTTATTTGCTGCTTCTACCTTCTATATGTGGAATAAGTAATTTAGCAGCAGAAGAAACTGGTAAAGAAAGTTTACTGCTGAGACAGCGAGTATGACCTTACAAGCCACGAGAGGGCAATGTGGGCATGCATCTTCGATGAAACCTATCCTTATTTTTGGAATTTCACCTCCATTCCCATCAACAAAGGAGAGTGTTGAGTTCCCAAAATCAAGGGGTGCTTCTTATGGTGATTTCTGTTCATCAAAAAGCAGTTTGTATTGGAAGCGTAGTAATTTTCAAAAAATAAGATCATTGAAGGCTTTATACGGCTGTTAAGGTCGACATGGGCAAGTTAGTTTCAATTTCATTGGAGCTATCTCTTCGAACATCAGAAAACGTTCACAAATTAGATCAGAATTAAATTTTAGAGTTTTATACGAGCTGAGTTGAATTTATACGAATTCAACTCGTTTAATAATAAAGCCTAATTTTGTACTCAAATCTCCGTATTGAGACTGAGTTGATTATATTCGAGCCGAGCCGAGCCTAGATCTGTTTTTTTAGATTTTTACAGCCTAAACCGTGAAGGGTAAATAAAAAGGGATGAAAGATAGATTGAAAATCACTTAGAAGTGAGGAAAGTTTCCTTTCTTGGATGCTTTTCTGGAGCTAATAGCTGTTAATTAGCTCAGTGTTTCAATTTTTTTTTTTTCATTTTTTTGTTGTATGAAAAAAATGAACAATGTTAAATCTTTTGACGTGGCGAGCCTTGATTAGTTTTCAAAATTCAAAAAAACGTGGTGACATTAGGTCACATGATAACTACTGTGTCCCTACACCTCTGCTTTACCATCACTTGCAAAACCTGAAAAATCCTTCCTTTTCGTCTGTAACCCAAAACCTTAAATTTGTTTTCTGTTCCAATTCTCAACCATTTCTACATAATTATTTTTAGATTAAACTTCCACTATATTCTACCTTCAAATCCGTTTCTACCCATTAAGTATTTTGTTGTTGTTCTATTTCTAGACTATTCCAAGCTTTAATTTCGGGCATTTTAGTAAAAAAAAATATGCTATGCCATTCGCATAATTTTATTGGGCTATTGTGATGGGGTCGAGTTTGCACCAATGGGAATCGGACCCTCTGTTTTCGGCTGCAGAGGTCGTCCAAGACTCCGCTGACAGGTTAGTTTTTATTTTTCTGTATTCGTTTTTACAAGTTTGGAAGTGTTTTCTTGCTTCTGAAAGCAAAAAAAAGGTTTGCTTTTTGAAACGGTGTGCTCTGTGGGAAGAACTGGTTTTTGGTTTCTGGGTCTGTGCGGCAAAGGGTGTTATGTTGAGCATTGGGTAGTGGCTAACTTTTGAGCTCAATTTTGTTGTAAAGGATATAATGTTGATGAAATTTTAGGATAATTTATATTTGCTTTGAGGCTTCATTTATATGAAGTGGATATCAAAGCGTAAAGGTTGAGAAAAATTTCCTTCCCGCATCCATGGCCGGATGGATATTTATGCGAATCTTTTCCCTTTGGGCCTTTGCTAATATTGTCACATTATGTAGTTGAAGTTTAATTGCTACTTTTTTTGATTGAAGTATAGTAGAAAGATTCTGTATAAGAAGTTGCTTCATTAACAGTCCTTTGAAACTTTACCACCAAAAACTATTTTTTCTTTATGGTGGCTTAAACTGAAATTTGAAAACTTGTAGAAGTTCCTTAGTTCAACAAATAAGTATAGGAACTTCACATAATGTGTATGCAGTAGATACTTTCCTTTTCTACAACAGATTTATCTTCCTAGAATCTTACGTTATATTGATCCTTGGTTTGGCATTTAGGATGGAATCACTTTTCCGCCTTTTGTTGCATGAGCAAAGTCTTGTTCATGGTGAACATCCGGATCCAAAGCTACTTCTATCAATTGATTATCATAGGCGTGATCTTGCAACAACCCTTGAAACAGCAAAATGGCAGGTAGTTATTAATGTTGACAGTCCACATCCTTTATTTCTTATTTGTTTGTTTGTTCTTTTTTTAACAAGTGATTTTTTTTCCTTCTTATATTGGTTATATCTCTAATTAGTTGGAAGATTTTGAAAGAGCGGTCAGCTTATCATCTACGACAGACAAGCCTCAAATGCGGGATGATATACTTTCCAGACACAAGCAGTTTGTCATAGCCATTAGGGAACAAATAATTAATATGGAGAAAAGCTTGGAAGATGCTTCATTGGGGGATACCATGAGAATGAGAAACACTGAGTGGATTAACTTAAATGAACAAGACAGAGATGGGTTGGCATTGTTTCTTTCTGGGGGAAATCCTGCAGAAAGCTTCAATAATTATAGTGTAGAAGACAGTAGTGTAATGAAAAGATTTCTTGATCCAACCACAGCAGCTAGTTCAAAAGACACTGCTTCTGGCCTTGTTGAGCACAGCAGCAGAGAAATTGAAAGCCTGAATATCAACGGGATTTCACAGATTGACCACAACTTTGATTCCAGGAAGGACAATAACATGAGGAAGGTGGGTTCTCATTTTTCTTCAAGGTTGGGATTTGAAGCACCTGACTGTCTTCAAGAGACCTCTTGTAACAGACATGGTGAAGATGAGAGTTGGGATCTGGAAGCTAATGAAGCCAAACCTAAAAGCTTCTTCCATGGGAACAAGTTATATGGGTGGTGGAGCAGATTGAATGTGTTTCGTTTCTCAAATAATTTATGGACTGCATATGGGAGCTCGGTCACTAGGAATTATACAAAGAGGTTAAAAGATGGAGAGGAGCATAGGCATTCCCCGTCATACATTGATATATCTCATGGTGCACAGGTAACTTCAACTAGACCATACTGATTGCACAATGCATATAAAAAGTTTTTTCCAAATAAAGGAGTGATCAAATGTCTGGTAAAGCAGTGAACATGGTCCTGCTACTAGTGCTTTGGTCACAGTAGAGCAAAGAAAATGCATAATTTTGTGGTTATTTAAAATAATGACGATATTTGTAAATTTTTGCAGCAGTAAATTTTCATCAATTGATTGAAAGGTGATGGATACAATCCTTCATGATTTCCAATGCTGCTAAAGGATGCATATTATGTTGCTCATACTTTTGTGATATAATAAAATTTATTTAGAAGAGAAAATAAGTGTAGTCCTAGTACACATGAGGTGTACTGGAGATATGCAAAAGAAAGAGAAAAGAAAAAAATAAGGTTAATACCAATTCTTAGTTAAAAGAGCATATATTAGATCATTATCACATTTTTAGGAGTGTGTCTGCAGGTGTTTTTGCTGAACATATTCTCTTCGGAATGATCTGTTATTGGATAGTCCAGGAAGTATGTATGCATGCATGCATGCATGCATGTTTGTTTAACATTTGTTTCCTACTTTCTTTTGCATGCAGTTTTGTTAGAGGAAAAAAGGTATCATGAAATCTTAAACTCCTTTGTTTTAATCAACTTGCAAGTTTCAACCTTTTCATTTTTAGATAATCAAGAAGATGTTAGTCAATGGTACTTCGACCAAATGGTATTTTCCCACCTTATAAATAAGAAGTGAAGGGTGAGGTCACAAGATCAATCCGTGAATGTGTGGGTTCTACTCAACTAACAAAAAAGAGGGAAAAGTAGGGAAGATGCTAGAGGTTCCAAAACCACATCAAATTCTTTCTAGTATATAGGTTGGAAAGACTTGAGAGCAGAAGAAGACAATATGTTGAAGTGTACTCTTCTTTGTTTCAGTTGTGCCTGAATAGAGAATATTGTTTGACCATTTCTGGTTCAGCAGGATAATATGAATGAGATAGAATTATCTTTTGTAGATGGAAATGTCATGTTTTATCAAGCTTCACTACTTAAGATGTTTACGGGTGTGTATGTATCTCTTTGACAGGGTCAGCATAGCCGTTCCCGACGAATGTACTTCAGTGTTTTGACAAAGGTTATGTACTTTTGTCACTGGCTCGGAGCTTGTCGAGCAAGATATCAGAGATCTCCGTACTATGTTCAAGTCAATCGACATTCCATTCAATTGACATTGATAATACTACTTACAATCATTATTTTAGGTAAGCACATTGCTCTTAATTCTTAAACATTATTTTCTTCATTTTACTAATTACTCTCAAATGCTTCCTTTGTTCTAAGCCTCTTTTATTTTATTGTATCTATCCAAAAAGATGAGCTTCTTCGTCTCTCTTTGCTCCTTACTATCTTGATATTTTTGGCACCACAAAATTCAATTCCTATCCTCTTAATATTAAGTTATTGGACTTGATCATTTTGATATCATAATTCTTTTTTCACTTTAGCAAGGTGAACCTTGTGAGGAATACAATATTTTAGGAGATGAAAAAAAAAAATAATAAAATAAAATAATTGGGTCAATGACTAGCATAAATATAACTGGTTTTCCTTTCTTTTGATAACCCATGGTAGAAGTGAAACTAATCTTTGTTTAAATATGCTCTTTCATGCAGGTCTTTTGGTCTCTCAAATAGCTTAAAAGCTGTATTTGTTGGTTCATTCCAGAGTCTATATACAGGGATGTCCTTACAAAGATGTAGCAAGAGTGGGAGCACTTGGTGCTATGCTGCTAATCTCTCACTTCATTGATCACGTGATCCCTATCCTTTCTGCTAGAAATTTGTATTGCATGAAACTACTTCTACTCCTTTCAATTTGCGATGTCTTCCAATCTTTCAATGTGTTGTATCAATCTAATATCAGGGTTGCAATGTCTCTATTCTTCCCTTAAAATGACAAAAATATCCTACATAAAGAAAAAGGACAACTAAAAAAAAAGGCAAAAAAATCCAAAATTAATCTGATTTTTTTTTTTTTCAAAATTTTTTATTTGATGCAGGATATTTTTGTTGTTTTGGTCGTATTTTATTGGTATGCATGTGTTGATACAATGGTTGCCATTCATGCTAGAAACAAGATCCTCTTTAGTTCATTCAAGAGGATCCAGTTAGTTATAGTGGCAAATGAACTGGAGAGGATTTAGTTAGTTATAGTAGGAACAGGATCCTCTCTAGTCCATAATAGATTGGAGTAGTCCATAATAGATTGGAGAATATTCAGTTCATGACTAGGATTTCTTATTCTAAATCTTATGGCCACAAATGAAACACGTATCCCACTAATAAAAATAATAATAATAAAATATTATTTTAAATTAAAAAAATAAGGAAAAAAAAGGGTGGTTAGCCACCATAGCCACCCCCATTTTGGGTTGAGCCACCCCCAAGGCCTATGGAAGTGGTTCGGTCACACCCAAGGGCCTACCCTTTTTTTTTTTTTTTTTTTTAACTTGGAGCCACCCCCAAGGGCCATGGGGTGGCTTCGGCCATCCCCTTTGGGCCAAGCCAAGGCTCGAACCACCCCCCTTTTCCCAGATAGATTTTTCTTATTTTTTTTAAACAAAATTTAAAATAATATTTTATTATTATTTTTATTAGTAAAGTATGTGTTCCATTTATAGCCATAAAATTTATGAGAAAAAATCCTAACTATAAACTGGATATTCTTCGGTTCATAATGGACGACAGAGGATCTTATTTCGTTATAGTGAAAGAATATTTTTGTCTTTTCACTTTCTGAAGAGACAAATATTTCTTCATTATAACTAACTAGATATTATCCACTTCAAATGTAATAGAGAAAATCTTAATTCATTCCTCAACAATTAAATCTTAGAAGATACAGTCATGTTCTGCGCTACCCTTGCTAAGCACCGTCATGTTTTTTATTTTTTTATTTTTATTTATTAAAAAAAAAAAAGTTAAAAAGTGTAATTTTGGACAGCATCTTTGTTGACAGGAATTCCTGTTCTCAGAGATACATCAGAAATATGATTCTTAACAATCACGCCCCACTCCCCCCGTTAAAGCTCGTGGAGATCACTTACTGCATATAATATACAACGCATGAATCACTTTTAAATAGCCAAAAAAGGTAGGTAAATTATACACGAAAGCTTGTATACGCGGCCAGTTACGTCCGACTACATCGACGCGGATGTAACGAAAACAAATATTTAATCGTAAAGTCCTTTTTCTTCATTTGTATGTGGCAACTTGAGGGTAAAGTCCAGTGGAAATAATAAATCACAAGGCTTTGCTGTCCAAGCTGCATCCCTCATTAGACTCAAGAATCTATCCTTCTCATACTGAATTTCTAGCAAATAGCAATAGGACCAACCCGGCTTGCCAAGTGAAGATCTCGGCTTGAAGGTTGGACTGAGATAACACTCTGATGTTCTCAAAAAGAAAACCACGAGCTCAAGTCCCTGTTAAACTACACAAAACTCAGGAACCAACAAGCACCTGATGAGCATATGCAGTTTTTAATGGGGACTCCTCTCTCTCTGTGTTATATATGTACTGAAGAAGGGTTAGAAGGGTAAACTTTACCAAGTTACAGTGGCCTCATCTCAATCTGACTTCTCTATCTCTCGAAATCTCTTATCCCATTCCTGGGCCTCAAAGTCTTGCTCAATTAAGTCCCTATCAGTGCTGTAGACAATTCGATCCTGCCCTATGACTGTTCTCTGCGCCATGTCCCGAGCACTGAGGAGCTGAATAAGAGGACAAAGATCAAGTTAATTATGCATGAGGAGTCTATTTATGCTTAACAAATTTTCTACATACACGAGCAAGTTTAATCCTACGATGATGCCAATGAAATGAGTCTCAGGCCAAGTCCTAAAGAGCACAACTTAATATATAAGCCCCAAAAAAATAAAATTGCGATTTATTAGATAAATTGAGATTTATTTTTATAAGATAAAAATTCGATCAAAACTAAGGGTTGGCACCAACCCAATTGGGTTGGAAATGCCCTCTCCCCCCTCTTTCAACTTCCGACCCAATGGAGGTCGGAAGTCAAATTTCTCTTCTAAACTGACCCGCAGCCCAGGGGCTTTTGAGTTGAGCCAATACAGAAAACTTCAGCTCCAAAGTCGGTTGGATATTGGTGCTGCAGGCCAACATGACAATCCCTCGGCCACCAAGGCTTGGCATCGTCGTCCATCTCCACGAAGTGGTCCATGGCCTATCAAGGAGTCTGAGAAATCTGCCCTTGATTGGAGATGGGGGGAGAGAGTGAGAGGTGAGATTTGAGAAACTTGAGCTCAGATATGAGAACCCCTCCCCACAAAAATACATATACCGAGGACAACGATGTGTCTGCTTTTTCTTTTTAATAAACCAAAGTCAGATCAGAGTTGAGTCGTCTCTCCAACTGCCTATTTCTGACTTCTGACTCAACACAAGTATTGGATTGACACTTTTTTTCTTCCTAATAAACATTATCCATATGGCATGTTGGCAACATAAATAAATTCTCAACTTTTTGTAGACAAACTCTAATATAGTTACCTTTCGTCTTAGTGAAAGATCAGGCAATTCAAGTGCTTGAGCACGCAGCTGCCTAGCTCGGTTTCTCTTTTCTATTCTAGCATTCCTATTGCGAACGAGGAACCACCGGATCAAAGGAATTGCAAAGAAAGAACCAGCATAAATCTGCATAGTTATTGCTCAAATGAATAGATGCAAGCAAAGTTAAACAAACATTTGATAATGTTGCCTGAGACCTTGAGGCTTCAATCTTATCTTTGTAGAGAATGAACAGTGCTTACACAAAACAATCTAAAATTGTTAAAAAGAATAAAGTTCAATTTCAGAAAATACTTGGATATCAGTTCACGAGCAAACAAAAATTTCAAATATTGTTTTCTCCATTCATTGGTTATGAGTTTCATCCATGTGAGCAAGTTTACACTCTCAGTTAATAGTGGATGAGGAGAACCACAGCTTTTCCATTATTGGATGTGTCAAATGGGAACAAATGATAGACACAAAAAACCCCCCCTCTGATTCACCAGCACATCGAGCCTGCTTTGCTGGTTAATGTGATTAAATGGAAATTTAAGATAACCGAGTCAGATATGGAGGTGTGATAATGCCACAAGGATACTAGTTAAAAATTTGACATAGCACAAGAGTGGCAAGGCATCAAACTTTAGAAGCAATTGTATGAAAAGTGACTAGAATAAATACTTGACATCAAGTGAATGAGGATTCGAAAAAATGTAATATGTATTTCTGCACCAAAAAAGATAATTGATCAAGCACATTTCTCTTGTCCTAAAACTTGAGCCATAACTGGACCTTTCCCCTGAAAACATAATATAATTCACCCTCTCGCATGAGGCCAATAGATATCATTTGATTGTTGGGACGGCATAACCTTTTGCTGATACTATGAACAGAACCAGTCATCAAGAATTAAAAAAATTTAACCATAGAAAGCAGCTTATTAATTGGAATTTTAGAAATCAGATCATACCTGAAGGACAGGAAACATGTCAGAGGCAAATTTAATCAACCCACTAGGTTTAACTGCAATTTCCCTTCAAACAAAAAGAAAAAGAAAAAGGTCAGAATATTGTAACAACATATAGGAAAAACCACCGAGTAACAATTAATGACAAGAGAACCATACTTTAACATGGCTCCGAGAACAATGATACCAAATAGGTTAAGCCCGCCTAAACCAATCACCATTGCTGTTTCTGAAGTGCTAGTTTTACTGGAAAGGAAAATAAAATACCCATATCACGATTGAATTACAAGATGAAAATTTTACCACATAACAGGGGGGAAAATAAAGAACCTGAATTGCCATTTCCTCTCCTTGAAAAACTTCTCAACCCCTCCAACCCATTCAGTCCATCTTCTTCCCACATAATCCTTTCGTTTACTTCTTTGAGAAGAAGCTGTACGCTGGAGAGATGGAAAGCGATACAGAATATTTCCCTGCATTACAAGCAACAAGTAAATGCAAATGAAATATTTTTGTGCCACATATCATGATGTATGGAAATTGCAAAGGCTGCATTACTGACGGTAGGATCTGAGAGCATGGCATATCATTGCTCTACATAGTACAAAAATGATTAATAATATGTAATACATAAATTTGCAAAGGTGATCAGTCCAAGTCACAATAACTGACATTCTTCAGACACATTTCATATTATCACAAATACTATCTGGAAGAGAGAACATAAATCACCAAATTTTCTTCCAATAAACTGTTTAACATACCTCTTCATCTATTTCAGGTTGACCATCAAACCGCAAAAGAACAGGTAAGATGTATGACTCATCATTCTGGAACCAAAAAAAGAAGGAAATAAGGTGAAATAAAAGAAACAGCACATTTGCAGCATAAGAGATGGGTGACTAGAATATTTTCAACAAGTTTACTAGGAGTTTAGTAATCAATTGAAAGGTCCAGGAATAAATTAAAAAAACTTTAAATATATATCTCAAAATTACAATTGCAGACAAGAAGGTGCACTATTGATTTGTAGACAAATAACATCAGAATAGAGTTTTAGAACCTTCAATTATGCTCTAGATAAAAGGAAAAAATAAAACAAAAAAAGAAAGATTGCAACACCAAGCACTGAGTATGAAGTTATAAGATACAAGGAGCATCATAATTTGAATACTCCAAGAGAAATTATGGGTAAGATTCAGGTATCAAGAGACAGAACTTGAAGTTTGATAATCAATAAGCGATAGCAAATCCATTGAATCAAAGGATCCATTGGTCATAAAAGCAGAAGTGTTATGAAAGGCAGAAAGATAATAAATTAGAAAAATACCAAACAAAAAAGGGAAAATATCGTTACTTTTGGGTTACAATGAGAGAAAGAGAGGAAATACTCCAAATGATTTATGATGCAAGCACTAATACTCCAAATTTCAAGAGCACGGAGATAAACTTGGAATCCATGATAAACTAGATTATTTCAAACATAAACTTACTGTAGTCTCCTCTGCAGTTTCTACATCAAGATATGGAGCAAGTTCTTCAGCTGTGACAACACCACCATTAGAGGCTATGTATTGCCCAATCTGCATATACATTTTCAGGAAAACCGATTAAATTATTGCATTCCTCTTCCTTTCTCTTTTTTACGAGTCCTACCCTCCCATGTTGAGCTATAATTATCTCTTTCATTTTTTCCTGTTTTTTACAACTCCTGCACCCAAAAGGCACCAAGCCTATGACCCCATCCTCCATCCCTTATATATGGGGAGAGGACATGCCATTTTGTCCAAAGACCATTTGCAGCTTCTTCATCTTCTCTCTCTCTCTCTCTCTCTTTTCTTTTTTAATATATATTTTTGCTTCTTTTTTTACAATATATTAATCTACTATTTATATCATGAAGTAAGGAGGTAGTACATATAGCTTAAGAGAGGAGGAAAAAAAGTATAAAAGATAATATCACTTTGACAAGGGAGAAAACTAACAGAAAGTGAATAAAAAAACAAACACACACCACACCACAACATGTCAACAACTGATGATCTGATGTAACATGTTGAAAGCAACAGACCATTGAATTGAGTGCTAAAATATTACCAACTTCCATCTCTCCTCTTCAATTCCTTGATTCGGATCGCCATCTCCAAACACGAATGAGAAGATCTAAAAGACAACCATTTATAAAGTGAACACATTTCCTCTTGTACCAAAAGTAGGAGATAGCTAATGAAAAAAGAAAAAGAAAAATCCCTTTTATCACATACAGATTCAACGAAGTTCATTTTGCCATCATCTTTTTCTATCTGTCGCCTCTTATAGTAATATGGATCCCAGTACCTTGATAAAATAAAACCAGTAAGAGGTTACATAAAGATTCTTGCAAATTTCAAGAATTCAATTGCATAAAATAATAGAATAGGATGGACATTGCCAAAAAGTCAATGATCATCATTATCCTCAATTAATATCAACCATATACTCCTAAAAAGTATAATAGGTACAAACCATTTTATAAGCAGTCCAGCTAGAGGCGGAACTAGCATTTAGAGTTTGGGGGGACAAGACTTAAAAATAAAAAAAATTTGGGGAGTAAAGTTTTAATTTTAAAAAAAAATGGAAGCCCCCCCAAGCCACCATGTGGTTCTGCCCCTGAGTCCACCACTAATAAAAAAACAACCAAACGATCATCGCATTTACCTTTCCCCAAAAATACTTCAGCAACCACACGTAGAAAAGACAAAACTCACATAGGCATAAAAGAACACTCAAGCTCATCATTTTATTATAGGATAATCATCAGAGAATACCTACATATAGAATGAGTAAATCTTGCAGTAATTTTTAAAAAACTTAAAATTTCACTCTTTGATCCCCTTCAGTTTCCATTCCACAGATGAACTAGACCATTTGAAATCCACATGGCCCGTTGGCCAATCCATAGCCTTAAGCACTTAATGGTCTCCTCAACCATGTGCAGCGTATAAAACTTCCCAAAATTCTGACAGGATAGAAGTATTACCAAAACAGGTCTAGTGGATTGATGTAAAAGGAAAATCCCGAATCATATCCTCTACCTCCGCGTCTTCCACGACTATCCTCCTCACTGTCACCAAACATCCCATTATCAATGTCTTCATATTACAAAGGGTTTGTTATGAAGCTAATAAGACATGCAAGGATTTTAATATTGGAAGGCTACAGATTACCTTCTACTACCAGAAACAAGAACAGCAATAATTGTGGTATAAACAAGAATAATTGAAGCAACCAGTGCAGTACCAAAGGAAACCCTCACTAAGTACTCAGCCGTAGCCTGTCAAGTCAAATTAACACCAAGCAAAAGTTATAGTACAAAAACCACTACTTCCTAGGACACCGAATGAATCTCAACACAAGTAACAAGAATCAACACCTTTGTCTTCTCAATAACAGGCTCAATTTTGAATCTAAATGACTTGGCCGCAAGCTTCACTCGATAATCTTTGGGAAAAACATACAGAACATCACCCTCGTCCGAAACCTGTTGGATACCATCTTGAAAAACAATTGCACTCACGAAATCAAGAACTTCAAGCACCAACAACACTCCAAAACTATAACGAACCAAAACAAATGCACCATTCCCTCTATACAATATAATTTCAACAATAAAAGAGAAACAATTAGCACACTCAAAATTCAGTACAAAATTCACACACACTGAGCTTCATTCAATAAACAAAATTCCATATATGTACCTCCAAGAAGCCATTGGTGTCAGCAGCAAGAGCTTGCAAGGCCTTCTGAGCTTCATTCAACTTGAGGCCGGCTCTACTCGCGACGTCGCCAATGGTGACCCTCCCTCCACACGCGTCAACGGCCTCCATGGCTCGGTTCCTGACATCGGAGGGCAGGCTATCGCTCTCCACCGAACCTCCGGGCCTGATCGCTGAAGCGACGTCAGCGCTCGCTCTCACGGTCCGTATCAGAACCCTAGAGTCGCGAACTTTCCCCGCGGTTCCCGGGAAAGAAATGGGTGCTTGGCTGGGAGGAAAGGGGTTGGGAATACGTTTGGGGAAAATGGAGGGCTTGGGGTGGAGGCGACAA
Organism: Corylus avellana; assembly: GCF_965113065.1. Lineage (NCBI taxonomy): Eukaryota > Viridiplantae > Streptophyta > Magnoliopsida > Fagales > Betulaceae > Corylus > Corylus avellana. The sequence continues at coordinate 1,904,878 of NC_142499.1, forward strand.
CAAGCGGGTGACACGGTGAAGCACGTGGAAATAGAGGCCATTGAACCTTTTTTTGTTCAGGTTTTGGCCATGGAAGAGGGTTTTCCAGGAGAAAGAGCAGGTAGTGTAGACTCCAGTGGTATCTCTTCGCGAGTGGCTCAGAATCGGAGTTTTGGATTTTGTTTTTTTTTTTTCGAAATTTTATGTTATTCTTTTTCTTTTTGTTTTTTTTTGGCTCATCAACGAATTTGCTCTCTCTCTCTCTCTCTATATATATATATATATATATATGTGTGTGTGTGAATCGAACAAAGGTTTCAGAACCAGCCCATTTTGTTGAAAGTAAAGGGAGAAAAATGAAAATTCTTATGGTTAATTTATTAAAAATATATGTAAAAATTTTAAATATATATTACAGTTTAATAAATTAGTTGAAGAAGTTGATTGCTTCACATTCTAAATTTTCATTTCAAAAATTAGTTTTTAAATAGTGTGTTACCATCTTATGAGATTTATTATTTTAAAAAGTGTGTCATCAACTCATAAGACAGTGACACATTATTTAGAATTAACTTTAAGAAAAAAAATTTGAGATGTGTAGCATTTCTCGTTGAAGAAATTTTTGGATAAAGACTTTATATATATCCCTCTCTTCTGTAATCGAACCTGCCAAAAGAGTATAAAAAAGAAAAGAAAACCAATTTACAATTTACAATTTTCTCGAATCCACCTCCGTGCCTGGTTTTCACTTCTTCGTTTATTTACCGTTCAGTACCGGGCCAAGCTCTAATTTGAGCTTGAGGGGGTGCATTGAGACACAAACTCATTCAGACGTACAAGGTCACAGCAAGCAACAGAAACTTAGAAATCAAAGGGAGAGAAGAGATAAAGAACAACCCAACTCCTCAGATAAAGGAGAAGAATGGCAGCTTGAGATATAAATAAGATTGAAAAAGAAATCAGATTTATCTTCTACACAACAGCAGTTCTAATCCTTATGTAATTGTACATCATGATACTTCTATTAATACAATAGCAAAGGCTCTTTGTTCATTTAGGCAGTCCTTAGTTAAGAAAAACTGGGCAAGTTTTAGTGTTGAGAGTGATTTGATTGGTTTAGTTGTGACTCACCGAGTAGTGTATCCTCCAAATCTGAAATTCTGATGCCCAGGGTTGAAGAAGGCCTCTTCTGTTGTGGGTACCAATTGGATTCTAAGTCGCTATCGTCGTCTTCGCGATACCTCTTGGAAAGCTGAGTACCATCCATTACATAATTTTCAATTCCTTCATCTGGTGCACCCAAATGGACATCACCAACCTCAAGGAGCATTCTTGGATCATCATTTTTCGCATTCTCTCTATGCTTGTATACCAGATGGGCTCCACAACTTGTAAAGAACACTGATTCTGAATTACTGTGGAACTTAACTCTCAGATTGTCTGCCTTTACGTCAAAAGTTTCGTACTCCAGCCATACATGCTCTGAGCCCATTGGATCAAGTATTCTAGTTCCTGTAGACATTTGGACACCATTACTAATGATCTTAACACTAACAAGAGGAAGGGGGGTTTCTTCTAAGGTTACAGCAAGAAAGGGTCCAATAACAGCACATATCGCAATTCCTCTGATCTCATCTGAATGCAAGAGCCCGTTAATATCTATTTCACATGAACTACTATTTGAAGTCTCCTTATGATGGTCGAACCAGTCCGGAATACTATTTCCTGGAAATATAATGCCAAATTCATGCTGCTTAAGATATCCCTGTTACAAGAATATGATCATTTTTCAGCAAAACAACCTACAAATTAACCAAGGCACACAAACACGTATAAGAAAGAGAGAGAGAGAGAGAGAGATACCTCCAATAAAGGTTTTGCCACATGATTCCCTATATTCACAAGCATTTTATGACACTCAGACAAATCAATCCATCTTGGCGCTTGTAAGTTGCATGTATTGAATTGAAATTTTTCTGATACTTTCGGAAAACTTTCCAATGCCATGCATCCATTAGCATGTACATTTTCTACATTTGGCGGAAGTTCTACAATTTCTTTAAGTTGCTTGCAATACTCCAATCGAAGTCTCCTCAATCTAACAAATCTATTTATGCATGCAGGAAGACTAACAATATCAGTCTTGGATAAATCTAGCTGTCTCAAGGTGGAAAAACAATTAAGCATCATAAGGAAATCTGATTTTAACAGAGGACAATTTCTAAGATCCAAATCTCGCAGTGATGGAAATGCTATTGAGGAACAATCATCATTAGAAATGGTTGAATTTGTTCGAGGCGATAATGGGAGTAATTCCACACTTGATGAAATTTCATATTCCCCTGTAGACAGAGTAGATGGCATGGATAGTCTTTTACCCCTCACCATCTTTGGAAGCTCAACAACTTCTAAACAACTTTTGAGATGAAGAGTCTCTAGATGTTGCAACTGAAAAATGCTACTTGGCAGATTCATAAGGTTTTTGCACCCTTCTAGATATAAATGGTGAAGCCCAGTGAGGTACCCAATGGATGAAGGCAATTCTTTTATAGCAGTGTAGCCTAATTTAATACTTGTTAAACATTCCATTTTACACTCAATTTCAGGAAAGTTCTGAAGACTTGAGCAACCTTGAAGGTCTAGCTCTTCAAGAGATCTCAACTTGAGGCTTTTTGGAAAACTCTTCAGGTTAGAGCATCCACCAAGATTTAAATAAGCAAGCTTATCAAGGAATCCAACAGAATGATGAACCTCAGCTAAATTTGTACAATTATCAAGATTCAAGTCCTCTAAATTTGGGTTTCTTGAAAGATCTGGGATTTTCGTTAGGAATTGACAATCGGAGAAATCCATAACTGTCAAGTTTTGGAAATTCTGTAGGAAAAAAAAAAAAGAAAGAAATATATTAGCTTGAAGGAAGTTTACAACATAGCTTAAAAAAAATGTTGAAAATAATAAATGTACCTTGAATTCCTTCCCCAGTTCCTTGAAGAGGCTAGAACACATTCTAAAAGCAACGAGTTTCTTTCCATGAAAATTGGATGGCAAAGATTGTGAAGGATATTCGGGCCAATCAAGCAATCTTAATTCATTAGAGAGATTATTGGGCCCTCTAGAAAAGCGTGCATTACGATTTATAAACAGTCTGAGACTTTTCATCTTCATGAAGGCTTTGGAACTCAAACGTATCAAGTCTTGTTTAGGCAACTCTACCAATATGCCTTCCACTTTGTTTGTTTCCTGGTAAGACAATGCATAAGTGTGCCAGCAAAATCATAGCATAAAGTTCTGCATATTCTACCACTAGCTAGCTAGAATTATAACTTTATTTATATATATTACTTTGTGAAAAGGAAACAAACTTATATTCCATCCGTCTAGCTTTGTATGTTGCTTTTCTTCTTTTTGAGATTTTCAAATTGGGTGATTTTCATTTTTTATTATTGAAATGTCCAAAATTAAGTGATCATATTCAAAATGTCAATGTTGTCTTATTAATCTTAGCCATTCATAAAAGAAAAGGCAAGATTCTCATAAAAACTATATCTATCTTTGATTAGGGTAAAAGGCAATTGTTTATGATGATTTTATTTATTTTCCTTAATCAAAAGCATTCTACTTACAACCGATGGATGGTATATAAATATGTTTGTACGTATGCGTGTGTGTTTTGTGTGCATCTCTTCATCTATTTTTACAAACATATAATTAAAAGAGCTTTTTGATGTTATTCTTACCATATTTTCTTCTAATACATAACGAACGTCTTCGTGAAACCATAATCTACTGCGTTTGCCAGGTTCTTTGGGTGATTCTTGGCGAACAATTTCTCTACCCATTTCTTGTAGCAAGTCATGCATCACTAACGCATTACTCTCATCAATAGTTATGAGAGACTTGTCCATAAGCACAACGATACCAATATCTGGAGAGAATCCACAATTGTCTAGTATTTTAATGACATATTCTACATGCTCTCCTTTGAAGAAACATGCAATGTCAAGGAAAATATTCTTCTCGCTTTCTTCCAATCCATCATAACTTATTTTAAGTTTTTCTTGGATATTTTTCTCAGGAATTCTTTTGTATTTTTCCAACGCACTTTTCCAATGATCTATATCTCTACCATATAGATCCGAACCTAGCACTGTTAAAGCTAGTGGAAGACCCCCAGCATAATATATTGCATGTTTTGTGAGTTCCATAAAATCCTCTTTAGGTTTCTCACTTTTGAAGGCGTTCCAACTAAAGAGCTGAAGAGCTTCATTGTGATCCAATTCCTTCACCTTGTATGTTAAGTCAACTTTATGCTTAGTTAGTAAATGTTTATCTCTTGTCGTTATGATGATTCTACTTCCTAAACCAAACCAATCACATCCACCGGCTAATGTTTCTAATTGGACCACCTGATCCACATCATCAAGAACTAAAAGAACCCTTTTACAACAAAGCCTCTCCTTTATCACATTGATTCCCCGATCAACATTGCTAACCTTCAATCTTGAGACTCCTAGGATATCAAAAAGAAGTTTCTCTTGCAATTGTACCATACCGCACTCTCGCATTGAAGTTTCTCTAACATTTGCAAGAAAACAACTGTATTCAAACTGATAAGCAATCAAGTTATAAATCGCTTTGGCGATAGTTGTCTTACCGATTCCACCAATTCCAAAGATCCCTACCATGCGTATGTCATTCATCCCAATACTTAAAAGGACATCAATGTCTTGTACACGAGACTCTACTCCAACTGGATGCTTGGCAACATATAAGTATGTACGATTTACTATTCTTGAGACCACTTGAACAATTTGGTTAACAAATTTAGATCCATTCCTGCCAATGCAAAAGATTTTTTTAAAAAAAAAAAAGAAGAAAAAGATAATGAGTTAGACTTTTTGCAAGAAAAGACATAGGAACATGATCTAATTACAATTTTTTTTTTCTCTCTTCTAACAAATGAAATGGTAGTGATGCGTGCTGGTCTTCTTTTTCTTTTCTTTTTTTCCTTATGATTTTAGAATATACTGATATAGTATGGATATGGATGATATAAATGAAGAATAATTTTGACTTTCCCTATTTTTTAAAACGATATTATCTTATGGCCCAAAATCTAGACTATTGAGGCCGACCACCACAACCATCAACCTAGCACCGCCATCCCTCTACGCTGTGATCAGTCTAAATGCAAAACAACACCACTAACGAAACTTGCAAGCATCAATATTTTCAAAATGAGAAAACTAGCATTCACTTATATTAATTGCAAGTCGTTTGATATAAGCCTTCTTTTTCTTGAAAGAAAAACTACTCTTCTCTTCTCTCTCTCTCTCTCTCTCTCTCTATCTCTCTCTCCTTTTCAATCTTACTATTCTCTATGTTTTGCATGTGCAATCATTGAAAAGGCTAGGATTCTGCCAAATCCAAAGCTAGTAAATTATTTTGTTCTTGTATTTAAGTGTTTTTGGTGTAGACTGGTACAGGGAAAGACTGAAATAGTTGAGTTTTGGTTTCGGATTTTGTGATTTCATAGACAAAAAAATGCATTTTCAATGTCAGAAAGAACTAGTTTTTTTTATAACTTTAGAGCAAACAACATGATCAAATTTACTGCCTTTAGACGGAGGTGAATCTTCATTCGTGATTTTTTTGAATGGTTTTGTTGGGAAAGATTGAGATTTTTTTACTACGGATAACTTTGGGAGATTTAGCATCAATTTCTGTGAGATTATATTATTTGGAATATTTCTAGGGAAATATAATGATGGAGGATGTAGGACTGGTGAAACAATGTTGGAAATGGCTGCAATCACAGAAAGATCCATGCTTGCATGGAAGAATGGCGCCATGGCGGTGCTATGCAGGTAGCTGTGGTAGTACTAGTCATGGTGGCCAAGATTTTGGGCCATCAGGAGATGAAGAATAATAATGTCATCTTAAAACGATGATGACATAGCAGATAGACTTTAACAGAAAAATTTAATAGAAGGGTTAATTTGCTAAAAAATTTAAATGCATGGATCTAATTGTATAAATTGAAAATAAGGGACCAAATTGACACCTAAATATAAGTTCAAGGGTGATGTTTGTAAAAAGCCCAAGAAATTAATATGTTAGTACAACATTAAGCATTTCACTCAACAGTTCTAAACTTAAGTATGATTATCATGAAATTCAACACCAACAAACATTTTAGGTATCAAATAACCTTAGGTGATATTATTCCTTAGAACTCTTTTACCAAAATGAATATTCCCTTCCTCTGCCATAGTCGGCAATTCGATTCAAGGGTTGGTTGGCATTGTCACGTTAGAATTGTGGAATACTTATAGGATAAAAATGTAGTATCTATCATTATTCAATATCAAATAATTTTGGGTGGTACTACATCCTCAAATTTAGATAGCTTAAAATATTCTTAAACGAAAATGGTGTTTTTAATTGACTGAATTAACATAGTTACCCAAAATAATGACACAAAAAATAACAAAACATACAGAGATAAAAATAAATAAATAAATTAAAAAAAAAAAAAAATGACACAAGGTGGAGGTGGAGGACAGGAAACTTTCCTTCACATATCCGATTTATCTCAGTTTTTCCCCTAATCTCTGTAAATTTCCACTTTCTAGTCCAAAATTGAATATATATATATATATATATATATATATATCACATGATGATTCAAATTTATCTTTCAAGGGTGGGTGCACGAAGTGACCCTGTCTTAGTATACAGAGAAATATACAGAGATTAATATATATATATATATATATATATATAAAAGGATGTATTATGATCAGAATAAGAAAAAGTTCTTTATGAAGGCACAAGAGTGGTTAGAAGTACCCGTTCCCTAAATGCCACCCGGACAAATTGGCCACTTCTGTTAGGGCTGTCTTCCACATCTTCACTTTTGTGTCATCCTTGAACCTGTCTTGAAGTTTAGCCAATGCTTCTCCAACACTCTTTCTCTGATGCCGCACATCTGAAGGATCTATGTTGTAAAACAACGGTAGAACCAATTGTTTCTTTGTTTTCCTGCACTCAAGGATCGTCATCAGCTCATCCAAGCAACGAGGGGATGATGCATAATTTTTTGAGAGTACAATGATTGAAATCCTTGACGCTTCAATGGCTTTGACAAGTACCGGTGAAATTTCCTCTCCTCTTCTAAGCTCATCATCCATGAAGGTGCTGTTTCCATTTGAATGCAAAGCGTCGTATAGATGGGCAGTAAAATTGTTGCGAATATCTTCGCCTCTAAAACTCAAGAATACATCGTAAGTCCATGGACGGGTGAAATATGAAGATGAAGAGGCTCCTCGGAAGGTCATGGAAGAAGTCATTCTGTATGTATGAGTGAATACTACTCAGTAGAGAGCTCCAAGAAAGATGAGAAACTTCTTGGCAAGTTCCCGACCGTACCTTCTCCAATGTGTGAGTGTGAAATTAATTAGGATAAATTACACCTCTACGAACCTTCGTAGTTTCTGCTGCATTTTCAGAAGTGAGAAATTTGAGATATGAAGTTGCAGAATGAAAGCTGGATTGTGAATTACTTTACATTTAGGCTCTGTTTGGTTGCTGAGAAAATGGATGAAATTAAACAGCTTATTTACGTTTTTCTAGGTGCCATAGGAAATTGAAATATATATATATATATATTAAATTTCTACAGTAACTAATTAGAGCACTTCTAGTAGTAATTTTTATCACACCGGCGTGCCAGAGGACTCCTGGTGACTTGAGAGATATAAAGTTACCTAGTTTACTTGATTTGAGATTTTCATTTTCCAGGAACGGGCTCAAACTTTCCTATCACATCTTTTCTTGTCATTTAGTTTCGCAGGAAACAAACAACGGATAGAGCTGAAACCTATATGAATTTCTCTTATTTGTATTGAAAACTTTGAATTTCGGTAATTTGCCTTCTCACGCACTCTCTGCTAGCTGAATAAGAGAGAGAGTACAAATTGGGGAAAGAGAAGGATGAAATGCAAAACGAAGTCCAACGATCAAACCCCCTGGAAGCATTACGTAGAAAATTTTTTTTTTTTTTTAGAAAAAAAAAAAAAAATTGTTACGGGAAATACCTGATCCCAGATTTGCAGATTCAATTTTCTTCACCCGTGTTTTGATCAGTTGTTTTTTTTCCGGGGCGGAAAGAGAGCCAGATGCAGCGGCGAGCGAATTTTCGTCGACGCGAAGGAAGAGATCGGAGTTAGGCGGAGACGTTGGCAGGTGCCGAATCACCACCTTGTTCCTCTACGACGGGATTCTTGATTATTGAAATTTTGCGTTCAAAAAAAAAGTGTCACATTTTAGCATATCAAGGGTCGCTTTTGATTTTTGATTTTTGATTTTTTTTTTTTTTTTTTTACTTAAGTTGAAGTTTAATTATTTTTATATAAGTTCTTTAACATTTATTCAGAATTTATATTATTTGTTATCAAAGACAGCAACTGCGTCGCTTATGAAATTGGACACGTTCATAAAGCATGAGAACAAATAATTTGTGGCTTTGTTGTTGAATCATGGAAGAACTTATAAACGCTTCTAAATTGGATTAAAAATGTTTATGTATGTGCATAGTATTAAGTCATTGAATACTAATAAGTGAATAAAGCTGTCAAAAGATAAATGATTATTATATGATCAATATCGATAGAGTGAGTCTTCAAAGATACTGATCTAATTGTGAAGTATGATGATATGTTACAATTCTAAATGTCAAACATAGTTGAAGTTTAATTATATGCATGTAAGTTTTTGGACACCCTCCCATTCCAAAGTTTGTATCATTTTATATATATCATGACTATAGATCATAAGTCTCATGTCATGGAGCCATGGAGACCCACATCATGAATGGAGTCCTACAATGTGGCGGTACAATCACAGCAGTTAAAGGTGTATTCGAACTAATATATCAATTTGGTACAATCATGACGGTTAAAAGTGTATTCGAACTAACGTATCAATTTATAAGAAACTTATAAAATAATTAACAATAGTATAGACTAGAGAGTGACGTGTGGATGACTTTTTTCACATTACCTCACAAGATGTCCACCTAGCAATAATAATCATTGGTGTGTTTGGAAAACATTTTTTTAGAGAAGGTGAAAAAAAATGGATTGATGTCATATAAAAATAAGTTGACGTGGCATAAATATGAAATAAGTGAAGAAAGTTATTTATTAATATGAAAAAAGGAGTTTGACATTTTAAAGTAAAAAGAAAAAATAAGCGGGTTGTCAAACGGGCACCATAAGTCTAAGAAACTACTCGATCCATGAGTTATGATTAAATTGATATATGTCCAAAATGCGAGTAGATGCATTTTTCTTAACCAAAACAAAAACACATTTTTCTCAAAACCATTAACAAACAATTCAATTCACTAAACACCTTTCAAATGTAGAAATCACAAAAAATAAATAAATAATAATAAATCTTACCTTTCCCATACATCAAAACACTATTTCAAACCAAAAAATAAAAAATAAAAACTTACAACCAAAAGAAGATGATGAAAAAATTGCAGGCACAAGCAGCAGAAGATCTTACGAGATGATTGAATTTTTTATTCCCATGAAGAAATACTTCATGGTCCATTTTTTCTCTACATATATGCATCTCCACTCGAAATTCCCGACTTAAATCTACCTACTCTTCACTAGGACTAGGTGAATTCATATAATGCAATACTCGACTTGCTGCATACATCACCTTAAAGTCTCAGACTCCATGAACTAAATCTGGGAGATTCCTGGAGATGATATTTCTGTGCACGCCGATCTAATTCATCCTTCACCCAGTTCCCCAAAGATTACACCCAATCTTACAGGAAGTGTGTCATGTGAACAATCCATGCTCAGAGTACCTCACTGCCAATAAATAACCAACGAGTGTATATATATATATATATATATATATATATATATTTTGAATTTTACAATGAGCTTGTCAGAAATGATTTTCATAGGTCAAATAAGAAGTATATACCACAAGGCAACTTGCTCTTGATTGCAGAAGCCTCATGATAAGCTCTTTCACGTGGAAGCGACAAGGCTATATAGAATCCCTCATATCGCTCTCCATTCTTGAAGGTCCATAATCAAAGCTCCATTCCACACACTTCTTTTACTGACATTCTAGAAGTGGCATTAATTAACTCAATTTACTGAAAACTGAACAAGAGTTGGAGAACATTTATTACCTTCCGTTTCATTGTCCAAGTTTTCATGTCTTCATAGCCTTCTATATCTCATCAGTCCAAACATACATAATTTCTTTCCCTTCAGGTGCCGTTCATGATATACACATCAGAAACATCACAGGCAAGTAAACTTCCTGAAATGATGGTTCTTTTCCTCGTTATCAACCAAGTACTCCAATTGGTTCAAAACAAGTGTGGACACAAAAATAAAAAATCCAATCTGAAAAATGTTGTTATTCTCATTTACTAATGATCACATTAGCTTGCTGCTGCACAGAACTTTTTGCATTAGCAAGCCCATCCATCAACCTATTATATGTAACAAGATCAGGTATAAACTCCCTATCCAACATCTCATCCACCACCACTTCCCCCTCCTTCTGTTTTCCCTCTCTCGTATAACCAGACACCAAAACAGTAAAGGTCATTCCATCTGGGTCGAAACCCTTGCGAGAAGCCAACAACCTCAAGTTATTTGCATCCACAGTTCTTCCCACATTGCATAGACCTTGAAGGAGACAATTAAAAGTCACACTGTCCGGAACCATACTCTCTCTAAGCATCCTCTCCATCAGTCTATATGCTTCATCAATTCTCCTTAACCTTCTCAAACCTTCGATCAAAGTAGTACAAGCAATAAAGCTTGGAACACTCCCTCTCTTCCATAGCTCATCCACAAGCTCCAACGCTCTACCTGCATTTCCATTCTCACAAAGTGCCTCCACCAGACCAAGATAATCATACCCATTGGGCAAAACTCCTTTCCTTGAAAAATCAATCAATAGGTCACATGCCTCCGACACCCGACCATCTCTACCAAGCCCATCAATCAATATTTCACAAGTCACTCTCGAAAGCTCACATCCCATTTCAATCATCTCGTATGCCATTGCAACCCCTTCATCAAACTTCCTCTCCCTTAAGAACCCCTTAATCAAAGTATTAAAACTAACCACATTTGGACTGCACCCCTTTTCTCTCATCTCCTTAAACAACTCCAGAGCTAACCCAAACCGCGAATTTCGACAATAACTACTGATCAAAATATTAAACGTATACACGTCCGGCTTAACCCTACTCTTAATCATTTCATCATACACTTTCAATGCACTCTCATGCTGCCCACATTTCACAAACCCATGAATCAAAATATTATAAAGCGCCACACTGGGCCTCCCGTCGATCATTTTACTCATAGTTTCAAACGCAACCACAGCCTCGTCCACCCTCCCAACTCTACAATACGCATTGATCGAAAATCTGAAGATGGGTTCGGTGGAAGGGCACGAGAAGATACCGTCGGAGCAGGGGCAGGGGCTGGAGGCCATGAAGTGGAGGAGGGCACCGAGGTCGACGAAGCGGTCAGTGACGGCGAGCGTGCGGGCCATCCATTCGAACGTAGAGTGGTCGTGGCGGAAGGAGTCGATGGTGGAGGCCCAGTTGAAGATGTGGAAATCGTAGTGGGTGAACGAAGGGTGGTGGCGGAGCTTGGACTTGAGGAAGTGGAGGAGGTGGGTGGGGGTGAAGGGTGGGGTGAGATGGGCCTTGAGGAAGCTGAGGAGTTGGGCGTGGTGGGTGGGCGTGTGGTGGAAGAGAGTGAGAGTGGGGAGCGGGGTGGGAGGGGTTGGCGGTGGTGCTGGGAGAGAGGGGTTTGGGATTGGAGAGAGTGGCGGCGGTGGTGGTTGTTTCCATAATTTGAGAGGTTTGGGTTTCAGGAGCTTCTTGAAACCCATTTGCCCCGAGAATTGCAGAGCGAGCCAACACTCTGCCCACGTCCAAGAAATGAGCAACTTTTTGAAACCTATTTTATTTTGGGAATAACTTCAATTCGGTCAAGGCAAAAAGGGAGGGTTTTCTGCCCACTACTCACAAGCTGACACCTCAGCTTAGCACATAAACTCAAAATGAGAACAAAACACCATATTATTCCTCCCACATTGACCTGCCGCCTACCTCCGCCTGAAGCCGCCGCCCCGAAAACGCCGCTTCCGCTTCCACCCCTTAGGGGTGGCCCGTAGCCACCCCAGCCACCACGGCGCGGCCACCCCGTGGCCTGGGAGTGGCCTGCGAGCCACCCCGTGGCCATGGGGTGGTTGCGCCGGCCACCCCGTGGCCTGGGAGTGGCCGCGCAGGCCACCCCAGCCAGATCTGGGGTGGCCTGCGAGCCACCCTGTGGCCATGGGGTGGTTGCGCCGGCCACCCCGTGGCCTGGGAATGGCCGCGCGGGCCCACCCCAGCCAGATTTGGGGTGGCTTGCGAGCCACCCCGTGGCCTGGGGGTGGCCGCGCGAGCCACCCCGTGGCCTGGGTGTGGCCGCGCCGGCCACCCCGTGGCCTGGGGGTGGCCGCGCGGGCCACCCCGTGGCCTGGGTGTGGCCGCGCGGGCCACCCCGTGGCCTGGGAGTGGCCACGCCGGCCACTCAGATGGGGCTGGTGGTTCCTCATTTTTGTCCTCATTTTTTTTTGTTTTGGTGTTTTGTTCTCATTTTAAGTTTTTGCATTTTTCTTAAAATGTTGATGTGTCATGTTGTGATTGGTGGGCAGAAAACCCATGTTTTCTGCCACAACCGTATGGCAGCAGCTCTCTTTTATTTTATAGAGAAAGTGACTGTTTTTTGCTGTTAATTTTTAAAATGGTTTGAAAAATATTTTGGAAAGATGAAAAAGCCTTAAAATATTTCTTATGCTTTCCTATAATTTGAGAAGCTGCGAAGATGAAAGACACAAGTAAAAAAATATGGAGGCAGAGAGAGTGTCTGTGAATAAAAAATCTAATTGTGAGAGAGCCTTTGTGGGATTCATTTGCCCAAACAACTGTTTAGAGAGTGTCCCATATTGAGCTTTTTCACAAGTCTCAATTGCCTGCCCAAAATGTTTGAGTTCAACAAAAAATAGTTTACGTATATGAGAGAAGTAAAAATCATTTTAAGCATTGTGAAAGTAATAAAAGTAAAAGCATTTTTTCAAAAAATATTTTAAAGAACTTAGTGAAAATTGAAGAATAGAAAAAAAAAAAAAAATTACTGTGACAAAAAATATATATATATTATCATTATTTAGGTAGACAAAAAACCAAAAAAAAAAAAAAGGATGACATTTTATCATTATTCTACACAAACTAATCAAATAGACTACTATAATCTTATGATTATAAATATTTTCATATCTCTTATTCCCTACTACATATAAGTTTTTTAGGAAAAGTCTTGGCGTCAATAAAAATATTATTTTTTACCAATAAAAGTCTATGGCAAAGGAACCGAATCCTCTCTAGTCTATAAATCCATTTCATAGTTTAAAAAATTCTAAGACCACAAATAAGACACATATCTTTATTATAAAAAAATAAAAATAAAAATATTATTTAAGGTAAAAAAAAAAAAAAAAAAAAAAAAAAAAAAAGAGTGGCTGGCTACCCATAGGGGGTTGTTGCCTACTCACATTTTGGGTAAGAGATGGCTCAAGTAGGGGGTGGCTCAATGGCTAGTTAGGGGGTGCCCGGTCTGGGGGTAGCCAAAGCCACCCCAAGCCCACCGGGGGTGGCAGGTTCTTGGAGGTGGTTTGACCAAGCCACCCTTAATGGCCTAAACACCCCCATTGGCCATGGGGGTGATTCGGTCACCCTTGGCTGGCCATTGGGCCACTCCTACCCAAAATGTCATTCTTTTGTTTTTTAATTATGAGAACATATATTTTATTTGTGATTCTACTATGAAATGAATACTCTCACATCCATTATAGATCCGAGGGGATCCGGAATTGGTGGCAAGAGCTACATCACCCAATTTTATTTTGTTATTTTTTCCTCCGCAACACACCGTATAGGATTGCCAAAAATTGAAAATCAAAATAATTCTCTCTCTCTCTCTCTCTCTCAGTGTACGCAGTTCCTCTTTTTCCCTTTCTCCCTCTCTCAGTCAGACGCTCCCTCTCTCTCTCCCTCTCAGACGCTCCCTCTCTCCCTGTCTAAGTTTTATCTACTCTCTGTTTTCTTATTTACTCAGTCTCCAAAGTACTCAACCTTCACTCAACAGGGCACGTCACGATGATTCGGAACCTCCGCACAACGCCAACTTCCGACCTGAACTCGCTCCAACATCTGGGTTCTTTGTATAGCCGAAACAAGCAGAGACTCATCACAGCTATTCCTTCTCCAGCTTCCAGTAACTTCGCGTTCGCTATTGTCCCTCACACTCTGTTTATATCACGCATTGTTCTTCTCATTTATTTCATCTTCTCTTTGGGTGTAGGTGTTTCGCGGCTGTCCATTCGGTGTGCTGTTCGTTTTCGCCCCTGCATTGATATACACAAAGTACCCAGAACTAAAGTTGATCAAGTTTTTTGTCTTTGCTTGTCAATTAGCTTGTTGAGTTTAGGGTGTTTGACAAAAGGCCAAGGAGACGCATTTTTGTGACATTTAAAGTTCTGGTAGCTCAACTTTTGTTTTATGATCAAGGATGTCTGCTACAGATTGTTTGTCTGAAATGTACTTTCTTTATTACTAATATGTAAAGTTTGATCATGTTTTACAATTTTAGACTGACCTATATATGTTTTTGTTCATCTAAAGGGGAAAAAATGTTATTATTGTGTGTAGTGGCCAAGAAGTTGATATGGGGCTAGATACATATGTGCTGTATGAGTGCTATGCCTACATTATGTTATTTTCATGCAGTGGTGTGGTACTTCATTGAGGGTGATTTCCTTATGATTCTCGTGTTTGAAATATGTGTCATCAGGGGAAAGTGAAACAAATTGTTGGGTCAACCATTCAGGATTTGAAGGAGGACGGATCAACTCTTGTGACCAACTTTGAAACGGATAAGTCGGCGGCTGAGTTTGCAAATTTGTACAAAAAAAATGGACTCAAGGGTGGTCATGTGATCATGATTGGAGCAGATCCTTTGAGTAAAAATGCCGCAATTGAAGCAATGCATGCTTATCCTGGTGAATTTATTTTCATGCCTCTTTCATGTTTAGTGATTTTTGTTTCCCAGTTTAGATGTGATCATAAGTAAAGTATGGTGGCTGTCTGAAATAGCCTTCTTTGGCTAGTTTAGGACTACTTTTTTCACCTACTTGTATATCTCTTTATCTTAAATAATTAGACGAAACATTCTCTTAGCTGATCAACTTTGTTCTGGGATTTCTATATGCATGCTTGGGATGTGATTTTGCATTTGCACCACTTCAATTGCCTTCTGTAAAGACATTCGACTAATGGAACAGACTGTCTCAGGATTAGGCTGTTTTGCCTTTGAGCTGTATAATTAATTATAGGTTTAAAACTTACAGACTTTTCCTCTGCTGAACTTACTGCGAGGACTGGTTAAATCAGGCGGCTTGCAAGTTGGTGGTGGAATCAATTCAGACAATGCTTTGAGTTACATAGAAGGAGGAGCTAGCCATGTCATTGTCACATCAGTATGTTTTTTCTTGAAATCTTCTCATAACATTTATACGGAAAACATGAATATGTTACTTGATGATTTAATACAATTTCTGATATTTCTCTCTTACCAAATTATGATTCTTTCTCTATGAAGTCTTGAATGAAAGTGGCTGATTGGAAACCCAACTATCATCCTTTTAGAATATATCTTTTTGTTACCTTCATATGATTTATGACTTCTATGTGAATCATGTCAAAGTTATCAAAATAATATAGGACTCTTTTACCTACTTAATTATAGGAGCCACCTTCTAAGTGTCAAATTTATTGGGTCAATAGTGTTGAACATAATAGAAGGAATATTTTTAAATAGCCATTGTAGGGGTGGGAAGGTTGAATATAAGTTTTACTTCCATACTTATTTTGTTTGGTGTAAACACATAAACTTTTCTCTGTATTAGAAAAGTGGTCATATGATGGAACTGGATTTTTCATGTAATCATGGTTAGAACATAATGCTCATGGAACCTCATGGTGAGCATACTTTGACAGTGCAGTGGAATTCACTTATAGCTTTGTATATAATCTCCCAATAATTTTTTTACATTGCAATTAATACAAAGAATTTGGGACTTTCTAATAGACAAATTCTCTAGGTATGTTTAAATTGATCTCTATCACTTACATCTCGGTTTCATTACAGTATGTATTCAACAATGGACAAATGGACCTTGAAAGGCTTAAAGATCTTGTTCATGTTGTTGGAAAGCAGAGGCTTGTCTTGGACCTTAGCTGCAGAAGGAAGGTATTAAAACAATTTTCAAGATGAGTCCCATTTATGCATTGGTTAATTGAGTTTCAATGCGAGGTTTCAATTGCAAATCTCCTGGCATGAAAATGTGAAATTATCTTACAAACTTGAGTTTGAACCAGGTTTTGTACTTGTTCGCTGTAGTCAGAGTTTTAATGGTCACTCAGACATAATGCTTTAGTGTGAGTCAGGATTAGAAAAGACTTAACAAGTTATATATAAAGGGGCATACATTAAGAATTTTTTTAAAAAAAATGATTGTTTTTTACAAGGTTTTTGTTTTTTGTTTTTTATTTTTTATTTTCGTCTGATAGTTGTTCAGTTTCAGTTATCATCTTTTATGTTGCTGATTTTGATTTGCAGGAAGATAAATATGCAATCGTGACTGATAGATGGCAGAAGTTCACTGATGTATACCTCGATGAGAAAGTATTGGAGTTTCTTGCCAGCTATGCTGATGAGTTTCTGGTTCATGGTGTTGATGTTGAAGGGAAAAAGTAATTCCTAAATGTTGCTATCTTTAATAAAATCACAACTTTGTCCTATACCTTAAACTTTCTAACTCCCATACCTTGTTTTTTAGAAGTACTAGTCACTTTCAGATGTTATATTATTTGTTGGAGTTCTGCTCTGCCCGTGGTTGGTATGCTATGTAAAAGGAAAGGAAGAAAAAGACTTTTTAATTGACAATGAAGAGTGTAAAGTGTCTATGCTTTCAACAGAATTTCATCAAGATAGTTCGATTCTCATTTTTCTTTTGGTTGCAGGCTGGGAATTGATGAAGAACTTGTGGCATTGCTTGGGAAGCATTCTCCGGTGTGTAGCTGCATCCATGATTATTTTTCTTTTTGTCTTTCACATTTCTTTGTTGCCATTTCCTAAATTGATGTTGCTAGGCTTTTATATTGTCCCTCTATGCATGCTATCTTGCATAAATTATTGATACATCATGGATGGGTGCCAGATTCCCGTGACTTATGCCGGTGGTGTGGCGGAAATGGCTGATTTAGAAAGGATAAAAGTGGCCGGGTTGGGACGTGTGGATGTTACTGTGGGCAGTGCGTTAGATATATTTGGCGGAAAGTTGGCATACAAAGACGTTGTTGCTTGGCATTTCCATCAGGAGGCTTTGACAGTTTAGTGCCTTCTAGGGCTTTCTTTTCTTGTAATCTTCAAAGGATTTGGCTTAGGTCTCCTATAGTTTTTCTCTACGGTCTAGATTTAATTCCACCCTCTCTTTCAACTACCTTTGCGCGATTCAATTATTCAGGACTTGCAATACAAGAGAAAAGAGATCCACAGCTTGAGAAAATTATCGTGGCCAGAAATTTAGAAGATGAATGGGAAAAGTGAGAAAAAATTGTGAAGATAAAATAAATCAATGCTGTCACTAATTGTGTTTGTGCTTTTGAACTTGCTCCATATGACTCACTTCTATTGCATTTGACCCACCACTTACGGTGCATAACTAATTTATTGACATGGTTAAAAATCCAGTTGTCTTCCCTTCTCACTCCCTTGTTTTCATATAAACCAAGGTGGTTTTCAGTTAATTTTGCAATTCAGTCGACCCTCCAAGAAAAAATTAAGAACAAGAACCCTATCTACAACAAGAAAATCCGACCAAACAAGGCGTGCACTATGTTTTTTTTTTTTTTTTTATTTGCCAAGGAAATAGAAGGGAAAGGGGAAAGGCAACAAGTACACCCAAGAAAAAAAAAAAGGGGTGGGATAGTTCAACAAAAACCCTAATACACCCGTTAAGTACAATAAAATGTTAACATCCATTGGGAATGGATCAAATGAATGGTATGACTCATTAGATACATCTACTAGGAATGGATCAAATGAATGGTATGGCTCATTAGATTCTCGACTCACTGGCTGAAAAAGGAGCCACTTAAATTGGTGAGGCGAATCTACTTGAAAAGTAATGATACAATGCACGCCTGGCGTGCATCAACAGTGATGCACGCCAGGCACAAAATTTTTTTTTATTATTATTTTATTATTATTATTATTTTAAAAAAAAAAAAAATTTGCACTGGCGTGCGTGGGCGTGCCACGCACGCCGCGTGCATTGTATCATTACTCCTACTTGAAATAGCACCTACTTCAACAACAAACATGCTTGAGAACCACAATAGGGTGGGGAGCACTAGTAGTAGCTGAATTGGAGCTGAGAAAGAAAAGTATCACAACAATGTCCAGTGATGAAGGCATAGAGGACATCACATTGGAATTTGCCGTAAAAATGTGAAGCAAGGGTGCGAGATGTTGTCATGGAGAACAAAAACACGTGTGGCAGCACGTGAGAGAAAGCGTGCACTATGCTTACTACAACTTTTAGTATCACGCTACATATACATAATTTGATGAGATATTAAAAGACTAATTGAACCATAAAAATAATTCTTTTAAAAAGAAAGGCATTTGTCCAACTTGGGAAAATCTTTCCACTAAATCAGATTGGAGTCCTCCATCTCAATCTATTAAATTAGCATATACATTTTTTATATATACTAACAAACCATATTATTTTTATTGCATATTTGATTATACATGTAAGAATGACGTATTTTAGTCTCCAAAAAGTAGCTCAATTGACTGAAGATCACGCTTCATGAAGTGGAGATTACTAAATCGAATTCCCTTTTTCCCTTGTGTGGACGATAAAAAAAAAAACTTTAAATTATAATCACCACATCAATTTAATAAATGGAGTTGAAAACTTTGTTCTACTCAAAATTTTAGTGTCAAGTAGTCAAGGGGGAGTTTGACGTATTTCAGATAGAGGGCTACTAAGTATCCCAACACTTTTTTTCAAATGATCTGGACCCCACATTCATTTAAGAATATATATATCAAATGGATCAGTTCATTTGGGAAAATAAATTTAGAAAAAAGTGTTGGATGTCTAGTATTATCCTTTTAGATATTTATTTATTAGTTTATTTATTTTTAATTTGCCGGGAAAATCTTAACCACCAGAGGCTTACAAGAGATCCAGAAAATCCCACTCTGTCTCTACAACAGAAATTCAAAACCAAACGCCCAAGAAAAAAAAAATGCTTCTCTGCAACTGCAAGCCTTCACTCTTCACTATATCCCCACCCAGAATCTCAATTTCCACTCCAAGAAACCCCAAAAGCTCGTTCTCGATCATCACCAACTCCACGGCCAGCGACCCACCGCGGCGAAGAGCCATGTCAGCCTTCGAAACCCGAGTCTCTCTCGTCCTCGCTCTCGCTTCCCAAGCCTCCTCTCTCTCCCAGAGACGTAAATGTTTAGCATCAATTCTCATAGATATCTCTCAAGGCCTTGCTTTCATTTGTTTAAAACAAAACAAATCTCTGTTCCTATTTGTTTGAATAACTTGCTTTTGTTTTCTTGCAGTTTTAGCTGATACAGCGACCGAGGCTGTGAGGTACGTGTTCCCGAAAAGGTTCGAGAGTCGGACTCTCGAGGAGGCTTTGATGGCAGGTACTACTTTCGATTGGTTTTGATTGTTGAATGTGAAATTTCGTCTTTTTCTTTTTTTGGGTCAATTTGGGTATGTATCTTTTTTGGGTTTGATGTAGTTCCGGACCTGGAGACTGTGAATTTCAAGGTTTTGAGTAGGAGAGACCAGTACGAGATAAGGGAAGTTGAGGTATGCATTCACTTCAACATTTTCTTTACTCTGCCTCTTAGACTTGTGGTTAATTTCGATTCAGTTTTGGGGATGTTTTTGCAATATGTCCCGGAGTTTAAGATATACACATATAGGTTTGGTGAATGTTTTCCACTTGTTATTAACTGAGAGATTTGTTCCATGCTTTATACACATTCTGAGTTACACGATTGGTTTGAACAATTGAGGTAGTTTCGGTTTCTGCAGTTTCTGCAGATGTTGTTCTAAAACGGAGTATACATGTGACGCATGAGTACTTGAGTCCCTGTCGGATAATCAGAAAAATGAGTGGTCAATATAAAACTGTTGGCCCAAATTACTTAAAGCTTTTGGATTAACTAGTGTGGTAACATTTTATATTAAGGCCTTATATGGGGACTTCAATATGTTTATCTCCCCACAATAACTACTTTATTGTAGCTTGGAAACTTAATGAGAAATGTTAAATTTCATGCGTTCCCAAAAACACAACAGTTTAAAAACAAAGAAGAAGTCAAGCTGATAGTTACAGTTGCCATGATTATCATATTATTGCGCATATATATCTAAATTATAGGGCCGTGATTGTGCAAACAGCCTTACTTTATAGCAGAGGCAACAATGCCTGGGAACACTGGATTCGATTTCAATGGAGCATCTAAATCCTTTAATGTATTAGCCGCGTACCTGTTTGGTAAGGTAGTCCGAAATTTTGTAATTAATTCCTATAGTACCTTTTTGGTAATGTTACTTATCTTTGTTACTTTTTGCTTATTCTGGTTCTTGTGCTGGTTTTTAGAATACAACAAAGGAGAAAATGGAGATGACTACACCTGTTTTTACGCGTAAGGCCAATTCTGATGGGGAGAAAATGGAAATGACAACTCCTGTGATAACAAAGAGGGTATGATTTTTTACATGCGTCATATGTTTAAAATTTTGTAGTTTCTTATGTTAAGGAATTTTGAAATCTTCCCTAAACCCAATGTAAGTTTTTTCTATTATGACTTGCTCTCCCACATCTTGTCTGTTTTAAATGCACGTGTGGTGTCTATTTTGCGTTTCTTTTACATTTCTCTCAGAGGATGTTTTGGACACAAGTCAGTGATATCTATAGTGCCATGCATTGACCTGTGTAAGATGTTTATATTTTGGTTTGGCATTAATTCAGATCTGCTGAAAATTATGGTCTATTGGCTGGAATTTGTAGAGTTAACCGATTGTTGATTGAAATTATTTCTTTCAAATGTTAAAGATTGTTCTTGAACTCTAACAACCCATGTAGTTCTTTCAGTTAATGAATAATTACAAGACATTCCCAGGTCCATGTACTGGTCTTATTTTTATGGTTTGGTCTTTTTTTGCCATGGAGCTTGTTTTACATGGTCTAAAAATACAGAGGTCATTTGTTAGAATTTCTAATTGTTTTCTTTTCAAAAATACTGCATTCTTTCTTTTTATCATCATCTGATATCATTGCAAATGTCTTAGCTGGAAGATCAAGATAAGTGGCAGATGTCTTTTGTCATGCCCTCAAAGTATGGTGCCAATTTGCCGCAGCCTAAAGATCCGTCTGTGCGGATCACAGAGGTTCCAAGAAAAATTGTTGCAGTTCTTGCCTTTTCAGGTCTGTCCTTCCCTTAATCTGACTGCCCCCCTTGTGTTGTGGATACAGAAACTGGTATCTAAGTTAAAAAGGTTTTAATTTTTACGATCATTCTTAGTTATTGAATATTGGATGGTATTTGGTACCAAGGCTGTTGAAGTATTAGAAAATTGAATTGAACTTGGAGTGTGTTGTTCAGCGCAAGTGATTGTATGCGTGATTTCTATGCATTAGTAATATGATCATAATTGTAGTAATTTTTTTATTTAACTTGTGTGCCAATATAGTGTTAAGTACTAATGAATCGGACTTCTGCTGCAATAACTCGATAGTATTTATTGCGTTTTGGGAGCAGAGAGTAGTGCATTCTTCAGTAAAATCTCTCATGTCTTCAACTGTGGATATGGCAAGTTTATTACAGTCTTCCCTTCATCATCTTTTATAGGTTTTGTCACCGATGAAGAAGTTGAACGACGGGAATCAAAGTTAAGAGAAGCTCTGGAAAATGATAGAGAGTTCCAAATTAAAGAGGGCGCTTCAGTGGAAATTGCACAGGTGAGATCCCTTCTTAAATGTTAAGGACAAACGATCTCTGCAAAAATATACTGCTGAGCACTTTGTGGTCAGAGAGCCTTTCACATGTCAATGACTTTCTGTACATATGGTTGCAGTACAATCCGCCATTTACGCTTCCATTTCAACGTCGCAATGAGATTGCACTGGAAGTAGAAAGGAAAGAAAATAGCAACTAGCAATTTTACAATCTTGATGTATACTGAATTTAGACCCTGTGCGTAAAGTAAACAAAAACAGTTTTGTACATATCCAGCCCATTCAGGGTTCATAAAAGTGTGGTATCTTAGTATTTGATTTCATGGCTGTGATTTGTATGTTTAGTGAATCAACCCTCTTGCTATTCCATTATGCATCATGAGATAGGCAATTTAAGAGTTTCTCACTAAATATTCAGCTGTTCCATCAAATAATTATGTTTGTAGAAGATTCATATGTAAAGTAACAAACATAGTTATTTGTATGTTTAGTGAATCAAACCCTAAAACCAGTGGTTAGTGAATGTGAGTTGAGTTGATGGAACCTCAACTTCTCCCCTTTCTACTTGTGCTACCTATTTTTCTCTGCACAACTTCAGAGCAGCAGGCACTGCAGAATACATCCAGAATCAGCAGATATCCTCTCTTCGGCTTGCTTCGGTGAGGTGTTACCGTCAGGCCAAGCTCTGCAGCCTCTCTCAAGATATAGAGATTGAAAGCACTAAAAGAACATGCTGCAAACTTCAAACCCTTCCTTTTCATTAGCTTTATGCACTTCATGAAAGATAAAAAGAACCAACCTCACACCTTTGCTTTAATTTTACTATCTTCTAAAAGCTGCAATGATTTCATATCCAGCTTGCTTCAACTCATCATAAGGCAGGAAAATCGTCACCATGATCTAATTCATTCCACCTAACCTAATTGATTTTTCTCTCAGCTGTCATGTACATTTGAGATTGTATTTGCATATCCAACCTTCCATACCCAACAAGCGATCTATGATTCATGGGATTTGGTTTCCTTTCCTCAACAAAATCAAATCTGGATGCTTCCATTGCCGCATGTTTAAAAATGTTGGTCGCCATCACAAATCTTGTCCTAAACAAGAGAATCCTCCAACAAAGGGGACCAACTCCCCACCGACTATACAAATCTGTCCACAAATTTGATTAGGACTTCTCAATAGGGATTGTCTTAAACTATATTTGTCTGCTTGTAGTTGCTTCTGATTCAGCTCCCCTGTTTCTTGGTTGTATCTGTCAATTCTCTAGTCGTTGTCTTCTCTCGGTTTGAAAAAATAGCAATTTCAAATGAAAATGCAATTTTTTGAAAAATAATTTAATCTTTAAAATTATGGTTTAACTTTTAAAATCATACTTATATATATATTTTAACATGTCCGCACAAGAGGGAGAGAATTCGAACTAATGACTTTCGCTTCATGAAGCATGGTTCTTAGCCGATTGAGCTACCCCTTGAAGATGACATATCTCATTCTTATTGCTCAAAATTTAAATTTGAATAAAATCATAATTTTATTCAAATTTTCAAACAGCTGTTTTTTTATTATATACTTTTAACGATTTTGTTTCTTTTGGGTTACAAAATTCTCACCCATTAAGATATTTTTTCTAAGTTAACCCAAAAAAATCCAAAAGAACAGAAAAATCTGTACGTTAACTGTATTACCTATCCCTGTCTCCGTTCTTGCCCACTTAAAACTAAGTAGTTACATAAAAATCTCAAAAGTCCAAACAAAAAAGCCATCAAAATCTTGCTCTCCCTCCACTCAGTCTACCGGAAAACCATGGCCACAGCTCTCAACCTCGCTCCGCCTTCACTTCTCAGGCCACTTCCGCTCCGGAGAACACCCAGGACCACACTCTCCGTTAGAGCAACATCAAGCTCCTCTGATTCCAGTACTTCTGTAAGCACCAAAGAGGAACAAAAACAAGGCCTTTCATCATCATCATCGTCGTCATCTGTAACATTTGCCGCTCCACCTGGTTTCAAGCCACCGGAGCCAAAGCGGTTCGGGGTGAGACCCGACAAGACATGGGACGTTTTAGGGGCTTCAATTGCTTTGTTTTTCCGGCTGGGGACAGGTGTTTTTGTTTCTGGGTATGGAAATTTTTTGCTCATGTTTGTTTTGGATGTCTTGGTATATATTGTTTCGTTACTGAGAAAATCCAGGAAAATAAAAGCACTGGGTAGTCTTTTTGGTTTTGTTTTTGTTTCCCAGATTTTGAAATTTAGAGTTGAATGAACCAAAGTCATATTTGTGCTCTAGGTTTAAAAAAGAATTCTGCTTTCTAGAGATTTGACTGTAAAATGCAAATCTTTGTATTGGATTATAGATTCGTGGATAAACCTTATCTGAAATGGTGAAGTTGATTTAATTTCATGCTAAATTCTCTTGCTTCAAGGATAAATGTTTGTAAATTTTGTAAACTAGAGGTCACGAAGGGGTTTGAAGGGTCTAATAGGCACCAAGTGGAATTGACTGGGATTTTAAGGGATTAAGAATTGAATTATAACATCCTAAGGAAACAAGCAAGGGTTTGGATAATGCCCCTTCATTATCTTGTTGTTAATAGACAAACATTAAAAGGCTATTTGGCACCAGAATTTAGCAAACCCTTAGGATTCTAGCCTCAAAATGACCTCATTTTACCATCTGCAAAAAACAGATGAGTATTTGTACTGTTGAAAGTGTTCTATCATATCTCTTGATTGTGGTTGTGGATACATACAGGGTTTTCCTTATTTTGGGTTGTACCGTGGCAGGTATTCTGCATCCTTCATTCCCGAGAATGAGTTCCCACCTGGCCAGTATGCTCTTGATTTTAACGGTACCTTGAATTTTGTTATTGCTACTGCTTTTTCATCTTATAATAAGTAACATTTGCGTATTTGTAGTTAAATTGCTGGTGGAAGTGAGAAAGTAGACCAATCTAATGAGCCCTAAGTTCACATGCATTTGTGTATTTGTAGTTATATTAGCGTGAGGTTTATAAAAGAAGAGGAAGTTTTCTATTTTCTTTTGAGATAAATATCTTCCAAAGTTTAAGTTGTTTACTTCTACCTCGCTTGGTACTCCTAATTACAGATCACTTTTGAATTTTACTCCAGAAGCCCTTATATACTTGATTCTGCTATTTTATGCCAATATTTGCTGTGGCTGGCTAAATCTTGTCTGATTGTTAATATCACAAATCTTGAAGGAGATTCTATACTCATGTAACTCTGTGTAATTAATGTATAAGTCTCTTTCTCTTCCTGATTTTTCCATCTTGGGCCTAATAACAGATTACAAAGTAAAGGAGACTTCAAAATTAGGCCCCCGGCCAGAGAAGCCTATTGAGATATATGAGTTTGAGAGGTACTATTTTCTTGTCTGCTGAATTTAGTAGGCAGTAGTTGACCTCAATGCTGACATTCCTTTGTAGGCCTTTTATCTTCTTTTCTTTCATTTCCCCCATGACTTTTTGTAATACCCTTGCGATGAACAGAGACTGACAGCTTCTTTTTTTTTTTTTTTTTTTTTCCATATATTGATTATCATGGATCATATAAAGCTGTCCATTTTGTCGGAAGGTAACATCAATCCCCCAGGATTTCTATTTAATTTTGAGTGATATTTAAATCTTTTAATAATTTTCTTTACTCTTTGTTCGCTTTTCCTTTTCTAGTTAGGTGATCCTTGTTGTATACTCCCTGTGTACTTTGGGGCGCCTTATGCTTTTAATAAGACTGGTTATTACTTATCAAAAAAATTAATTTTCTTTACTTTTGTACTGCATTATTTTGTTTTAATGTATTTGATAGAAATAATATCTCAATTGAAACCACCTCATACTTCATGCGCATGACTACACTGTCACAAAATTTTGGACAATTCCAACTGCCACGTAACTCTTGGATGGCGGGTCATGTATGAAATTTTAGGCATTTGAGTTAGCTCTTAGAATTACTTTCTATGAATTTTTTATGGTTTGGGCTAACAGTTCAAGTTTCTTCAGGTCAGGGAAATCGTTGCAGTGTTGGATCTTGATGTTCTGTTTTATCCTTGCCCAAAAAATGGTCCAAACTTCCGCCCCAAAGTTGCACAGATGGGTGGAAAACAGCAGTTCCCTTACATGGTTAGATTTTTTTTTTTTTCCCCTTTATTTGTTTCCCTTCTCATCCCCAGATCCAAGAAGGAAAAGAGTACATACAACTTG
This sequence comes from Corylus avellana, assembly GCF_965113065.1. NCBI lineage: Eukaryota > Viridiplantae > Streptophyta > Magnoliopsida > Fagales > Betulaceae > Corylus > Corylus avellana. The sequence continues at coordinate 1,931,322 of NC_142499.1, forward strand.
AATGGGAAATTAAATCAGAAGTAAGAGAAATCCAAAATTGTCAATTTCTTGATATTGTTCTTCAGAACATATTTAGACTTACAAAGAAAGTTAAAAGTGACTTCCTTTATTTTTGAATGCACTCACATAAACAATTGCTGGTTTCTCATCACTTCTTTTCTTCTTTTTAACGTTGTAACTCATCAAACCTTTTAAAGATGATCTCTGGACGCTGAAGGTGCCACAAATGAAATTGGTGACTGGTTTGATAGTTTTTGGTGCCAGGAGCTCTTGCCAATGTTTTAACAGAGTATTTTTTATTATTATTATAAGTTTTACAGAGGAAAAATAAGGAAAATGAAAAGAACTGATTAGAGATCTGATTGATAAAAAATAAATAAAACAGATGAAGGTAACAGGCAGTGAATCAAATCTTTACTCCTATCTCTATACATCCATCACCTTTGAATAATAGTCTCAAAATGAATTAAATTGCTTTTAAAATAAAACCAAGGTAAAATAGATTTTTATTTTGACTTAAGTGGATAAGAAATCCTTACCAGTTTTCTTTATAGTCAAACGACATATCTTCCGGTTGTCATTTTTCAATTTCATTATTTGCTTTTGTATTTTCCATCTTTTGTAACATCATGTCTTGGGTCTAACTTATTGCAATTAGGTAGTAAGTTCAAGTGGGAGCTAATCTGTAGACTTCTTTCTCTTGTTGAAGGTGGATCCAAACACAGGAGTCTCGATGTACGAATCAGATGACATAATTAAGTATTTGGTTGGAAAATACGGTATGTGTGGTCATATTAACTTGCTTTCAAGTGGTGCATTTCAATTGTGTTGATTGTTCTTCCATCATTTGATAACTGGTAGATTGTATATCAGTATGAGGGGCATATATTACAAGCATACATTACAATATTTGGAGATCTCCATTTATTTTCTTTTGGCATAGAATAATAATAAAAGGTAAGAGAATTTTTTTTCTTTTTTCATTTGATATATTGTCCTGGTCCAGATTGAGCTTTTTCCTTCCATGCCTTGGTATGTACTATGACAAATTAGTTTTGTTTTCTCATAATTTTGAAAACATTTATTTTTCTTGATGACAGATTGAGTGTGACTACTATTTAATTTTTGTACTTGTTATGCATTAAGCATTCTTGCTGTGTACCACAAATAGTTTACAATTAGTTCTTTTGATTTCTTTTGGGTAGGTGATGGAAGTGTTCCATTCATGCTGTCACTTGGTCTGCTAACGGTTAGCATTTGTTTCTTCTTCTAATTATTTGTTCTCATCTGTATGAAGTGATTTTTGAAGTATATTATTTGTTGCTTGCCTGTTTTTCCTGTTGCAGACTTTGACTGCAGGCCTAGCTATGATTGGTCGCATGGGAAAGGTAAAATGAACTTGAACTCATTGCTTGTGTAAAGCCTCTAACTTTTGTCACATGTTTTCACATGTGTATTCCACATATGGCAGGTCAATATTTCTTTTGGAGAAAGTTATATAACTAAATGAAGTTGAATTCTAACTCATTTAATTATCAGATTATCAAAATTTTGGTTCTGTTAATAACTATACAAGTAATAGCTATTAAAATCTTGCCTTGACCATCTCTTATATTTTATTCAGGGGAGTTCTTATGCTCCATCAAAAATGCCGCCGAAACCGCTTGAAATATGGGCATATGAGGTTTGTAGACTATCAAATGATGTTTGATGTTTGGATTTCAATTCATAATCAATTTCTTAGGTGCCTTTTTAGGAATACTCTTGACTTGATAATAGTGTAGCTGTCTTGTTTACTTCTAAACTTTAGCTTGAGCTGTTTATTCTTTGCTTTCAGGGTTCCCCCTTCTGCAAACTTGTACGTGAAGTACTTGTAGAGCTAGAGCTACCACACTTGCTTCGCAGGTAAAGTTCATCTGTCATGATCTGTTCACTTAGGTATCTCCTAAAGCGTCTTTGTTTCAGTTGTTTTAAACAACCTGGTGTTTTTTCAGTTATGCACATTCATGTGCCTGCAGTCTTTTTACTATGTACATAGGCATCTAGACAACTTGCCGTAATCGCTAGAGTTATTGAGTCTGCAATTATGGTTGTTAACTGCAAAATTATCTCAATAACAAGAAGAAAAAGTGAGAAATCTTAATACTGACATCGACTCAAGTAGTGGATGGAAAATTTCCGACAAAGTAAAACTGCATCCAATTTCCCCTGTAGGCCGGGATAAGAGGGTTGTTTCAAGCCTCCTCAAAACTGTGGTTGTGATAGTTTATGGACTTGTTTATGCATGCATGTACTGTATCATGAAATGATATTCTCTCATATTCTTTGAGATCACTACTATGCATATATATATTGCATCTCACATTGTTATGCTTGCTACGTATATACTATGCTGTCTCTAGAACATTCATCATTGTCAGATATCTTTCTAAATTCTGTCAAAAGTATTTCATTTTTAACTGTTATATCCTCTCTCTCTCTCTCCCCGCTGACTATATATGTCTTTTAATTTCTCCACACATCTAAACCTCAATCTTACTGTGTATATATTTTCTTCCTACATTTGGTAATAATCTTTATACTTTATTACAATTCTCTGATAAAAGTGTTTTCATCAGTTTTTATGGGATTTTATTGAATGGGGTCCATTTTCATGTCTTTCTTTTGCATCAATGGAACACAAGTCACTTTCAAGATGCCTTAAAATGTTAAGACACACGAGAGTTCTATATACTGAATCACGACTGATACATTTCAATATACTGTTTGTCTTTGTAGTTGTGGCCGTGGCAGCCCAAGACGACAGATACTGTATGAGAAAGTTGGACATTTTCAGGTATTTTTTCATTCTTTTCTGTGAAGATCAGTCTATCAAATCTTCTTTCTCACAAGTATTTTACTTGCTGATGATATGGTGGCACCTTTACAACAATGGTTGGCAGGTACCTTATCTAGAAGATCCAAATACTGGCGTGCAAATGTTTGAGAGTGCAGAAATCGTGGAGTATATAAGAGCTACTTATGCTCTTCAATAAGCAATTCCTTCCAAAGGCCTTTGAGATTTTGTTCTTTTTTTTTCCTCTTTTCATCAGTCTCTTCATTTTTCTTGTGAAACTGTATAGGTGTATCTTGTTCCAATAAAGGGGTACTCTGTGAGATGTAATTAGTCTACATGATAACATTCTTTCTAGTGGAATAAAGTACCTCAATTTAAGCAATTAATTGGTTGATAGCATGATGAAGGTGGGTTATCATGTTTCAGTTGATTGCATAACTTCTTCTACAAATCTGTTTTCTTCCTCTTGGGAAAATAGCGATAACATCAGTATGTTCAAAATTTTACATTTAAGAGTTGTAGGCCAAAAGTGCATTTTTATACAAAATTGCAGAATATCTCATTTGGGAGTGCATTTTTTAAACATGGCGGTTTGAAAACATATAAAATTTTCCTTTTTCAAATCGCATGCAGTGGGGTTGCGTTTTAAAAAATGCACAATTTTAAAGGTTAAACTATAATTTTATCAGATGTATAATTACATTTTTTAAAATTGTGTTTTTAAATTGCTCTTATAAAAAAAAAAACGTTTTAAAAGCACAAAACCAAACGGTTCGTAAGGCGGTAAGAGAGTGTTAGAAAATTAATTTAAATAATTGAATTCACAATTTTCCATTATTTTTTAAGATAAGTAATGATTTAGTGTGCATTAGAGCATTCACAATGGCTTATGCATTTTGAATCTCTTCGTAAAATGACTAACCAAATCTCTACAACACATCTCCATCCATATTCATCTACAATGCTTACCCAAATATAGGGAAGCATTATATCTCTATGGATAAGTTTTTAATTACTTTATCTCTTCTTCCCCATCTTTCTTTATTCATTTCTCTCTCCCTCTCTGCATTTCTCTCTCTCTCTTCCATCCACCATAGAAAGTCAGGATCAAGCTTTTTCCCATCCGCCCCTATCTACACCCCCAACACTTTTTTCATGTATGATACATATCTATAGAAGAATGTGGTATATATGGTCCTCACATTGTGTGGACTTAATTTGAGTATATTCACTTTGGGCTTTTCACAAGTGTAGTGGAGAATATATCTATCCCCATTTCTGAAGCTCAGAAGAAAAGAGTTGTCAACAGTTACCTCATACTATTTCCACTCTTTGTGGCTGTTGGGTGTATTGCATGTGTTCATAATTGGGCATCTCACCTTTTATAAAGAAAGAAAGATTGTGTCAATTCCCTGCTCTTTTACTACATTTTTCACTACAAAAAGCATCCACATGCATTTCTGTGTCATCGCTTTCTGTGTCATCGCTTTCTCCTCCTATGAATGTCCCACATAATTGGTGAAGTGTAATCTTAATAATGTGTACACAAGTTTTTAAGTATTCTTCTCTTGCAATCATATTTTTAAGGGTGATTATTTGATATCATTTGGCAAAGTGTGCTCTAATGCTCATTTGATAAAAATGATATAGTTAAGACCAAACTCTTCGATACTTTTTAGAGAGAAAAGAAAAGCTCTCTCATCTTTCATTTCTGATGAGAGATTTTCCCTTTCCTTTAGAGAGAGTCTCCTCCTCCTACTCCTCCTCCTTCGTGAGTGTCCGAGGAGGAGGGAGGAGCTCTACCTCTCCCCTCGTCTCTACCCCCGCCTCCTCCTCTCCTTAGATCTCTTTTTTTTTTTTTTTTTTTCTTTGATTTGAAAGTTTGACCTACTACCCTTTTCCTACCGCCTTCACTCACGCGCCCCTCCTCCGTCCCACTCAACCTATTCTCTACTCTCCCTACGCGCGCGTGTGGCCCTTGCCAAAAGCCTTAGATATGCTATTATTTTATCTATCTCCGCCGGCCACGTGCGCTCTCTGGTTGTGGCTCTAGTTCAATTGATTACAATGCTATCTTTTCAGTTGTGGCAATCAAGACCCCTTTGCTGCATGTCATAAGTGTCCTTTCAACCAACCAGCCTTAACTTTCAAATTGATTCAAAAAAACCATCATTTTTTGCAGCCATAGTGGACCAAAAAACTATTAGAATGGATGAATTTGTTTTTCAATCTCTTATGTTCTTTTCATTTGATGTAATCTTTATTTTACTTTTTTTAAAAGAAAAATTATAATTTTATCAGGCTTTGGTGGATCTTATGTTGCACATGCCCTGTATACCACGTCAGGCTATTCCAAAATGAAGGGACAAGAAACATAAACAAATTGTTTAGGTACACATGGGACTGAGAAAGTCACCTGTGGTGGCTATTCTAGTCCTGTCTACTAGACCGAGCTATGTTACAACGTTAAATCATCGTTTATCTTGAAGGATTAAATTTATCGGAAAAAATAAATTTAATAATTTAATGTATGTTTTATTATTCATCTTCACGTGTGACCTCAAATTTTAAGTTCAACATGTAAAATATTTAATTAAAATAAATGATAAAAACAATATTCTAATTTTCTTTTACTCAGTAAATTTATCATTTCTAACAGCTTAAACTTATAAAAATAAATAAATTTAATCAATATTCCTTTCCTTTGATTAATTAATTAATTACTTGAAAAAGAAAAGGTAAGACTTTGGAGAAGCCTCTAGAAAACAATATATGAGGTGGTTGTCAATTGTGTTGGGCCCTCATTATTCTTTGAATCTTTTGGTGAGTGGGTGGGGGAAGTTCTGGTGATGGAATGATAAAAGTTAGAGAACATGAAAAGCTAGTGAGTAGTCTTGATGAGAATCACAGCATTTACATTAGCCAAAAATGAACTTCTAAACCACAACTCCACTCACCTTCCATTTACATTATTTGACTCTTCATCTCTAATTATTAAGTTTATGAAAGTAATTAACCCATGCTTTCCTCGACCACAATTTCCCCATTGGTTGCCTACTGTAATCGTTCATCTCTAAAGCTCGTCGGCCATTAAATTTTATTTTAATTTGGTCTTTCTAAAAAGTTTATTGCAGTCTGTGTATAACCTTGCTAAATGAACCGTATCTGCCAACTTTTACGGATATTATGAAAAAATATTGGGAGTGGTCACTAGGTAAGTGACTAGATTGTCTTCTTATTGAGTTGGTTAAGGGACTGGTTGAAATTAAAATAATTTGATGGTCTCTTGGGTGAAAATGTAGCTCTTGGTTACATTAATTGTGTAAGAAAGCAACAAGAACAACTTTCTTAATCTTCCTGGTTCCTTTTCCTTTGTAGGCTGTGACTGTGAAATGATGGTATATATATATATATATATATATAGCTTGGCTTTTTAGTTTCATTTTGTCTCTTGAAGTTGCAGGCAGTGATCAACTGTTGATTTCAAATCACTGACAAATCTTTTATTCTGATTAATTACCCACAACAGTAAAATAATTTCTTTAAAATTGTCTCTTATTGGGAGTTAATTTCTACCTTATTTGGTGGAGTGATTTTCTCAATCTAGTATATATATATATATATATATATATATATATATATATATCGAGCATAAGAATATAGCATTAGTCATCAATATGTAATTCTATAAAGAAACGTCTTTCGTTCATGTTATTTTAAAATTCATCATTGCACATATGAGTCCTACAAATCTAATGTTAGATTTAGAGAAGAAATGGATAGAAAATGAATGAGAGATGTGAGAATAACATGTCTCAATATATATATATATATATATATATATTGATGTGGTACTGTCTATTGGTATCATCACGTCAACAGAGTGAGATATTGGTGTGGTATATTGCATTTCTCATTTCAAATGACTAATGATATATATCACACCAAGATTCTATCATATTTTACTATGTTGACGTGACATTATTATTTCACCTTTAAATAGACTCTTATAAAATAAAAAAATTAAAAAAAAAATAAAAAAAATTCAATGGTGGATTGAGGTGTAAAATAGTGGTGAGATATATGTCAAACAAACTAATGGTAATGCAATTGTTTCTTCCATTAAATTTTGTTGGGATATTATTATTAACCATTTTCGGTGGTGCATGTTTTGTAAATGGGGGCTCCTCTTCCTCTATATATATGCTGTTAGCTAGGTTACGCCGAAAGTAGCCAACGTTGACGTGACGTGGACTTGCACATTACTCGTAGGCTCGTGGCTTTCAAAAATCAATTCCTCAAATGGAAGGTGAATCACGAAACACTCCCATTGGTTCAACTGCTGATCGATTCAATGATCTCATCTCATCCGCTGCTTTCACAAATACACTAATTATATCTTTTATTCTTTTCTTTTCTTTTAACAATATATAATAGTAATAGAAGAAGCTTAGGATCTAGCTCTCTTAGAATTTTTTTTAAATTTGAGATTATCAAATTCATAAATCTCAGTCGTTTATCTCATCTAAGCGTATAAAATAAGTCATATTTCAACATTTAATGAGGAAACATGACTTATTAAATTCTTTGAGGATAGCTTTTTTATTACATGTTAAAACATGGCTTATTTTAGACGCTTAAGATACAACAAGTGTTTTGAATATGTTGCAAAGCATGGCAAGTTTGTCATACCAAAGCAGCATTTAGTTAAACACGTGTTTGGATAGAAAAGATTCCTAACTATATTTATGATTTTAACAAACTCTATCTTGGATTAATTCGAATATAATCAGTAATCCTAAAGATCTTATTAAATAATGTGTAAACCCTAAAGTTGATAGCAATGCTAAACCCATATTTCATTTGATAATGCTGGTTAACCTGTTAAGTAGGCACATAACAGATTAATTAGTACTCCGGCCACTATCTTAAACATTTCTTAATTTTTTTTTTAATTTTTTTTTTTACCAATATCTATCTCACACCGATCACACTTGCGGCTATGCACGTAACATAACCTTTCAATTTTATATAAGAAAAATGTTAAAAAATACTGATTGACATTGTCACATCAACAACAAAAGTAGAATAAATGTGTACGTAGGGTATACTTAACTATCTGTCCTACTGCTTTTGAGACTGGTCTAGATTATGATTCTCTATCCTACCTAATTATCTGATTCAATTTAATTTGTATAAGACAAAATTAAGTAGGATAAAAAAAGGACTGAATCTTGATCTTTTGAATGTAACAAACAAAACAAAAAAGCAGACAATGAACCTTGAGTTAGTGTATAAATAGATAAAGACATACCAAAGGAAGGTGCTCCTAGACTTTCGACCAAACAAGACCAAATCTAGCAGAGACCCCTCTCTAAATATAGCTCCCACTACCACCGGTGGTGGGCTAGAGAAGAAGCTTTTATATATATGCATACATATATATATAACCACAACTGATCCCTATATATATACAGCTAGCTAGGGTATAGATAAATCTAGCTATCTTGCAATTTTATTTTTTTTTAATTTTATTTTTGTCCAGGGGCAGGAGCTTGGATATAGATAATTAGCACCGGCAATGGCCCCTAGATATTCCGTCCCCGTCCTTGGGATTACATTATTGTTGCTTGTTAGCAGCACTTCGGCGATTGATGCCGGTATGATCTCTACTCTGTCTCTCCGATGATCAGTCTCTGATATATATGCATGTACAGATTACGTACGCACGAGGAAAAGTTGTGTTTTTTTTTTCTTGGTTTGATGGGTTTTGTTTTCTTGACATTTACGTTTTCAATGGTCTTCTGTGTTTTCGATCTCTGGGGAAATTTGTTTGTTATAATCACAGATGAATTCTGAGTTTCCCATGAAATTCAGAATGGAATATCATGACGAGTTACTGGGTGGGTTAATTCTCTCTATCAATGATATTGATCAAACTATTTAACCCACAAGAATGGTCGGTAATTTGCTTATTATCACGAGATCGGTTGTTTGACTCTTCGCTCAACTAATATACTGTTTTTACAGGTGGAGTCTTGTATTCAAGGTTTATCCGACACGTATTGGTCACGAAATGACTCTTTGTTGAAGGAGTTTTACGTCATAAAAATTAAAAAGAAATTGAAATTGTTAGACTGATATATGTCATTAGAGCACATATTATTAAATTACTATTTGTCTGTAATCTTAAATTTAAAGAAAACGATGAATTTAATATTTTAATTTATATTACAACAAGATGATCACATCAAATCATGTGAAAATCATATGCTCTATGAATCGAAAAATATCCTTCATTATTTGTTCCAATTCCTAAGGATTTTAGCTGCTTGCAAGATGACAATACTACAATTAATGTTATGTTTGAAAAATTCCCGCCAGGCCGACACTCAAGTACGTTCGGTTATGTGGGCTCAAATGGGCCTGGAAAGTGGGGAAGCTTGAGCCCAAAGTTCGTGACCTGCTCAAACGGGAAACATCAGACTCCTGTGGACATTGTAAAGGGCCAGGTTGTCCGTAACAAGCGTTTTGAACCCTTGACTAGAGATTACAATCCTGTAAATGCCACGCTGGTCAACAATGGTTTTAACATTGAGGTAATTTGTTTTTAAATTTCAAAAAATATTAATTTTAATGATTAACTGTTTTTTTTTTTCTTCCAATTTAATGGATGATTTAGTTGGACGTACAAACTGACTAGATGAGGAGATATTGTAACTACCCTAATCATTCTGAAGTATCCAATTGTTTAATTCAAGTTGTTTTGTTGGATAATTGGTTGATACAACAACATTATCATAACATTAAATAGAAAAAAACAATAAAAGAAAGACCACAAATAGGTCTATAGGCCCACTTGCCTCAACAAGTGAACGGGTTATCTAAAACCTGTTTTAGACAAATATACCTTATAAAGACTCCCTCTTATTTAAATTTGAACAGTAAAATTTGAGTAAGTTTAGAAGTCCCTTTTATATTACTCTTTTGTCCCTTCAAGAATAACGTGACTCTTAAAATTACAATTTGATCAAAATCCAATAATGATAAATCATAAGTTCAATGGTAATTTTAAGAGTCACATCATTTTTGAAGGGACACAAGAGGAACTTGTAACATTACTCGTAAAATAGCTGAAGATTTCTATCCGATCTATGCCCTCTTTTCCCGTGCAGATTAGATTCGACGAACATGTGGGAGTGTTGGTTATAAATGGGAAGAACTACACCTTGAAGCAGGTGCACTACCACACACCTTCCGAGCACCGAATTGATGGCATACAGTATTCTCTCTTTCCCTCTCTCTGTCTTTGGGATTGAGATCTCCTAGATTTTTTTAAAAATTTGAAATTCTTAAAATCATAAATTTCAATCATTCATATTATTTAAGCGTCTAACGAGGAAACATGGCTTATTAAATTTCTTGAGAGTAACTTACTCATTAAATGTTGAAACATGCATTATTTTAAATGCTTAGATAATATGAACGAGAAATGCTAAAGGCCCAACTTTTTTGCCCAACAAAAGTCCAACTTTTACCCTTTATTTTTTTTCTAAAAAAAACAAAATAAAAAATGGAAAAAATGTCTGAAGCAACCCTATCTATTTTTTGCCTTTCTTTTATTTAGTATTTTTTTAAAAATGAAAAATAGTATTTTTCTTCATAATAATGACATTTTCTTGAAAAAAATGACATTATTATGAAAAAAATACCAATTTTCATTTTTAAAAAAATACCAAATAAAAGAAAGACAAAAAATAGATAGGGTTGCTTCAAACATTTTTTTCATTTTTTATTTTATTTTATTTTTAAAAAATAAATAAGGCAAAAGTTGAACTTTTGTTGGGCAAAAAAGTTGGGTCTCTATCATTCCTCAATATGAACAACTGAAATTTATGAATTTAAGAATTTCAAATTTAGAGAAAATTTTAAGAAATGTCAATCCATGTCTGTATCACTGTGTGCTGATCTGACACCATGTGACAATTAATTACAGATTTCCGGCAGAGCAGCATCTGGTCCACCAGTCAGCTGATGGCAACTTCTCGGTTGTGTCAATTCTCTACAAATATGGTGCACCCGATTCTTTTCTTAGAAAGGTAGATTTCTTCGTTTATTTCGTGTCAGAAGATCTACCATTCTCAAAGGAATTAAAAGGAATTGGAAATCTTGATGTTTATTATGGTTCATGATGTTGTTGCATGCAGATTAAGAGCAATTTGGGTGAACTGGCCAAGGACAAGTGTGCTGGGGATGAAGAGGCTCATATCCCTCTTGGGATCATGGATACCAAGCACATGAAGCGAAAGACCCGCAAGTATTACAGATACATAGGTTCCTTAACCACTCCTCCATGCACAGAGAACATCATTTGGAACATCCTCGGCAAGGTAATTAATTATTTCTGTCATTAAGGAAAGGGTTATACACACAAATATAGAATAGAAATCCCAGTAATTTTGTTATCCGGATTGTTAATAATTATAAGAGAATTCAGTTCGTATGAGATTCACATATCCAAACAGGTTTCAACTTGACTAAATACTTATTCAGATAAATAAGTCACATAAGAACTCTCTCACATTTGCTGCTTGGATTAAATTGATGAGAATCCGAATCCCGCTAATACATGAATATAGATAGTTTGACATGGTTAACATATGTGTAGGTGAGATCAATCTCCCCAGATCAAGTACAGGATCTCAAGGCACCATTGGCCTCTAGTTGCAAGGACAACTCAAGGCCGGTACAACCGCTGAACGGGCGAAAGATTGAACTATATGATGAGCTCGATGCCAAGAACTAATTAAGTTACTATCATTTTGACCATGGAAAGAGTTTATCCATGTGGTCTAGCTTACGTATGAACTTTTATGGGTCCAATTTAATTACTTGTAAACTCTTCTAGATTGTAACACATGAAATGCATTAGAAAATGGAAATTCACCTTCGAGTGCTTTTATGCATAGTATAAGTAGTATCATTTCCTATGGCTATCAGCTTAAATTTTGAAATAAGTAGTCCATATTTATTCCTAATTTTCAATTAAAATAATCAACATGTTATCATTATATTTTTTTTATTTGCTTAAGTTTTTGGAATTAATTCTAAAAATTAAATAAAAAAATTTGGGAAAATATTTTAAGATAAGTTTTCAACGACTTTTAGGTACATATTTCTAAGGTTGCTAATTTAAAAGCAACACATGATGGTAGGTGAGATGGTCACTTTTTTTCTTTTTTTATTTTTTTTTATTTTTAAAGGGTGATGGCCACTTTCGCTATAAAATATAGCAAGGTGCCAAGGCTAGTCAAAATTCTAGACTATTCAAATAGTTGCTTCCACATTAGGAGTCAATTGCGCCGATGCCCTTAACAGCGACCCCTCACCTTTGTGACTCAACAGTAAAGGCCAGGCCACCATCAGGACGGATACAAATTTCCTTCTATCTGTGCCGTCATACTTTAAATTTGTCACCGGTTTTAAAATATATGCTTTTGACATATTTAAAATAAATAGAGTTTGACACTTTTTGACACCATTTATAAACTCAACACGAAATTAAATGATATTGAAAAGTCAATCCGTTTAATTAAATAGATCGAGTTATGATTAATCTATATAATCTTATATTCATGTTTTGATACAACTCAAACCCGACATACAACATAATGACAGACAATTTTTGACATAACCTTCGAATCCGATATAAACCTAATAAAAAATTAGAGAATTATAGTTGTAAAGTTTGATCTATTTAATTAAAGTGGTCGGACTGTAACCTTTACGTATACTTTTAGGTGCTCTATTACAAATAAATATAAAAATAAAAATATATTATTAAGGAAATTCAAAGTTTTTACCTACTTATTAATTTTAAAATCCATTTTGCAATATAGCATTCTCGCGAACTTATTCTAGATTTCTAAAAATATATTCATCAACACGTACAATTCAGATTAATTGAAATTTTATTATATAAAACTAGCACAAAAAAAGAAAAATTTACAGCTGCTAATTCCAGAACACTCGTACATATTTACAAAATCTTATCCTAAAAAAGAAAAACAAAAGAAAAAAAAAATTAAAAACGTGTATAAAACTCTGGTAACTATTAATCACCTTTCACCCTTGGAGGGGGGGGGAAACCGTTATTTCAACGTGCCTCGTCATCCAACGACCAATCAGAAATGAAGCACGCCCTACTGAAGACTTCCAATCGGCAATCGCGACCCTACCAACTGCATGTCTGGAGCCCACACCGCTCGCTGTCGCCGAACGAAATTAGCCGACGAATCGGATCAAGCAACGTCGCCGGCCCACGAGTCGGACCTCCTACCGGATGCGAACCGATTCATGCCTCCCAAACCGGGTGGTTCAATTTCCGAAACGCTCTTTCTCGGAAGCGACTCGGCAAATGACGCGTCAATATCGGACGCCGTGCTGCCACGCGGTCCAATCGTGGCGCTAAATCTCGGAGGCGATTCAGTTTTCGGCGCGCTGATCCTAGACGCCCTCTTTTCTCGGGTACGGGACCGGAAAATAGCCCGAACAGTGGCGAACAACCCGGTTTTTCGTTTCGGGGCCGGTTTCTCTTTCTCCGGCTCCCGTCCAGAGGACATCTGCCGACTCTTCATTCTGCGATGCCGATCTCGCTTCGATCTCACCCTTCCGATACAGGAAACCTTCGGCGACGACGGTTCCACCAGCGGAGCCTCCGATTTTCCGACGGATCCGGACCGTTTCGGAAACAACCGAGTGTTTCCAGGTTTGCCGGGTTTGCCGTTCCGGCGGTTCTTCGCATCGACGAAACAAGACTTCTGAGTCTTGGGCAAGCCGATAATCGAAGCCTTGGACTTCAAGTTCCGAGAGAACCGCTGAGAGCTGGAGTTGGAGCTCGGGTTCAGATTCGGATTCAAGTTCGTCGAACTAACGCTTCCTTTGGCCGAGTCTTTCCGCTCGTAGAAGGCGCGCTGGTCGACCCAGTCGAACTCGGCGTCTTTGGAGAGCCAGAACGATTCCGGCGGGAAATCCGGAGGAACATCTTCTTGATCTGGCTGGTCCGGCTTGTGATGATCTCCGTCGGCGAGAGTTTCGCAGGCGATTCTCCGATCAGATCCGCCGGCGCAGGCTGAAACTAGGATTTCCAAATCAACTTGTGGCATCCTAATCGAAAACACACAATCACAGAAAAACTCAGAGAGAGAGAGAGAGAAAGAAAGAAAGAAAGAGAATGTTGAAGACGAAGTAGTTGAAATAGAAGGTTTTATAAAAGAAAGAAAGAAATTGGAGTGTGGAAAAATCTGATGAGAGAGAGAGAGAGAGACAGAGAGAGAGATTGATTTTTGGAGGGAGAGTTTCAACTTATTGACTCGTGCTCGGTGGTTCTCGTTTTGTTTCGCTTTCTTTTTTCGAGAAAGCGAGAGAGAGAGGAATTACCAAAAATATTTATTCCTTTTGATTAGTCAAAATAATACGAAAGCAAACCGTACAAAAACGTCGTTTTGCTTTTTATAAGCCTTTCAAATATATATAGCTCACGGCTTACTCCACTCGCTTTAATTTTTAACCTTTTTTTTTTTTTTTTTGGTCATATCTAAAGAATTCAACTAATTTAGATCAAATTGCTAAAAGGTTTTTAATTAAAGTGTTGAAGTTAATTTGGTGGGTTTATAGTTTTCACACTACATAAAATAGTCTTATTTTGGAAATATGAATTACGCATAAATCTTTCTTTTTTCAAAATAAAGATTTGCAGTTGCTATAGAGCGTTTTACATCGACCAGAATTTGATTTGCCTCCACCAAAAAAATCACTAGACTCTGGCATGTGAAATGATAAACTATGAAAATTAGATGATTAGGGATGAACTCTGCCATCTCCATAGTTTTTTTTTTTTTTTTTTCCAAATAATCTCCACTAATTGTTCTATAGAAGGCAAGCCAAATTCGACCAACCAATGATAATCAAATGTTAGTTTGTTTGTCTTAAACAATTGGGATTGGTTATGGAGTTTCAATTATGAGTAATGCTAAAAACGTTCATTAATCTTTAATTATTATTATTTCTTTTTAATAGTGACTGATCTAAAGACTAATAAACACTGCATTTCAGCTCAGTAAAATCGAGAAAGCGCAAAGCATCTATAGGTGGAGATTTGTTATGGGAACATGTCATACAAATCAAAAGTTTGAGATTATATTTCTCATTTAATTCTAGACGTGTCTTCATCTTTTGAAATTATTTAACTAATTAATGCTAACACACATTTGTGAGATTATTAATTTATTAAAGTGTTTGCATTAATTTTGTTATAATATTATTAATTCATGAAATACCATTCAACCCATCTTAACTTTCAACTTCTTCCTCCCAACTCGATCTCTCGTTATCATATCAGAAATGTAAATGGCTCATCATCATTCATCAACTAATGCGACCACCAAAACTCACAATAAATTAATAAAAATAAGGAAATAAAATTGAATTCAATGGCCACTTGGTGCCAGATCTTATATATATATATTTATTTATGTGCCCAAATAATATAATTAATTATAAAATATCTAATTTTGAAATGCTATCTTGTCCTTCAGCAATACGTGCCACCGGCTTGTTATAAATAATAATAATAAAAAAAAAAATGATAGCTGAATAATTGTACATTGATTGATTCTCTCTAAATTTTAAAAAAATAAATAAATAAAAAATCAGCATCTAATTAACATGCAATAATAAAGTGGTAGATATCGTGCATTTCACGAAACATATAGCTAGCTCTTCCAGGTTTTATGGGTGATATTATTATCTCTATATCTATTGCGCCAACAATAAGCTTACTAGCCTATGTCTTTCAATAAAAGCATCCATTTTAAGCTTTTTCTCTAAGACCAATGTTATTTTATTAATGCGGCGGTGTTAGTTAGTATTTAGATATTTAGTGAAATGTGTGGTAAATGGGTGTAAATACATTACTCTAAATTTTAGTAATAATATACTTCACAACACAATCACACCGTGTTAACGTGGCAAGAGTTAGTAGCCTTTGAATCAGTCCACGTTAAAAAAATTAAAAAAATAAAGAGATAATTGAGCCCCATTAAGACCCAACTTTTGTAGACATATATTTTGATTTTATATAACTTTATGCCACGTAAGTAAAGGTTAGGTCTTAGATAAAGCCCAGTTGAACCCTGATCATATCTCTAAAATAAAAAAAGATTCAAGAATTACAAATCCTTGCCACATCAGTATAATATGATTATGGTATGAAATTTAGCATTTCTCTAAATTTTATATTTCATATGATAGTATGTAAAAAAAAAAGAAATCATGATACAAAAAGGTCTAAGAACAATTTTCAAAATAATTACATAGGATTTAAAATAATATTTGTTTTATTATTATTTTTTAAAAATTTATTCTGTTTGGTGAAGCCACTTTTGGTAGGTAGGTTAAAATGTTAAATTGGTAATAGTTGCGGTAGGAGGGATCCTAGAGGCCGATTAGGTACGACCGGTGACAAAGTACAAGGCCAATCAAAGTCTCCCATGCCACGATACCAAACTTATCTCTGCTCCCTGTTTCTTGCTTGTGTTGCTGTCCATTGACATACGACTTATTAAAAAAAAAACACAAACATTGAAAACTAGGGAGAGGGAAAGGAGTATAATAATGTATAATAATACTCAAATTTAATTTCAATTTTTTAATAATTAAAATTTTTAGATTTTTCTCTAATTTTAAATAGGTTTCACAATCAACTTACAGTTTAATTAATTAATAATACGTTAGGTTAGACTAATTAATTTGTAACACAGTTAATTTAAATTACAAATATACCCGACGCAGCAAACTTGTTATTCATTTTAGTTTTTTTTAAAAATCATATATTTTTTTCTCCTATTTTAACTATTCTTTTTTTTTTATTAAGAGAAGATAGAATGTAAGAAATTAAGAAAAAAAATGTAATTTATTTTACATTAGGTGAATGTTAATTCCTCAAATATTACAACTCATTAAATATTAAAGAAAAAAAAAATTACTGAGGCCAATGCAATTACCTTTTGCTCCAATTTTAACATGAGGCAAAAATGTAATTTGGTAGGGTGTGGGTGGGACACTAGAGTAGAGTCGAGGAATAAAACGAAGCCCATAAATGAGCTGACATCCTTATTTTCAAACAGAGGGCCAGAACCTATGGTCTATGTCCAGAACAATCCATTGTTTTTTTCAACTGCCATGTGATGGGTCGCCACGTCTGAATACCTTTTTCTTTTTCTTTTCTTTTTTTAATCCAGCAAGGAAAGTCCACAATAATTGCTTGAAATTTTGAAATAACACAGCATGAAGATTTGACATTATGACATTCATGAGAAACCATTCATTTGGCTGCCACTTCTCTTCTCTCATCAGATTTTGCTCTTTTTTCCTGAGAAATTAAGAATATTTCTCGGATACTTGCAAAAAATAAATAAATAAATAAAGAATAAAGAATATTTCTCGGATATAATTGCAAACAAAGCTTAAAGTGTATGAATCCAAGATCACTTTAGATAGTGACATGGCAAAAATAGCATTTTATTGCAGGAACATGAAGAAAGTGTATGAATCCAAGATCAGCACTTATCCATAATTCCACCAATATCCAAATATGCTGATAGATATGACACTGCGAATCCACCCTTCAATTAGACATTGTATAAAGAAAAAAAATAAATAAATAATTGTTAGGGGTTAATAAGTTCTTTATATTTGGTTCATATTAGAAATTTAATAGATCAGCCATTAGGTTTGTGGGATTCACCATTGACTTATATGGGGTCTACATAAGTTTACAAATTTAATGGTTGATTTGTAAGATAAAATTGGCTAAATATGAGAAAAATATTAACTCCTAGCATATATATATATATATATATATATATATCCAATGGTGAATTAGTAATGTCTGGCCTGCATAATGAGATAGTAGTGTAGTATATAGTATTACTTTTTTTAATATGATTAACAAAGCATGTGATATGTCCTTACAACATGTAATTTTTATGTACATTTTAAAAATACATTTGAGAATTACATATTCTAAATATGAATGTCAATCTAATAGACTGAATTGAAAAAATTTATTCTGAAAACTTTTTCCTTTTTCTTGAGGGGTATTTATAATTTAATTAAATGGTTCAAAAAGTTCATAATTCTAAAAACACTATAATTGCCTTTGGTCCAACACACATTCATTACAACGCCCAACAACTATGAATTTCTTTACCATGTGTGTCTAAGACGATAATTAAATTCAAGATGATGGGTGAAAAGGAAAGGAAGAAAAAAAATCTAACAATATATTACTTAAGAAACGATAAGGTTTTACATCTATCTTTTTGTTTTTTTCTCATTATTTTAATTAGTTGGAAAGATAAAAATTAATCCTCAACTAGCTCTGCCTTGTCACCAGGATTATAAGGATCAGGGCAAAGTAAATGTGCATTAACGAAGACTTTTCTCCTATAACAACTAATTATGCAAGTTCTTTGTCAAATTTGCTAATTATTTCTCCATTGATGACTCACTTTGGTCCAAAATTCTATGTTATTTGTTGCCGGGGACCGATTGATATTTTTCGCTCTCCGATACTTGTTCAGGGAATATGGCTTAAGTCCAATTCCCATTGTAACGAGAAAACGTGTTTCAATTTCAACGAGTTCAATTCTAAGTGAATTATATAAATTCCCTATCGTGTCTGCGACATATATATATATATATGTCTAAGACCAATAACTATGACTAAAAAAAAACCCAAAACCTATAATATATGACAACATGCCACGTCAGCGTAGAGATTAATCTCAACATGTTCACCTCGGTCTATTATACTATTTTCTTCACTCTTATGATTTAGGACCGTGATACACAGCACGCTGACGTGCGTGGCACGTCAGTGTAAAAAAAAATATTTATTTATTTTTAATTAAAAAAAAAAAATTACACTGGCGTGCCACGCACGTGAACGTGCTGTTTTGTTTCACCCTATGATTTAAGTTTCAGGACTTCAACACCAAGAGAAATCAATATATATATAACAACAATTCAATATGTTTAAGTGTTGACAATTCCTCTCTCTCTCTCTCTCTCTTCAACAAAATCATAATTATGTTATAAGAAATTCTTATTTCATAAGACCTCGCCAAGCCATATTAAACCAAGCCGAGCCATTAAATAATAAGACAAAATACTTATTTTGTCTTTAAAATTTATTGTTATATCAAAACTGTCCTTGAAGTAAGCTATTTGTCCACCATGGAAATTACGTTTTTATCTCATTATTATTTTATTTTGTTGATGTAATAATGTCAATTAATTTTTGAATTTTTTTAATAAAAGTTGATCAAATGACTTATTGACACTGCCACATCAGTAAAATAAGATAATAATGATAAAAACGTAATTTATAACATTACTCTTTAGACAAATAGCTTACTCCAACGATCAATTTGATATATATTTTGAGAAAAAGCACATATCACATTATTATCATACTATGCTGATGTGACATTATTAAATTACCTTTATATCAACTATTATAAGAAGAAAAAAATAATATTGGTAAATTGGCAACACCACGTCAGTATTACGAGATAATGATGTGGTATATAACACTACTCATATATTTTTGATGGGAACAACTAGATATTATACTTTTTATTCAATTTTGTTGAGGTGACACTAGCAACCTGTCATTTTTAAAAATAAAAAAAAATTCAAAAAAAATTCAAAAACTAATTGATAGTGCTAGACAAATTTATAACATATAATATTACTCATTTTTTAATAAGATTTGAATTAAATAAATAATTTTTCTTAAATAATATATATATAGGATTAAGAATTTGGTATATTGGTACTTTTGGTAGGTTGGGTTTAGTGGGTAGGAAAAGTAGAGATTGAAATAGGAAAAAGAAATAAGCAACACGACGGCGAGTGGGGTACGTTTGGAGTCCATAAAGAAGTAAACGACGTTAAAAAACATTATTCAATATAAATATGAACATACCGTCAAATAAAGACATGCTTTCCCGTGCCCTCTCAGTTCAGCCGCCACGGAAAAGGTTGCTTTTACTTACGTGAGCTATGATGAAGCTTCTCCTTTCACCTTCCAGAAGATGAAAACTGTAGAACAAGAATAAATGCATACTTTTCTATGACAAATGATAGGGCAGGGAATGAGGTCCGAACTTGGGATTAAAAGAACAAAATAAATCAGTTCTCATTAAGAAAAACTAGTGAAAATTTTCAAGGGTTTTTTTTAATAATATAATTGTATTTTCAAGAGGTCATCCATCTTAATATTACTCTCACATAAACACACTTAACTGTAAAATTTGGATAACTTCATGGTCATCACGACTTTAAAACGTGTTGTACGTGTTGTGTCAAGAAATGTGTCTTCAGACTATATGAGACGCCACATGTTAGCTTAGAAAAATAAATATAATTTTTTTTCTAATGAAAAATGAATAAGTCGTGCCTTGTGAGAAGAGAGGAGAATCCAAAGATGTGATTTGAACTTCATGATATATGATCCTCGCTTGAGTGTGGTACCTAATTGGAAGAACACATCAACGACTTTGAATAATTGCTGAAAGTGAAATGAAATCTTTCTAGTGGATCTCTCACCATTAACTCCTTAAATCTAACGGGACTGCTTGATCATTTTTTGTTTTCATTCTTTTATTCTTGATCTTGTCTTAATCATTGGTTTGGCATCGGCTGGCTGCTAGCGTGAGAACCTCCAATACTTAAGTCAGTAAATTTGTTAAAGTAACATAATTGAGAGCGAGAGAGACTCTTATATAATTGAGAAATGCTAGACATCTCAAAACTTATTCTCAAAAGTTGGTTTCCAAATGATGTGTCACAATCTCATAAGTTCACTATCTCATAAGTTAGTGATACACTTTCCAAAATAATAAATCTCATTAGATTGTGACAAATCCTTTGAAAAAAAAAATTTAGAATGTGTAACACTCGTATATAATTTGAAAATGATAACTATCTTTTATTTTATTTTAGATTCTTTGTTTAATTGCCATATGATGGACTTGTAATTGAGGAGCCCAATTGAGTTTCTCTCTAGTCCCATCCAAATCTGAAATCTGCCCGCTTGAGTTGAGGTGGACCCTGCCCTAGGAAGTAGGGTCTTTTATCCTTTTCAAGTACCTATGGACACGAACAAAAATGAGTGCCCCTTACTTGACGGACCAGGAGAGGCAAATAGGTACTTTTGGGCGACCATAATATACCCTTCTGGACACGTCTACTGTCCTTGTCAATTGGTACCCTAAAGTTGCTTCTAAGGTTACTCTACAACTTGAGAGCCAAGTAGATACCCTATCCTTAAGGACTAATCCTTTTCCCACTCATTTAAGTTCCATTGCTTCGCGGTGGGCTGGGCCAGTTTTTGGTCAAATTCCACCGTCTAGGGCTTTGCTTTTGCGATTTTGAGAAGGATTCCTTCTCACTATCTCTAAGGAAGTTGGTTTAGGCAGGCCATTTGACTAAGGCCCCATTTGATTTGTGGAATTAACTTTTAGATTAGATTAGCTAACATTATATATAACTAATCATTTGTTTGGTAATACTCTATTCCTGAGAATAATCTATTCACATAGGACTACTAATTTCATACACACAGAGAGCTAATCATTTTATGTGGGATTAAATTAATCATATAAGTGGGATTAAATTTCGTTCTATCTCTCTGATTCTTCTATATTTCGTTCTCTCTCTCTCTCTCTTTCTCTATCTCTCTGTTTCTTTTTTTTCCGTCTCTATATTTCGTTCTCTTTCTTTCTCTATCTCTCTTTCTCTTCTCTCTGATTTTTTTGGTACAATTTTTCTGCAAGTACAAACAAAATATTTTTTTTTTTCTTTCTATGCGTTGTTCCCCTTCTTTATACTGTCTCTCTTCTCTGTACCGTTTCTCAGGTTTTTTTTTTTTTTTTTTTTTCAATTATATTTTTTGATTTCTTTTGATTATCTATACCGCTTCTCTCTGATTTTCTTCTCTCTATCTTTCTGTTCTTTTATTTTTATTTATTTTTTATTTATTTTTTATTTCTTTGACGGATAAATAGAATCTGCAAGGTTTTTATAAAATACAAATATATAATCTATTTTTTGATTTCTTTTGATTTTCTGTACATTCTCCAACTATATTTTTTTGATTTCAAGATTGAATTTGATTTTGTTTTCTTCAACTATATTTTTTTTATATATAAATAATTTTGTAGCATAATTGTACAAAAAAAAAAAATGAAAGTCCTTAATAATATAAATTGTATTTGTATTATAAGGGTATTTTAGAAAATGTGATTACAATATGATTTCATTTACCAACATATTGTATTGTACCAAACGAAGGAATATGATTGACTAATCTATTCCACTCTTCTATTCGCAATTGTAACGAATCATTTTCCAATAGATTAGTCATTCCGTGAACCAAACGAGACCTAAATTGTGAGCACTAAAATTATAATTTAATGGGCTTAATCGTAGAATTTCATTTGCTAAATGAGTAATGTTATATTCTACTACATTGATGTAATAGTACTCATCAATCTTTAATTATTTATTTATGTATTTTTTTTAACAAAATCTAATCAAAAAGTTGATGGGTATTGTGCCCTAGGCTCCGAGCCCGATAAAATAGAGGTGTGGCATTTAACAAGATTCAATTTATCTACATCAAGAAGAACTTAATTTGTATGTATTAACTTGTTAAAATATTAATTATGAAAAACGCTATGCCGACTCCAAAAACTTGTTTATCACAATTTATGCGGAATTAATATAATGAAG
The DNA here is from genome assembly GCF_965113065.1 of Corylus avellana. Taxonomy (NCBI): domain Eukaryota; kingdom Viridiplantae; phylum Streptophyta; class Magnoliopsida; order Fagales; family Betulaceae; genus Corylus; species Corylus avellana. The sequence continues at coordinate 1,954,021 of NC_142499.1, forward strand.
CAATAAACAATTCAATCACCCAAAATATATAAAGCAATAAAGAGGCAGACACAGATATTTTGGTGACGAAGAGGAAACCTTTTAGAAACCGATCTAAAAGTAAAACCTCTCCGGGGCAGCCAAACCCAGGAAATCACTATCAAAAGATTATCCAGAGATTACAGACACTAGGAACACTTACAACCCTTTGCAAGACCTTGGCTCTGTAAGATCGACAAGCCTACAACTCGTCTCCTTGCTCACAATCTTCTTCAACGTGATTCTCCTTTGCCGGACCCTTCCGATAGACTTCTCAACCGTAGATTTATCAAAGGAATAACTAAAACTCTAAGAGATTCAATTTAACGCTCACCACATATGATCTCTCTTAGCACAGCCTCCGACGAACTCTCTGGGGGTGAAAATTCGTGCTTCTATCTTCTATAATGATGTATATATACTCCCGACAAAACCCTAGACTTAAACCACTTAAAATCACGTTTTTGGGCCTCAAACTTACGGGGTGTCCGGACATGTTAATGGGCTGTCCGGACACGGCTTTGCGGAGCAAAATTTTAGTTTCTGGAAATGAGGTCCGGACCCGAGGAAGGCATGTCCGGACATGGGTGAAACAGCATTCTGGAAATGCTGTCCAGTCTTGATCAACAGCCCCGATCGATGGGCGTTTGTGGTCCGATTGAGCTGAAATTTTGCAGGGACGTTCATAACACATGAATCTACATTATGAACGGTGGAGATTGGATTCTGAGCATTCTATATCAGTGTTTGAACTCGTGAACAGTAGCCTCTGTATTTTGGAACTGAATTAAGCCAACACAAGAACTAACAAATTAAATATTTAAATTCATGATATCATAGCGAGATTCTCAATTTAACTTTAACTTCACAACTTATTTCCCATTTGAATTAAAATATTTCACATTTTCGGATTCTTTTAGCTGGATGGTGAAAGTTGAGCATTCATAATTGGTGAGTTAAAAAAACAAGCAAATTACATAAAATCGTCATGAGAATGGGTCAAATATAGAAATCAGAAAAGATCCAAGGGCTTCTTACAAACATTCAGTTGCCATGGCCATTCGAATTTTTTGACCGTTGGGGCCCGTTGTAGACAGGGTAACGGTTATGATTCAAAACACCACCCTCCCCCCTCCCCCCCAAAAAAAAAAAAACCTTCCAGACCGTTACCCACACATTGCATCAAATCCCAAACCCCAAAACAAAAGGCACAGAAAAAACAGAGCGAACCCCACTGATCGATGGGCTGCGTTTCGTCAAAGCTCGTCAGGAAAGACCTGAAGAGAGAAATCACTTTCAACAATGGCGGCGAGTGCGTGAACCACGTGGTCTCTCTCACGTCAAGCACCTACGGGGCTCTCAACTTGGACAGCCAGCAACCCACCAAAGATTGTGTGGGAGCAGAGAGTAGGAGATTACAGAGATCTCCACCTCGCGAGGAGCCAGAGGTTATCAATGCTTGGGAACTCATGGAGGATCTTGAAGAAGGAATGCCCATTTCGAATCAAGCCAAGAAGAGCCCCAAGCCGCGGGCTTTTCTACGTGGGTTTTCCGGTTTCGATGCGAGGAGTCCGATGAAGTTCTCGAATCAGAGTGGGTCTCCCAAGAAAGCAAAGAGATTTGCTGGGAAAGAGAATAAGGGTCGGGTTAATCTTTTCGGGCGTGCCGATTATAGCCCGAAAGCAGTTCTGAAAGCCAAGATTTGTTCGGAGAACTCGTGTAAGGCGGTGTTGAATCTAAGTTATCCGGTGAAAGGGTCTCCAATAAGAGCAAAAAGAGAGAGTCCTGGGAGGGATTTGGATTTTTCGTCGCGAAGAAAGAGCTTTAGTCCCCTGTTTGATCCAGAGCTTCTTGCTTCTTATGAGAAAGAATTGTCTGAAGAGGAAGAACAAATCAAGATGATGGTTTCGCCCACACCGAAAGCCCGAAGAGCGAGGAAGTCTAGGGAATTGGAGGCTATTCTTGATTCTTTCGAGAGAAAGTGCCCGCCCGGCGGTGAAAATGCGGTTGTGATTTACACGACAACATTACGAGGAATCCGGAAGACCTTTGAGGACTGCAACAAGGTTCGGTCGATAATTGAATCGCATTGTATCCACGTGTTCGAGCGAGATGTATCCATGGATTCGGGATTCAAAGAGGAGCTTAGAGGACTAATGGGGACAAAGGAGGTGAAAGTTCCGCTTGTTTTCGTGAAGGGAAGGTTGATTGGCGGAGGAGATGAGTTGGTGAAGTTGGAAGAGGAGGGGAAACTAAGCATTTTGTTTGACGGGATTCCGAGGGCTCTCGGCGGGTGTGAAGGTTGCGCTGGGGTGAGGTTTGTGATGTGCATGGACTGCAATGGAAGCTGTAAGGTCTTGGATTCCGAGCAGAAGAAGATGGTGAGGTGTGGTGAGTGCAACGAGAATGGGTTGATTCAGTGCCCTGTTTGTTGTTAATTTAAGTCGAGAATCATATTCTTGGATTTTGATTTGGGTATTTCTTTAGGCTGCTAGCCTTGCTTTGTTTGAAGACTAGACACAAAAGATTAGCTTGAAGATGTTGTTTCTTTATGTGGGAAAAATGGGGGTTCTAAAGTGGGTTTTAGGCCCTCCTGTATGCTGAAGTTTTCATTTTGCTTGATTTTATTACTGGACACTTGTTTTCTTAATCTACTGATCTAATTCACTATTGTTATATATATATAATATATATGCATTTAGGTGTTTCAAATCAATAAGTCTGAGTTCCTGCACTGATTTTCAGCATTTGGTAAGTTATTAGTGTTACCAATTTCACTAGAAGAGCTTTATAAATTTCTTACTGGAAGAATTCAGAAAACATAAATTATTGTGCATTGCACTTCAAAATCATCTCTCCATCCAGATACTAGACTTCTAGAATAGAATGGATTAAGTTTATCTCTAACTCAGTCTCTTAAATGGATGTGTTTTTAGGGCATGAGATTCTTAATTGTTAGATTTAGACAATAATGATCCTCTCATTCTTCATAGTATGTGTAAATCAAAGTATTGAGAATGAAACTCACACCTCCATTGTTTAAAGATGAGCCCTCTATTGGATGCCTCTGTTCATTGATGGTTGTAAACCAAGAGCTAAGAGATAAGAAAGAGAAGATGAACAATAGAAGTAAAGAAGAAAAAGAGAAGTTGGAGAGAAGAAGTTCAAGGAGGGAAGAAGACAACAAAACCATGTTAATAATATTATTGATCAAAAGCTGACTAATATAATAGAAACTAGGTTGAAATTGACTAGGGATTAAACCCTAACCTTAATCCTAATCCTAACAGTAGCCCAATAAAGTCCCTGCATCAAAAACTTTGTCCAAACAGAATTATTCAAACCAAAAAGAATAAAACAGATCAAAAGATCCTATCCAACAACGAAGTAATTTCCCAATAAGCTTAAACAACATTTACAAAAATTGGGCTGTTAACAAAATGACTTTGACCATCACTCCAAGTAATACCCCCATAGCCATATCCTGTAACCTTGGAAGGCACAAAATCGACTTTGAAATTCAACTTGTTAGAATACGAAAAATCAAGAGTATCAGGCACCACTGTAACTCTGACCCATGGAGGAGATTCAATGGAAACTCTGTAAACTTTGGGATCTTCGCTGTTCCCTACAAAGGTGAGGGTGCGATAAACTGACACTGGTCCGGCCATATAACCAATCCCAATTGAAGGGTAATTGAGATTGTAAGCAGCAACTGGCGGATATTTGCATGCTACCTGCTTCCCAAACATGTTTTGCAGTTGAATCTCGTTCAAGTTTTGGGAACAAAGAAAATCAATCAGGTTGTCGTTATCAAAGTCATATACTAAGCCTGGATCAAGTGTTGAGTCAGGATTTAGATGTCCTGATCCAAAGTCCATTGGTGTTGCATCATATCCATTTGATGACTTGATTGCCTGCTCTGTATTATCTTTCATTAAAGCTGTTTCAAAATTATAAAACCCATGTGAGACTTAGTCAAGCTAGAAAAAGGAAAAGAGCTTAGAAGGTGTTTGAGTATGCACGTGTGATAATAGAAAGATCGAGTCCTACGGTGAAAAAATGTCGTAAGTGTGAGCGATTGTGAAAGCATAGTTATGCCTAAACCCTTAGGCTTAAGCTTTTAGGTTGAATGGTACCTCAACATGCTATATTATGAGATATATAGTAGAATGGCGCAGGCACGGACAAGGGTCCCTAGGGCATGAAAAGTGTAAGAAGATTGAATCCTATAATGGAAAGATGTCACAACCAACTCCCTAATGTGTTAATCAAGCTAGAAAAAGGAAAAGAGCTCAGAAGGTGTTGAGTATGCATGTGTGAATGTAGAAAGATTGAATCCCGCATTGGAAAGACGTGGCAACTTACTACTAAAAGTGCCAATTATACATAGGACATGAAAAAGTAAGAAAGAAATTTTACTAACCCGTTGTCATTATTGCTGATTTAATTGCAGCAGGACTCCAGTTTCTATGAATAGATTTTAGGGTTGCTGCAACACCAGAGGCATGAGGACAAGCCATAGATGTACCAGAATCCATTTTGTAGATAATGGCATCAACATCTTCATTATCTGAAGGAGGCCAAGCTGCCAAAATATTAACTCCTGGTGCTGTAATGTCAGGCTGCAAACATGATTTAAACAAATAAGTATCTTACTGCAATAAAAATCGCATCTCATACTCTTTCTTATGGGTTTAAGCTATTGGAACAATAGTACCCAGTGAAAGATTGAACTCACACGTGTTAAAATATTAATTAAATAATTAAATTCACTATTTTTTTTTTCTTCTGATAAAGAAGGAGAAAAGACGTACTTTAATGATGTCACTAGTTAATGAATTAGGCCCTTTTGAAGAGAAGCTAGCCATCTGGGGATTAGATTTTGTGTTAACCTTATCCCTGTTAGAAAATATGCTTGCAACCGTCTGCCTGCAAATATCACAAATCTTGTCAGATTACATATTCTTAGAATCCGATTGACGCTACAATTCCGCATGCAAACTCTTAACTGCGTTTTTAAAAATCGCATGTTTTGAAATCACAAATTAAACGAAAAAATAAGCACAAAATGAAGACAGGAGGATTTAGGCATCTAATACTCACATTGTGCTGCGCATGTACATGTCAAGTCTGCTGGCTTCATCTTCATTGGTTATTATGGAGGTAGGGATATCAAATTTGTATATCAAAGTATCTGCTGCACCAATAGCTACGAGGACCATACCAACACCTCCTTGCTCTTTTACTACTGTTGATTTGTCTCCTGCATTATCACTCAATGATTGTAATCTGCACACCACAATCTTTCCTCCAACGAGACTTGGGTTCAGTGTACCTCTGTTGCAGTAGCTATAACAAAGGAAAAAGAACAAAGAAAAGCAATTAATCATCGAGAAATATCTCTGAATTAAGTGATATGTAAGAGAATTGTACGTAATTATTATTGTCGGATTGACGTGACAGTTTATGTGACTTTTTTTGAAACTGTAGTAAAAACTGTAATACCACAACATTTTAGGCTTTGTTTGGCAAAACCCTTCTTTTCCTTTGTTACATGCACAATTTCCAAAAAAAAAATAAACATCAAAACATTTCAACTTTTTTCACTTTTTATTACTATTCAAATAAAATAATAATTACAAAACAAAACCTTTTCATTTTTTGCACATTTTTATATCAAACATTCTTACTTTATTTTTTTTTATTTTTTATTTTTTTTAACATCAATCTACATCGATTATAGTACCTAAGGAGAAGGCTTTGCCAAACAAAGCCTTAAACTAACCTTGCTTGCTCATAGGAAGCCCCAAAGCCAGCTGCAGCACCTGCTGCTACAAGTTCATAAGAGCCGTTTAGGTCGTACAAGTTATATCCATGAGCCTGAAAAAGTTTGCCCCGTTAACTTAAAACCACCTTTTCCAAAAAAACATATTTTCCGTGGAAACAAACAGAATTTAAGACTAACCAGTATAAGTTGTCTTGAGCCGGTCCCAAGACGCAAGTAGCAAAAGCTTTCTCTATCAATTGTACTAGCCGCAACGGTCAAAATCCAAGGAACTGCATTCTCAACATTCCCACTCCCAGCATTCCCATTATTCCCAGCAGAAGCAGAAACAAGAATTCCATTTTTGAAAGCATTGAGAGATCCAATGAGAAAGCAGTCTTCCAGGTACCCTTTTGCCGGATGACCCGACCCAATTGAAATGGTAATGATATCGACACCATCATGAATTGCATCGTCAAAAGCTTTAAGGATGTCGGCGCAACTACACTTGTTGTGCCAGCAAACCTTGTACACGGCTAGCCGAGCACGAGGGGCTCCACCTTTTGCCGTGTGGCTGTCCCATTTTCTTACGTTGGCCAGATTCACTTCTGATCCAACGGCTGTTGAAGCCGTGTGAGTGCCATGCCCAAAATCGTCTCTGGGTGATCGGTATATTGTTCCTGGTGCAAAATTCTCAGGTGGGCCAGAATCTGCCATAAACCCATCGAGGTAGAAACGGGCACCAATTAATTTCCTGCATAATCATATCAAATTTTGTATTACAAAACTGTTCAACTCTTAGCTACAACTTTTAGCGTATATTTAAATATTTTACGTGTTGAGCAGCGTCGGTGTTGAATAGCATCAACTGTCGACGCTGCTCAACACGTCAAATATTTAAAATAGAGAAATTTCCATTAATATCTAAAACTTACATGTATTTAACAAAGCACATGCAGTTGAAAAATAAGAAAAGATTACAATCGTGAACTTAATATTTTCAAAAACAACATTACTCTATTTATTTATTTATTTTTTCAGTTTCTATAATTACCTGTTACAATTGGCCTTTTCGAACCCAGGTCCTGTAACACAATCTCCTCTAAAATGCTCTGGCACGGGACCTAATTCGTGTGGGTCGAAGCTCAAGGCCTCGGGCCAAACACCTGTAGATTGATGAATATTATCATTCAGTTAATAACATATTAAATTATACTAATAAAAAGATTAATTATTTAATTAATATTCTAACAAATAAATTATGACGAACAATTATTTTGATCTTCGATCGATGAGAAAGAAAAAAAAAAGAAGGGAACTTAATTACCACTATCAATATGGCCAACTATGACATCCTGATTTGTTCTTTTACTGAATTTACGAAATCGGCCGTCAATATTATAACCCAAACCATTGCTTTCCATAAAGTCCCATGACCTTGTCGTATGAAGATGATGAATGGTGCTCTCAAAAACTGAAACAACTGATTCTTTTTCTGTAAAAACAAAAACACCTCTTATATATATATATATATATATATTGACCAGTTAATTTATACATACCTAATACCGTAGCAGCTTGTTCTGGTGTAAGCCTAGCTGAAAAACCTCTGAAAGTCTTACTGTAATGATGAACTATTGCCTTTTGTGCTGCATCAATACTGAAAGGGACATATATATATATATAGTATTCATATTAGGAACAAGTCTGCAATATATATATATAGAGCTGTTTAGGTCTAAGAGATTACCTGCCAACAATTGCAGAAAGGATTTCATGGTTGGATTTGATGAGGCTATCAGAGTCTGGATATGAATGCTCGCTATCAGAGTCTGGATATGAATGCTCACCCATGTACACGATATAGTGCTTGAACATATAACAATGTATATATAAATCAATATAGTCAGTGCATGTCATAACTCATAACATGTTATTTTCATTTTCAAATCGCAGGCGTTTTTTAAAGATTAAACTATGATTTTAAAGGTCAAATCACGATTTTATAAACGTTTTACTGTGTTTTTAAACCTGTGTACATTTTGAAACTGCAAATGCGAACAACAGACACTAAGTCAAGTAAAGAAGAAGAACATAACACAATATAATTTTTTGTCATCAAATCAAAATTGTTTGTTTCATTTTAGATAAATCAAGCGATTAAAATCAGTACTAAAAGCTAGACGATGATCATGGAGAGTGCATTAATAAACCTTGTGAGTTGCATTAGATCCATGAGCTGTTGAAGCTGCAAGTATGGCAAATGAAAGAAAGACGATAAAGCTAGAAAGTTTCATCTTCCCCACTCAAGCTCATATACCACACTTCCTCAACTGACTGCAAAGGCATATATATATATATATATATATATATATATATACACACTAGAATCTCACTATTCGAAGGGAAATACTAGGTGTTCTTCTAGTGTTCTCCCAACTGTGATGTGGCTTTTTAAATTACTGTTGAATCTGAGATTATCATTATTGACTTTTAATCTATTGATGATTTTAAAAGCCACATCATAGTTGAGAGGACACCAGGAAAACACTAGAATAACACCAAGCATTTTCCCTATTCGAATATGGGGAGATGCAGTTGAACTATCCTAATAATACTAAAACACTTAAAAAGAAAACAAGATAAACTAAATGGGAAGTGCTAGGAAGCCAAACAAATGAACCCATAAAAATTTACAAATTGACGTGGCAGACCGTGAGTGGTAGACAAGGAAGAGAGAATTGCATTTTTTTAATTAAAAAACCCTTGCCACGTTAGTTTAGAAATTTTTCTTGGTTGATTTGTTTGGCTCCCTAGCATTTCTCTAAACTATATCATATCAAATACAGATTCTGTATATTTTCAAATCACAATTGTTAAACTCTAAACAATATATTTATAGTGTGTTTGGCACTTTGATTTTGCAAATCCAAAGTGCAATTTTAAATCAAATCGCGGAAAATGTAACATTTGGAAGTGTACTTTTAAAAGCGTATGATTTTCAATGTTAAACTGCGATTTTAAAGCCAATTTTTGCAAAACGTTTTTAATGGCATGTTTGGGTTAGTTCATCTTAGCCATTCTCAATTTTTTTTAATAAATACACAACAAGCTTGTATGATGATTACTTACAAAAAAAAAAAAAAATGAAAGTGATGAGTAGAATATCTCTGATTTGTTCCTACTTTAAAGAGTTCATTCCCTCATTCCCTCTTTGTGTTCTTGTTAGCACATATACTTTAAGGTGAAAAATGTTTATTTTCATTCTTTGTCTATCAGTATAAAAGAGATGTGCAAATTTACTATTCATTATTAAATATGTAGGACTCACATGTGGGTCTCACAAATTTAATTGTGAATTTGTAAAAAAAAAAATGGACAAGATTCAAGATGAGATTTCATCAAATAGGTTCCTAAATAAGTTATTTAGTTGCCACTTTTTTTTTTTTTTTTTTTTTTTTTTAATTCACGTTCAAGATGAGTCGTATCTATACAAGACTATATAGTGCGACTCTAATTCGACTCATCTAATTAAATGGGCTAGACTAAAGGTGGTAAAACAGGTTAGCAGGTCAACCGGTTTACAACTCACCCCAGACTGACCAGTCTGGGGTGGCCGAAGCCACCCCATGGCCCTTGGGGGTGGTCCGGCCACCCCCAAGGACCGGTTTGGGGTGGCTGAAGTCGAGCCACCCCAGGGCCCCCGGCCACCCCCAAGGGCCAAACATATATATATATATATATATGTTTGGGTTTAGGGGGTGGCCAGACCACCCCCTATGGCCAAGATGGGGTGGCTTGTTTTTTTATTTATTATTTTTTTATCTAAAATATTATTTTATTATTATTTTTTTTTGTAGTGGGCCAGGTGTCCTATTTGTGGCTGTAGGATTTCTAAGAAAAAATTTCAGTCATAAACTAAATATTCTCTAACCCATTATAGACCGGAGAGGATTCTGTCCCTACACCACACTTCCTCAAGGCAATGCAAGACAATTGAACAAAGAAAAAAATATCATAAAGAAAAAAAAGAAAACTCTATCCATATATACGACTAGAATCTCACTATCCGAATAGCGGAATATGGAGATGTAGTGGAACTATCCTAATAATATTTGACATCTAATACTACTAAAACACTTAAAAAGAAAATTGATAAAGATTCTTAATATCAAATATAGTATATTTTTAAACTTCAAACGATTGCGTTTGGCATTTCAATTTTACACATTAAGGCATGTTTGAGATTGCATTTGAAGAGTCTAAAAGTGCTTTTAACACTCAAAAAATCTGTTCGAAGAAAAAAAATACTCGTTTGGTAAAGAAATTAAAAGCGTTTTCAAGGATTAAAAAAGCCTAAAAAATTGTCAAAAAACACTTTTGGTAAAAACTTAAAAATGAAGCTTTTGCCCAAAAGTTCTTTTTGACTTAAAAGCTCAAACAGGCTCTAAAGTAAGATTTTAAACCAAATCGCAAAAAATGTATAGCTTAGGAATGTATTTTTAAAAATGTATGATTTTAAAAGTTAACAGTAATTTAAAAACCAAATTTACTAAAGCATAACTGTATTTTTAAAAATCTCACGTTTGAATATCACTATTTTCAGATGGCATGTTTTTTAAATTGCAAATTCAATCAAACCCTAGCCTTAATAAAGAATTTGCATAATTAATTAGCTTTCTGAGATGTGTTCCTCAATAAGGTATTTGCTACTTTCTTTTTTTCTTTTTTCTTTTTTTAATTTGCATCCTCTCTCCCTTCTATTTTAGTAGCATAGTTCTTTATAATTATGTGCACTTTGCTCTTTATGATTATATTTTTTTGTCTTCGGCTTTTTGTTTGTAAGAGTGACAATTCGCGATTGTGTATCACATCTGAGTTGTGTTGAAGCATGTGTAAAAGATTATATATATATATATATATATATGAGAATTTTAATTTAACTCATTTAATTAAATGGGTAAGACTGTTCAATCATAACTTATTAATTTTATGCCGAATTCTAAAGTCATATAAAAATTGCCCACCCGACTAGTTTTATTATTATAAAGGAAAAACTTCGCTTACACCCTTGAAATATAAGCGATTTTGCAATCATAGCTTTAAAGTTTAACAATTTGCAATATTACGTTTCATTCCCTTTTTTTATTAAAAAAAAAAAGTGTAAAAGTTATAGCATTATTTTTTTTTTTTTTTAATTCAATCCAGAGACTTCTCTTCAACAGTAAACGTTCTGACATAAATATCAGATGAAGTTCAATTCTTTAGATTAGACAAATGTGTTTGAAGGTACAGATAGCATTTTTCAATTTTCTGTTTTGATAAAGGAAATAGAGACAGCAGTTGATTGATTAATTCACGTGTTGCCACCACCACTTCCACACGACGCTCTCTCACTCTCTCTCTACTCTCTCAACTGTCTCTGTAATCTCTATAAGTTGAAGCAGCTTCCTTTGGTTCTCACTATGGGCGGGAAAAGAAGAGGAAGCTGAAATCGTAAGATTTTTATTTTTTGGATTTAATATTTTGCATAAATTCAAATTGAATTGTGATCATTTTTTTTTTCTTCTCCCTTTTGAACACTCTACTTGCTTGTAGTTAAGTATGAGCAACATGATGTTAGGGTTTCAAGGGATCAGTTTGAGGTTTATGTGGGGATACGTACCCAATGTGTTTTTCCAACAATTATAAGTCTGAATTGTTGAAAAATTGGGGTAAAGTTAAAAACTTTTGATGGTTTTATCAAATGGGTCTTAATCTGTGGCTATAAATGGTTCTAGGGTTTGCAGATTAGATCAAATTAATCTGTGGCTATATTAAGGAAATAGGTTTTTTAGGTTTTAGTCCAATCTAGCTACAAGTGTTTTATTTTGGATAAGAAATGAAGGGCCTATCAAAAATTAAAAAGAAAAAAAATAAAGGGGCAAGTTCTAATTATGTAGATAGCTTTGAAAAATTAATAGCAATTTACAAGACCTTCAAGGGTGGTTGTCGATTGATTGTATTTCCAAGCTTTTGTTGTTGGAGATCCAATCTGCTAGTTTATCTACAGATCATTGACTTCCTTTTTACTCTCTCTTTGGTGTGTGTTTGTGTGGGTTTTTTTTTTTTTTTGTGTGGGGGGCTTTGGCCCTGGTGGAGGCCATACTACATCAAATCAAATCAAATCTGGATCATTAATAAGAAATGAGATTCAGATATGGACATAATGTGGAATTTTTGGGTCTTTAGCTTCATCAAAAAAAGTATTTTAAGATTTTTACTGGATTTCCAAGCTGTGTCTTGCATTACATTTTTTTTTTGTCTGTTGTTCACTAGTCACTACAGCATTTCGAGCTCATTAATTGGTTTTATCGAACTGTTTTATGCTGTAACTTACCAGGATTTTATGTATAGGTTAGCTGAAATTGTCACTAAAAACAAGAAAATGACCATGAAAGAGAAGAAAGAGAAATTGGAGCTGAGTTGGTCTGACCTTCCTATAGAACTCTTGGAATTGATTATATCCCGTCTACCCCTAGACGACAATGTCCAGGCCTCTGTTGTTTGCAAGAGCTGGCACTCAGCTGCAATCTCTGTCCGGGTAGTAAATCAATCACCATGGCTTATGTACTTTTATTCTGGTAACTTGTATATATTTTATGACCCATTACTATGCAAGACGCATTCCATTATACTGCCCGAGTTGAATGGGTGTAGGGTTCGCTACTCTAAAGATGGCTGGTTGTTGGTATACAGACCCATATCTCATTGCTTGTTCTTCTTTAACCCCTTCACTCGCGAAGAGATTAATCTGCCCAGCTTTCGGTTGAATCTTGCTGTTGTTGCCTTTTCTTGTGCCCCAACATCTACCAACTGCATAATTCTTGCAGTTAAGCAAGTGGGTCATCAAATTGTTGCTATTAGCACTTGCCATCCAGGGGCAACAGAATGGGTTACTGTTACTTTCCGGCATCATTTGCCCATTTCCTCTTTTGTTAATAAGTTTGTTTTCTGCGATGGACTTTTCTATTGTCTGGGTTTCAATGATGGCCTAGGGTTCTTCGACCCACTGCAACGTACTTGGAATGTTCTTGCTGTGCTTCCACCGGAATTATCTGGGAAATTGTCGATAGGTTGGTTGAAGGGCAGGTACATGACGGTGCATAAAGGGGAACTATTACTTATTTATGCTCGTTCTGGAAGTGCAAACCCCATTATGTTTAAGCTGAATCGGACACGCATGATATGGGAAGAGGTAAAAACCCTTGATGGATTCACACTCTTTGCAAGTTCCTTGTCATCTCATTTAAGAATGGACATTCCTGGAGGGATGAGAAACAGTATCTACTTCCCCAAAGTTTGTTTACATGGAAAGCATTGCATATCATACTCCTTTGACAATTGTAGAGACTATCCGTGTAATCAGTGTCATGACTTGGGAGATCATTACGATCCTCCTGAAAATATCTGGATTGATCCGCCCCAAGACTTCACAGGCTTCACCTGAAGAAATCTTGTTGCACAAGTATGATCTAAATGAGCATTTAGAATTTTTTTTATTAAAAATGTTTACTTCTTACTGCATTGGATGGAATGCTATATTGCTATATATTTATTTCTCTATAAGTAGTTGCCCACAAAGTGACTTTGTTATTCTTCTAGAAGAACTAATGTTGGACTTCTGTTTTCTTTTATCACAAGTGTCTGTCGGCTGTAAAATGCTGATATATATGGCTGAACTAATGATGTTGATAGACAACAAGAATAAAGTTTGGACAACCTCAAACTTTTCTGTTAAATCTTCAAGGCTCTGCTTAGTGTAATCAATAGCCAAAATCAGCACCCAAGCTCTTCAACAACTCCAGTTTTCCGGTGCTTGAAGTGGCTGCAACTCTTGAAGCACCGATTGTTTTGCTAGCTGCATCAACTTGAAAAGAAAAAAAAGGAAAATAGAGAAGTAGGATATGCCTTTGTATGCATTCAAAAGCTACGAGAACAGTGTCATTCTATTAATTTGACATCCAGGATAGCTTTTATTCTATTTTCCTTAAGGGCATGTTTGGGAGTGTGATAAAGAGCTTAAAAAGTACTTTTAGTATTTAAAAAGCTGTTTTATGTTAGATGAAAGCTGGCATGTTTAGTAAAAAAATTTGAAAGTATTTTTTTGACTTTTTTATTTTAAAAATGGCCAAAATATACTTTTGGTAAAAAATTAAAAATAAAACTTTGGTAAAAAAAACTCTTTTTAACTTGAAATCTTTTTCTTAAATACAGTCTCAAACAAGCCATAATCTACGGTATTTTACCATTTTTATACTATACATATGATTGAAAGAATTCTCTCCAAATAATAATAATAATAATAATAATAATAATAATTAAAAAAAATGTCCTTGGTTTTCACATCAAAAACCAATTTCCCAATCATACCAAAAAAAAAAAAAAAAAAAACCAATTTCCCAATTCAAATAGAACCATAACTAATTGTCTAACCGACACAAATTAACCAAAGGGTTAAGCTTTGAAACAATCCCTCAACACAAACAGTGAAAAAACAGTTCCGGGTCTGCTTCGACGAATACCCATTTCAACATCCGGCCCAATCCCAAATGGGTCTCTCTAAACTAGCATTTCCTGCCAAAATCCATACAGAAATGGAAGAATAAATCACAGAAAATCGAAGCTGTAAACCATTAGGGCTCGAAAACATTTCGTTTCATATTTCTGAAAATGGATGCAAACTGCTGTTAAAAAGGTGCGTGACTGATTCTGTAGAAAAGGAAAGAATTCCAGCAATTAACATAGCAAAGCAATTTGCTTGATAACTCGTTCTCCGATTACTCTCTTCCTCTACTCTCTGGACTTTGGCTTTATACAGAGACTCTGCCCAAGTGGAAGCAGCTTCGTTTAGTTATCACTATGGCCGGAAAAAAGAGGAAGCTGAAATCGTAAGATTTTTATTTTTTGGATTTAATAATTTGCATAAGTTCAAGTTGAATTGTACTTGCTTTTGAACATTTTACTTGCTTCTTGTTAAGGATGAGAAACATAATGTTAGGGATTAAGGGATCAGTTTGAGGTTTATGTGGGGATACGTATCCAATGTCTTTTTACAACAATTATAAGTCTGAATTGCTCAAATTTGGAGTGAAGGCAGAAACTTTTGATGGGTTTATCAAATGTGTCTTAATCTGTGGCTATAAATGGTTCTGGGGTTTTGCAGATTAGATCAAACTAAGGTTTGTGATGGATGCGAATGTGCTTTACAATAATCGTGAGTTTTAGTCTTGAAATTCAGAGTCGAATCGAAAACTTTGGTGGGTTTTTTCATATGGGTTAATCTGTGGCTATATTAAGGAAATAGGTTCTTAGGTTTTAGTCCAATCTAGCTACAAGTGTTTTATTTTGGATAAGAAATGAAGGGCCTATCAAAAATTAAAAAGAAGAAAAATAAAGGGGCAAGTTCTAACTATGTAGATAGCTTTGAAAAATTGAATGCAATTTACAAGCCCTTCAAGGGTGGTTGTCGATTGATTGTATTTCAAGCTTTTGTTGTTGGAGATCCAATCTGCTAGTTGTGTCTCCAGATCATTGATTTCCTTTTTACTCTCTCTTCGGTGTGTGTGTGTGTGGCTCTTTTTCTTTTTTCTTTTTTTTGGATGGGGGGGCTGGCTCTGGTTTAGGCCATAAAATCTGGATCACTAATAAGAAATGAGACTCAGATATGGACATAATGTGTAATTTTGGGGCTTCTGTAACTATTTGCAATCTGAGCACTATTGGTCTTTAGTTTCAGCATTTTAAGATTTTTACTGTAGTTCCAAGCTCTGTCTTGTGTTACATTTCTTTTAGCTTTCTGTTGTTCACTATGGCATTCTGAGCTCATTATTTGACTGTCTTATACTAGAACTTACTGGGGGTTTTATGTATAGGTTAGCTGAAACGGTGACTGAGAACAAAAGCATGACCATGAAAGAGAAGAAAGAGAAATTGGAGCTGCAGGGTTGGTCTGACCTTCCTACAGAACTCTTAGAATCGATTACATCCAGTCTAACCCTAGACGACAATGTCCGTGCCTCCGTTGTTTGCAAGAGATGGCACTCAGTTGCAATCTCTGTCCGGGTAGTAAATCGATCACCATGGCTTATGTACTTCCCAAACTGTGCTAACTCGCATGAATGTGTTGACCCATCACTACGCAAGAAAGGTAACTTGTATGAATTTTATGACCCATCACTACGCAAGACACATTTCATTGTGCTGCCTGAGATGAATGGGTGTAGGGTTTGCTACACTAAAGATGGCTGGTTGTTGCTATACAAACCCAGGTCTCATCAGTTGTTCTTCTTGAATCCCTTTACTCGCGAAGTGATTAAACTGCCTACATTTGAGTTGAATCTTCATGTTGTTGCCTTCTCTTGTGCCCCAACATCTACCAGCTGCATGCTTCTTACAGTTAAGGACATTGGTCCACAAACTGTTGCTGTTAGCACTTGCCATCCTGGTGCATCAGAGTGGGTTACTGTTAATTACCAACATCATTTGCCCTTTCCCTTTTATATTGGTATTATGAATAAGTTTGTTTTCTGCAATGGACTTTTCTTTTGTCTGAGTTCCAATGATTGGCTAGGGGTCTTTGACCCACTGGAACGTACTTGGAATGTTCTTGCTGTGCCTCCACCCAAATGCACCGGGAAATTGTTGAAAGATTGGTGGAAGGGCAAGTACATGACGGAGCATAGAGGGAAAATATTACTTATTTATGCTTGTTCTAGAATAGCAAACCCCATTGTGTTTAAGCTGGATCAGAGAAACATGGTATGGGAACAGATGAAAACCCTTGATGGTGTCACTTTTTTTGCTAGTTTCTTGTCGTCTCATTCCAGAACTGACCTTTCTGGGCTGATGAAAAACAATGTTTACTTCCCCAAAGTTCGTAACCCTGGAAAGCATTGCATTTCATACTCTTTCGACAATTGTAGATACTATCCGAGTAAACAGTGTCGTGACTTGGGAGCTCATTATTCCCCTGAAAATCTCTGGATTGAACCCCCCTATGACTTCACAAGCTTCACCTGAACAAATCTAGTTGCAGAAGAATGGTTTAGTTGAGCATTTAGAAATTTTTTATTCAGATGTTTAGCTGTGACTGCATTGGATGGAATGCTATATTGCTGTAAATTTCTGTATTACTAATATCCTACAAAGTGACTTTGTTTATGCTTGTAGAAGAACTAATGTTCGACTTCTGTTTTCTTTTATCATGAGTGTCTGTCAGGTGTAAAATGTTACTTGTGATTGCAGTGAGATTCGGACAGCTTGCTGTGACTGCTACAAAGTAACTTTATTCTACTATCTAATTTCTTTATATATATATATATATATATATATATATATATATTATTGTTTTCTTCCCCTCTCTCTCTCCCTCCTTTCTTTTTCTTTCACGCACCCCTCATCTTCTCCCCCTTTTCTTTTCTCTTCCACATCCCTCCCCCTCCTTTTAGCACAGCAACGAAAGAGAACAAAGAGAGCGAAACCAGAGGTACGGTTTGTGAGACTAAAAGAAATCCATCCCATTTTCCCTGAGTTCTGCAATTAATCGGGAGATAGAAGGAGAGAGTGAAACAATAAGAGAGAGAGAGAGAGAGAGAGAGAGAGAGACCAAAACAGAGGTGTGGTTTGTGACCATCATCGGCATTTGGTAGGCTGGGCGACCTGTGGGTGGTGGTGAAACACTAGCACCGGTGACTTCCAAGCTTAAGATTCATGAGATTTTATTTTGGTAGTATTGATTGGTGTTGTTGATACTGGCGGAGTTTTTTTCTTGGATGGCTTTAGTAATTGTATTGAGATGGTGATTTGGTTGAATGTCTCCTCTGTGGCTGGTGAGGAAGGTGGATCCGGGAACGTGGGTGGCGGCAGAGCAGCAATGCCATTGTTGTGTGGGCAGGGGAGAGAGAAAGAGATGGAGGAAGCGAGAAAGAAAAAATAGTAAACAATTTTTTATGGTGGGAACAGTAAATAAACTCTTTACCTATTGACTTTTTATATTAGAATAAAAAACTACAAAATATCTATTCTGCTGGGAAACAAAAAAGAGCTCATAATAGTCAAATTAGACTATTATTAGAGATTTGACTACTTTTTCTTCTTTATTCCTTTGAGAACTGATTCACAGCACGCGGCGTGCGTAGCATGCCCGTGCAAATTTTTTTTTTTTTTTTTTTTTTATTAAAATTTTTTTTTTGCACGCTGCGTGCTGTTTATCTTTACTCTATTCCTTTTACTCACGAATGATTAAATTGACCGGGTATGAGTTGACTTATCATATTGTTGCGTTCTCTTGTGCCCCAACATCTAGCAATTGCAAGCTTCTTACAATTAAGCACATCAATCCCATTACACAAGTGTTGCTATTAGCACTTGCCATCCTAGGGAAACAAGGTAGGCAACTGATCTGATAGTAAAGACTTTTGTAGCTGGCATTTGTTTTTCGTTGATGAATCTCGTTCTGTTCTCAGCTATATTTTCCTTGTGATGGTGGTTGTCACCTTTACTGCATGGGGCTTCTAACCAAGCCTTTTTGCCTTTATTTACCGCTTCGTGCAACCCTTAGAGAGGCTAGATCCTTTTGGGTTCCATTGCCTAGTGTTAGTTTCTATCTTTGTATTTTTTTTTTTTTTTTTTTTTTTTTTCGCTTAGGTTTTGTTGTTGGGGAGTTCACTCCATTTCGTTTTTTCTTTTTTCTTTTTTTTTTTTGTAATCCTTGTCTCATTATTGAAAAAAAAAATTAGGGTTACTGTTAATTACCAAATTCGTTTGCCTAATTTGATGATGGCACCTTACATGCACCGCCGAGCAAGAACAAGTTTAATAAGTTTTAAGAAAAAGTGGCAGAGAATGCAAGAAAGTCTTAAGGGGCACGCTATAAGTTGAAAAACAATGGAAACTTCAAAGTCAATTGTCCAAGAAATTAACAATGAACCCAAGAGATGTAAAGAGATTGCAAAGATAGCCATTGAAGCAATCATGGCTAAACTAACAACCAATTATTGGTGGATAGATTTAGCGGCAACGAGACACGTAAAATAAGAAGTCGAAAGCTATTTTTTGAGTTTTAGGACAAGACAATTGGAGAATATTTATAATGATGCGTTGAGCGAAAGAAAATACAAGTTTTTTTGTCAATGGGTTACAAGGAATTCTTATCACCCAGTTTTCTTTGTATTTCATAGATCCGGCTTATGTGCTATAGTAAAAATTACAACACATTTCTTGAAAAAAAAAAAAAAAAAAAATTCTTTCATATATGTGATATATATAATTTGAATTTCATATAGTTTATGTTATCTATTTCGTCATAATTATAAGATTATAATATCATTTACTCAAAAAAAAAAAAAAAAAAAAAACTGGCATAGTAATTTAGTAAATCATAATTCATTTTGAGTATCCATGTGCTATAAAGCAGAGTACCCATCGTGTATATAGTCCTCCACACCTTTACACAAAAATAAGTCGGCATATATTTTGCCACGTCATAGAAAGACAATAAACAATAACATCACGTGATAGACACGTGAGATCTTTCTGATTTGGCATCCATCTATTGGTTCACAGAGACTGAAAGAGTGAAAACTGTCACACCTGATTCTTACGGATTCACACGTGTTGCCACCACCACTTCCACATACACGCACTCTTTCTCTCTCTCTCTACTCTCTGAACTCTCTCTCTCTCTCTCTAAAGTCTCTCTCTGTCTAAGCAGAAGCAGCTTCATTTGGTTCTCACTATGGCTGGAAAAAAGAGAAGGAAGCTGAAATCGTAAGATTTTTATTTTTTATATTTTATATTTTGCATTTTGCCTAAAGTGAAATTGAATTGTAATAATTCCCTTTCTCCCTTTCTGAATATTTTACTTGGTTGTTTGTAATCAAGGATGAGTAATATGATGTTAGGGTTTAAGGGATCAGTTTAAGGTTTATATGGGGATACCCAATGTGTTTTTACAACAATTATAAGTTTGAATTGTTCAAATTTGGAGTCAAGTTTTGATGGGTTTATCAAATGGGTCTTAATCTGTGGCTATGAATGGTTCTGGGGTTTTGCAGATTAGATCAAACTAAGGTTTGTGATAAATACCAATGTGGTTTACAATAATCATGAGTCAAATTGAAAACTTAGATGGGTTTTTTTGGTTCGGGTTTAATCTGTGGCTATATTAAGGTAATAGATTTTTGGGTTTTAGTCTAATCTACAACTGTGTTGGATAAGAAATGAAGGGCCTATAAAAAATTAAGAAGAAGAAAAATGAATGGGCTAGTTCTGATTATGTAGATAGCTTTGAATTGAATGCAATTAAGAAGCCCTTTAAGGGTGGTTGTCTTGTATTTCAAGCTTTTGTTGTTGGAGATCCAATCCGCTACAGATTATTGACTTCCTTTTGACTCTCTCTGGTGTGTGTTTGTGTGGTTTTTACTCGCTCTGTACGGCTTTAATTGGTTTTGTTTGACTGTTTTATACTAGAACTTATTAGGGTTTTATGTATAGGTTAGCTGAAACGGTTGCTGAAAATAAAAGGATGACAATGAAAGAGAAGAAAGAGAAATTGGAGCTGCAGACTTGGTCTGACCTTCCTACGGAACTCTTGGAATTGATTATCTCCCGTCTAACCCTAGAGGACAACGTTCGTGCCTCCATTGTTTGCAAGAGATGGCACTCAGTTGCAATCTCCGTCCGGATAGTAAATCAATCACCATGGCTTATGTACTTCCCAAAGTATGGTAACTTGTATGAATTTTATGACCCGTCACTCCGCAAGACACATTCCATTGAGCTGCCCGAGTTGAATGGGTCTAGGGTTTGCTACACTAAAGATGGCTGGTTGTTGCTATACAGACCCAGATCTCATCGCATGTTCTTCTTTAACCCTTTTGCCCGCGAAGTGATTAAATTGCCCAGGTTTGAGTTGACTTATCAGATTGTTGCCTTCTCTTGTGCCCCAACATCTAGCAGCTGCATGCTTCTTACAGTTAAGCACATCAGTCCCACAATTGTTGCTGTTAGCACTTGCCATCCTGGGGCAACAGAGTGGGTTACTGTTAATTACCAAAATCGTTTGCCCTTTGTTAGTAGTATTTGGAATAAGTTTGTTTTCTGCAATGGACTTTTCTATTGTCTGAGTCTCACTGGCTGGATAGGAGTCTTTGACCCACTGGAACGTACTTGGAATGTTCTTGCTGTGCCTCCACCCAAATGCCCCGAGAATTTTTTTGCCAAAAATTGGTGGAAGGGCAAATTTATGGCAGAGCATGAAGGGGAAATATTAGTTATTTATACTTGTGCTAGTGAAAACCCTATTATGTTTAAGCTGGATCGGATAAACATGGTATGGGAAGAGATGAAAATCCTTGATGGAGTCACAATTTTTGCGAGTTTCTTGTCGTCTCATTCCAGAACTGACCTTTCTGGACTGATGAGAAACAGTGTCTACTTCCCTAAAGTTCGTTTCTATGGAAAGCGTTGCATATCATACTCTTTTGACAGTTGTAGATACTATCCGCGTAAGCAGTGTCATGACTGGGGAGATCAAGATCCTTTTGAAAATATCTGGATTGAACCACCCCAAGACTTCTCAAGCTTCATCTGAAGAAATCTTGTTGCAAAAGTATGGTCTAGTTGAGGATTTAGAAAAAATTTATTAATATGTTTAGCTTTAACTGCATTGGATGGAAATGCTATAAATTTCTGTATAAGTAGTTGCCTACAAAGTTACTTTGTTGTACTTCTAGAAGTACTAATGTTGGACTTCTGTTTTCATTTATCATAAGTGCCTGTCAGGTATAAATTGTTGCTAGATAATGAGTATTAGATTTTCTCTTTTAATTCTTAAAACTTCTGATTGAAATAATTTCAGAATTTTACTTAAATCTAAATTAAAGTTTACCTGGTAATATAATACTTGAAGCTGTTGTGCATTTGTTCACTTTTAGTGTTTGTTGATTACATGATGTCTTTGCCTTCTGAGAATTATTGCGATCTCAAAGTGGGTCTTACAGTAGTCAGTATGCTGCCCATAATCTCATTATAGTCACATATAAGAAGTTCTATTACTCATTTCTTCAGGCTTTATTATTATATTCATGAATTTTACAAAGAAAGAAGAGTTGAGAAGAGTGAGGATCCACTGGAATATTTTAATATTGGGATGAGAGAACCTCAATGCATATGAACAATGCTTTTTTAGTACATACTTTTTTAATAGAATTTTCTCCAGTTTTGCTACTGTTATTAAAAAGACGTGATTTTTATTTGTTCAATGGATACATTACAATTTTATATATTGGGTCAGAGGAAAACTCTATCCTAAGCATGATCTTTTGAAACTAATATATATTAAATGAAGTAGAGAAGTATTAGAGAGTGGGCTCTGAAACATAAGTAGCAAAAATAGAAATTTGATTACACTTGATTATTTGATTGTTCTCTCCGCTTCACGTCGCCACCTCCTGCATCTTTGTCAACCCTCCAAGCGCCGGTGTGTGAATCTCACACGCCTCTCCGTCTCCATTGTCCACCACCGCTGCTGATAGGGGCTTTTCACTGTGTTTTTGTTGTTGTAGCTCTAAGGGTTATACATTGTTTTTTGCGGGTTATTATCTCACTGTCTCTTTATTGTTTGATTTTGTAACTGGAGACTATTAGGCATTTTTCACATATCCTATTCGGATTTTGGTAGTGTTTCGAACCCCTCAACCACCCTCCAGCGGTTGTTGTTACCAGGCAAAGGTTTGGGTAGAGTACAGGGGTATTTTGAAGGTCGCTCCTATCTGTACCCATTTCATTGGGGATTCGAATAAGGTTGAAGGGTCTCAAAACGGTCATACTCATGTCATGCCCATGCCCACGTCCACTAATTTGGTGTTTAAACCACTTTATGTGGCCCCTATTCTTGGCTTTTGCCCAAGATTCAAACGACCAAGTCGTTTATGGTCCCTTTGAGATCATTTATAGACATTTTTTTTTATTTTTAGTTTCTTCTTTCAGTACTTTATTTTTCATTTGGGTTTGTTGTTGGAGAGTTAGTCCCTTCATTATACCTTTTCCTTATTTGCTAAAAAAATGTTATGTAGGCTTTTCAACTTGAGAAATGCTGCATACAGTACCACTTTCACATTCTCAAGTGCACTCTTTGACATGACAGTAAAAATTACTAGTAAAAAATTTAATTGTAATTCATCTAAAATTCAATAATAATTTTTAAGTATGCAGTTAAAAATGTGTGTAACATTTATCTTTTAACTTAAATCACGTGCCAACCTGTACCATAATGTACATTAAAGTTGCACTTCCAGACTAGAAGGGAAAAATACAAAACCTGCACTTCCTTTTTTTTTTTTTTTTTTTTTTTTTTGTTATGTATTAAACCGACACCAGTCTTTTTATAAGTAATCAGTCTCACCGCCTAGCATATTTCGTTCTAAAAGCTTTTGGGCACCACATATCGATATTGGTATCATTTTTGAATTATTTATACATTTGCACTTTTAATCTTAATGTTTAAAAAATGACATTTTACTCCCCAAAGTATTTGACATTGACATTTGACCCCTATGAACTATACTTTACTCCCTTGACGTATTTTGAATTGACATTTTATCCCTCAAAAAATTAGTTATTTTGGAGGGTAAAGTGTCAATTCAAAATACTTAAGAGGATAAAGTGTACTTCATGGGATAAAGTGTCAATTTTTAAATATTGAAGTTAAAAGTGCAAATAGGTAAATAATTAGGGGATAAAGTGTATTCTCTTTACTAGTTAAAAGTGCAAATGCCCTAATCATGGATTTTATATCTATTTTGATGCGGAATTTTCATCAGCACTATGGGATACATTAATGTGTTTTGTCTTCCACCACATTACGGTCAACATGTTAAACCCAACAAATCGCGGTCAATTAGTCCAAACTGTCCAAGGCAGGTGGGCCTCGCATTTAGGGCTGCCGAAGACGGTAAGTAAAACCCTTGAATCCCATCCATCATCATCCAGAGTTTCTCAAATTTCGATTGCAAAGAGCCATTCCATACAACACTCGTAAGCCACGTCGAGACATGTTCTGGAATGAAGCTGTGTCAATTTATTTTACCCCAACATTTATATATTGTCATATGGTAAATATGTAAACATTTATGTGCCTCTAGACCAGTGGGAATTATTCAAGCATTTGCAGCGTGCAGATCGATTTTGCATTGCATTAATTTGTTTCTAAGACGACATCAATGTGAATTTCAGGCCATCCGGAAGAATATAATATATGATTAAATTTTTGATAAATCACACAAAAATTACTTCCGACTTTGTATTTGACATGAAATGATTAAACTGCTCACCCCAAATACTTAAGTTCTTATACAGACATAAAATGATTAAATTAATATGGGTGATACCGGCTGCGCCCACGGCTGCTGTCATTGCTGCGCCTTCCACCGCTTGAGCCACCGCTGGTGCCACTCCTGCCACCCCGGGACTGTGGTGGAGGGGAATGTGGTTGCATCCCGGGTTGTTGCCTATAGCAAAAATTAAACAAGTTTAACTCCAACCGCACAAGTAGAACAAGCCCTTGAAATGAAAAAGTGAATTTCTCGACCATTTTTTCCTTTAATGGCATGGTTACTAAGCACATTATTCATCCCACAATATCAACAGCATCACTGCTGCCACTGTAACTTACACCATTTTAAGTCGTTGAATACACTTCATAGAAAAGAAAGTGGAGATTTTGGCATCCCCAAAAAAGATATACTAAGCGAGAGGCCCACAAGATTTGCACGAAGAATTTCCAGTGCAGTTAGGCTTTTAGTAATGACATATAGAAGGATTCTAGTACGGGGAGAGAGAGAGTAGGATTAGATCAACACACTATTGCATCTCACATAGAAGGTCATAACCTACCTGCTAACTGAAACAAGCAATTACTGAGGTATAAACACTCCAGTGTAATGATTCACTTATCTGTATAAGCAGGTATTGAAACAAAGGTTGCCAGACAATGCAGCCAAGAAATAGGACTGAAAGAACAAGCCTTGTAGTACAATAAAAACACAAGGCATACATTGTACAATTAAGTAGAAAAACTTACAGGACATATCCGATTCTTCCATCCGGCAAAAGCATTGGCATCATTGCCATGCCAGCAGGAGTTGACCCCCTACCATAGATTAGTGGCTGCAAGAATTTCGCACCTATATTAGCGGTAAAAACTAAACAATGCTACAAGCAGAAAATTTGCAAGAATTCTCCTTATTTATAATATACAATCAAACAAACTAATACTTTTAAAGTAAACACCTTGATTAGTTGTGATCATATATGAAGATTAACAATAACTATGGCCAAACCACCCCTAACGGCCATGTGAGGAGTTTGGCCACCCCCTCTGGCCAGCTTGATTCGTGTTGATTAATGTATTCTATCAACTTTTCTAACGGATGGACTATTTTTTTTTTTTTGCTTACCCCAAAGAGTGATAAATAACTTTTTTAAATTCACTGAGCTATTTGTCAAAACTCCGAACCACGGGGACAATAAATGAATTTATCCCAAAAAACAATGTGGGAGCCCACTCCAGACCAGGTCCAGACAGTTCTAAGGTATAATCCACCCAACTGGATCCCAATTTCTCATCTTGTACTGGATAAATATGCAATTTACAACTCTTAGAACTGTCCAAGCATCACAGTAATTTAAAAGTAAATGTACTTTCCTTTGAAAATACTTTAAGAACTTTCTTTAAACAACTATTTCCAGAAAGCAAGCAAAGCTCAGATGTTTTGGAGAGTGGGAAGAAGCATCTTACTTGTGCAAAGCCAGCTGCACCATATCCAGCACCTACAGCACCATAGGGACTGCCAACCATGCCATAACCAAGACGAGGTGGGTAGCTTGGGAGTAAGGATGACTTCTGCGTGTTTGGTGCTGAAGATTTCTGATCTGTCTGTGGCTTTGCAAGAGAACACTCCAAAACTTGACCTGTCAATCAGAGAACATCCAACAAAGATTGTCAACAATACTAGTTCATCATCAAGGA
This sequence comes from Corylus avellana, assembly GCF_965113065.1. Taxonomy (NCBI): domain Eukaryota; kingdom Viridiplantae; phylum Streptophyta; class Magnoliopsida; order Fagales; family Betulaceae; genus Corylus; species Corylus avellana. Next base: position 1,979,877 of record NC_142499.1, read on the forward strand.
TAAGAACGGGCACAAGGTGCAAGGAGCAAAACAATTACCATCAATTTCATATTTTTCAGTGTTCTTCAATGCCTTCATGGCACTTGACCTTTCTGCAAAGTGAACAAAACCAAATCTGCTTTTTTCTTGTCCTGCTTTTGCAGGAGGGAGAGCCACTTTTGTGATCTTTCCATGATGTTCAAACAACTCTCTTAAACAATCCTGAGTAATGTCTTTTGGTAAATTCTTGACATACACTGCCTTAACCTGTAACAAACAAATTCCTTAAATCATGACTCCACAACCTTGAAATTACAAGTAAGAAGGCAAGCACTTAACAAGAAGATGCTGCGTATACATTTTTTTTAATGGCATTAACATACACACTCAGGGAGGGGGTTTTATTCCCACAAGCTTACCATCCACCCAATTCTTATGGGTGAAGTGGTGCCATATGTGCAAGAGCTCATTGGTAATATTTTACACAATCATAGAGAGAATTCACAAGTCATGGGAGGGATTACTCACATAAAATAGAATTTTATGAGCACTGCCCAAAACTATTAAAAAGCTTCATAAGCCCCTTTCTTATTGAAATGCAGTACACAGACTTTACCATATATGTAGAGAGGATTCAAGCACTAGAAAGTCATAGGTTCGACCCCTACCTGGTGCGTGCATTATCAATAATCTATCTACTTATCAAAAAAAAGGAATAGAAAAGAAGGATCTTCAAGTAGATCAGCACTTAAATCAAATCAAATACTATCATTTACATTTTTGGGGTCAGCCAGAAAATACCTGAGACGCAGCAGAAGATTCCGCATTTTTGGGGTCAGCCCAGCTCACAGTTGGGGCATTGTTGTCGAGCTTAAATTTGGGGCTTGACATCTTCTGTCTTGAGTATTCCGCACATGCATGATTATAATACTCAATGAAAGCAAACCCACGGTTCCGGATAGAATTCTGTGGGTCCTGTCTTGGTCAAGAAGATTCAACGAATAAATATAACATATTGAGTCACAAATGAAGAATCATGTCGATAGTCTTAAATTATATATTTGGTTCTCACAGAAAACAAGCATAATTTAAACATGAAAAATTATGAATGTAATAAAAAATTAGAGAAGATACAAAATCTTACAAACCTTCAACAGTTCCACAGAAATGACCCCAGGCCCACTCTCTGTTACAGCCTTCTTCATATCTTCCTCACCCCAATTTCTGGGAACGTTACCAATGAATAACCGATGCTTTGCTTGAGAAGTTGAACATTTTATTTTTTTTCCCTGGAAAAGAAAGAGGGGGTTAATAGAAAAGTCAATACTATGAGAAATGAAGAAGTCAGACACTCCGACAGCTATTTAGAAATTATTCAACTTTATCTTCAAACAAATGGAAGTGATAAATCTCACAAATCATATGTGGAATGCATGTGCTTGCACACATCAGCGGTAGCCATCCCAAGCCATGGCTGAGGTGGTTATTCAAAGGAGAAAGTGCATAACCATAAGGGTCCTTAAATTACCTTTAGTTCAGAATTATTTAACTCTTCAATGGCCCTAGAAGCCAACTCCTTGGTTCTGAAGGTCACAAAAGCATATCCCTTGGCCCCACCTGAATCTTTACCCTTCATTATTCTAACCTATTGTCATCAAATATAGATCAAATTAGTTAAACAAAAAATGTGCAGGCAAGGAATATTATAATCAACAATCCACATTACCTCAGTGACTTCTCCTATAGGCTCACAAAAGCCCCTCAAATCCTCTTCAGAAGCATCATAAGGAATGCCACCAAGGTACACTTCAGAGCCATGAGGAGGCAGCGCAAGAAGCTCAGCATGCTTTTTTCTCTCATCTTCCGCCTCCGCCTGATCAACTTTCATCTCCTCGTTACCATGTGGCCCATTTTGTAAATCAACTCTTTTAGCAGCCTCCTTGTCTTCATCATCTTCTTCAACCTCCTCTTCTACCTCTTCCTCTTCCTCTTCCTCTTCCACTTCTTCTTCCTCGACCTCTTCCACTTCCTCATCTTCCTCTACTTCTTCATACTCAACCTCTTCCTCCATTGTCTCCTCGGGATCATTGTCTCCATCAAGGTCCACCTGCTCTTCAGATTCTATAGGCCTTTCAGACTCACTAGGCTTTTCAGCTACATCTGGCTTATGAGAGGCTGCAGCACCTGACCTTGTCCTTGGCATCTTATGTATCTAAAAAGAAAGCTTGCAAGGCAACTGTGACAGAAGCACAGAAGCCAGAAGCACTGGCAGAAGAAAGAATACAAATATGGAAAGGTGGAAACAATGAGAGGCCAAAAGGAGTTGCAGAGTAAGAATCTCGACAGAATTTTTGCCATGAGGTATGGCTCCAAGGAGTTGCAATTTGAATGATTCTCAACTAAGGGATCATACATAGTAACAAAAGTACAGAGACAGGTAAGCGAGAATTCTGAATGATAATCAAGAGGATGGTGATGCTCAACAGGTGAAAACAACTATGAAGCAGTGAATTTCTCGAAATTTAGATACTGACAGTTGCCCAAAAGCAATGGCCAGTTTATTTGTTTAACATTCTATCTGGAAAAATGCAATCACGAAGAAAAAAAAAAAGGAAAAAATAAGGATGAGATATTGAACATGTGATGGAAATTATAAAGTGATTATTTAATGCAGTAACACAATCCAGGCAACAGCAATATACATATATGAGGTCAGATCTGCAATTGAAAAGTTCAATCAAATAATCATTGCAGAATAGAAAGACAGCAGCCACAGACCAGTCATTAGGTTTAATTATGAACTATGAAGACATGGTCTTTGTCCATTCCACAACAATAATTCCAGTTCCACACCACATTTTCCATGTAACAGGTAATCTGAAATTTGAATCTTTTGTTGCCAATCCAACCTATCAAGATAAATCTTCAATTTATATCTTAGTTGCATTATTCAGGCAAGCATCTCAAATTTATTACAGCTTGACATGCACCCATTTAGAAACTCCAAACTAATGGGATTCATGAAAATATCAGTATTAATAACAGTTAAAGGTGCTATTGGATTGGTTTCTAGGTATCACATCTTCTAAATTCAGAATATCTGTATGAACAAAAGTTTTCAGCATTTTGAAGAAGAAGAAAAAAGATCATTTTTTGAGAAAATAAATACGAACAAAAACCACTCAAAACAACAAAATCACGGAACAATGAACTGAATAAATACCCCTACGTCACAAACAAGTCCAGAAAAATAAAATTTTTGGGTCTATTTGGAAAATAATACCCTTGACCGGTCGGACAGTTAGTGAAACTTCCTACTGATAGCCGTAGGTAAGGGCTGAAAACCGCCACGAGCGGGTCAGTGCTCAGCACTAAATGGATAAATCCCATATATACCCAATCTATACCACGTGAGGCGCAAGAAGTCAGACACTGATAATCAATACAGGCTACACTAGAAACGGAAACATTACAAGCACATTTGGTTCACATAAATCTTCATTTGATAGGCCTCCAACACAAAAAAAGTTGTAATTTCAAAATCCAATCAAAAACTATCTACGATATTGGCCTCTTCATAAGCCTCTCTCAACTTTCCATTTACAAATCTAAACTACCAGTTTTTTTTCCTTTTCACTACCAGCCCCACCTAGAAACAACCCACAACTGAATTCACAAGCTACAAGCTAACAAAACCATCAACCAGTATAAACCAAATTCAATACCTAAAAATGAAAGGAAAAGACGCGTTTTTCTACGAGAAGAAGCAGAAACAAATTAGGAATATAATTTGAGAGAAATTACCTGAGCGGGGAAAATAGAAAACAGATTGAAGCCCTAGACGTAAACCACTTTGGTTTTTCGTGCTCAAAATCCTAATTTCCCAGTTCTCGTAGTTTATAGCGCGGTAGATCGACTTGATTTGAGTGTGCCCTAATGGTCGCGTATAGAGAAGACGTTCGGCCTCGTTAATTGTTTGTTCAAATCTACCAAAAGCGCCTTGGACCACGCATGGGCTTTGAGCCTTGGGCCTTAGGCTTTATTTTCTAGTTGTAAAGCCCGCCTTAGGTAGCTTGTACTGAGTGGTGACTCCCTATAACAATGGTCATAGGGAGTTATTATCGGACAATTTTCTACAAAGCAGTTTATTAAACTGATATTTGTTTACATGGGAGAATTACATGCTCTATTAAAAATGTACATGAAAATTGAATGCATTTTGGGCGGATCATGATCTCTTCATTTCAAGGTCTATATTAAATTTTACAAATCTAATGGTGTATATGTTGCCACGAAGTGAATATGATGTCACATTATTTAAATTCATGTATAATAAAAAAGAAAATCTTAACCGAAAAATGACTCATTTCAATTTCACTTAAAATTGAGAAGATCCTATTACATTTTGAACAGATGTCGAGTTAATGGATTGAATTGAAGAAAAACTATCATTTTTACAAAAAGCATGGCTATGTTATGCAAGTAAGTTAAGGCATTAATTAACTGCCAATGATGATTTAATTACATGGGATAAGTGGGCTAAGAAATTTTTTGAAAAGGTTAACATTTTAAAAATAGGGTATGTTATTGTCTGAAATCTTTTAAATATGGAATAATTGCAAAGATGTGAAGCATCTCATTGCACTCATATAATACACTATATGCGTCATACTGTTCAGTACCTAGAACATTAATGATATTGATGGAGTTAGTAAGCCGATAGATGAATTGGGTTACATTAAAATTTTGTTTAGGTAAATAAATAAACAAATAAAATGATTATGCGTAGCCCAGATCCTCTCTTCTTTTACTAGCCTAGTCCTGACTCCCATATATCTATTGTTGCTCCCATGATTTCTCTTTCTCCTACCATTCGTTGAAGCGGATTATTTAAGCAATTTGATTTCCATACCTTTATTCTATTTTTTATCTCAATATGCTGATAGTAGGCTCTGGTGGCCATTGAAATTTTTTTTTTTTTTTTTTAATTAAGGTTGATCCAAAGGCTACTACACCCTGGCATACCTTAAATGTTAAATCCCACCAAAATAATCTGTTTATTTTCTTGTTTTTTCCGTCAAAATTAGTCATAGATTTTATGAATGAAATAACTTTGGTTCCTGGTAGATAATCAGTGTTAAGGTAAACTTCCAATACTAGGAATTAACCACCCATCGACTTGAACAGTGAAATCCTCGTCAATAAGAAATTGTTTACTTGATATAGGCTAGCAAACTCCCACAAACCCATTTCACGACACAAGGAAAAGTGGTAACCAAATTACAATAGGCAATCCAGAAACCGTATCGCTGCCCAGGAAAGCAATCACTGAAGACCCGACAATCGGGGATTCTAAAGTTCTCTAAAGTCATTTATAAAACTTTATCTCACATAGTAAGTGCGACTTCTTTTTTTTCCAAGAATATCACATCCAGAACCAAACAACAGTATTTGGAGGAAAAATCCATCATCCTAGATAACGTCATCACAAAAAATGTTGGTGACAAGTAGCAGTTTCTAGCTGTATCACAAAGTAAGCTCCTAGTACCTCAGAGGAACAAGTGCTTAAATTCCCCGTTTGCAAGCTGACAAAGCTGATTGTAAGTATGAGTTTCTGCCAGAAAGCAAACATTATATTCAGATAACATAAAAAGATCATATAAAGCAAGAGGACGGGAACATAGCTAGAGTAATAAACAACTATCAGATAAAGTTTATGCCAACAATTTGAACTTCTACCCACATTATAGACATGTGAAAGGAATGGCCGCACCACCCAACTAAGCCCCATTACAAGATAACCAAATTAATACTATCAACTTGGTTGGTCTTTGTGGAATTCCTATTAACAAACTTTCATCTGCTTTAAAGAAGAGTAGAAAGAAACTATATCTGCCAGCTGCTACCAGACAGCCAATTTCATAGACCTTTTCATCAGAGACTAACAAAAAAAAAATATTATAGTTTTGTTAAGAGTTAACCACTACTTCAGAGCAAAGCTATATTTCTTTTATAAATGAGAACCAGACATTAATAAGAAATTAGCCGTAAATTTTTTGAACTAATATGAGCAAGCCAGTGTTGTTTTCAGTGTTGCTCCATAAAATTGTTTAACTAATGGAGAAAGTACATATCTGCTAGCCATCAAGCAGTAATTTAAACTACAATCTAATAATTAGAGGTCCATTGATAACAGATGCAGAGTGCAAGTTTAATTTTCATATTTATTTCACAGACAATAAAATGCAAGGGTATTTGGGCATTCTAAAAGTTTAATAAACAACACATCTGTCCAAGTGCTACTAATACGCATAGGTGCTTAGGGGTCCAATATAAACTTCCGAAGGAGCAATCTTTCAGATAGAAGCAAAAAAATATAAAAACTTATCAATGAAAATGCAGTGCATTGCATTGGCTCAGCTCACCATTACAAGAATTTAAAAAAATTAGGAAAAAGCCATACCAAATGTGTCACCAAAGTTGGTCCATATTTCAGCATGGATGGATTTCTCACTGTCAGCAATACCAACAACCTCAACAAACTTTGAGAGTGGAGAGGGTGGAGAGCCTTTGACAAGTATCTGGTTGTCATCGGTAGATTGTCCTGTAACAACTCCACCATCAGATCGCAGAACCTGAATCACTGCCCGAACTCTACGACCAACATACAAGCGCAGCAGCTCCGCATTGACAAAAACTGCAGGGTTTGATGTATCCATCTCCTGCAAACCACATAAGAAAAAACTTTAATTCAGAGCTGCAATAAATAATTAGCCCGTGATAAACGTATATTAACTAGTATAATTACTCTACAGCAATTCTGTAAACTGATATCAGTTGACAAAAATCATTGCCTTTTACAAATGTCTCTAGTAGGACTGTAGGACCGGGGGGGGGGGGGGGGGGGGGGGAGAAACGAAGAAGAAGAAAAAGAGAAAAGAAAAGAAAGACCATAAGAAACAGACCCAAAACTACTTTAATCCAGACAATTACTTAGCTAGGCTCCTTGTCCTTCTTGAGTTGAAAATTATAAACTACAAGTTATCACCTGTGGTATGCATGCAATTTACAGTCTGACTGAATTGGGAAAAGAACTAGAAAGCAGCTGACAATATTTTGTCATTTTTATCTAGCCAGGTAGGATAATCTCGAAAAGGGGACAACCAACACTTTGCTCAAACTGTACCGTGCCTTCTAGAAGTGGTTGGGTAGAAACAGCTGTAGTCTAACCAATGAGTAGAAGAGTCAATGTATTGCATTTGAAAATGAAAAATGGGAAGAAATAGTAACTAATTGATATTCTAACAAGCATTACACTTACAGGTGCGTGAACATACATAAACACAGGCATGCTCTCACACACACAGATTCTCAGTAAATACCATAGGACACAACTTTTTGTAACCCCTTCAATGGTGAGCTTCCAAAATCATAATCATTTTTGCCAATTCACAAAGACAACTTAAGATTTAACAATACGTCATTTGAGACAAGGTAATGATGAGCAACTTTAAGCCATCCCATTGTTAATCGTAGGGAGGCCCACTTCTTCAACGAACTCAAGAGGGAAATGTTGGTGATCCACATATTTAAAGACTCTCCCTGTCAAATAGCCTCTACCACTAGCATGACTTTCAACTCATGCAGACCCCCAACTCCTGACCAGCTTTACCATATTTTCTTTAAAACATTTTTCTAGCTATACCTGACACCCCCTTGCCTCCATTCCTCGACTTAAAGTGTCATCCTTGCACAGGGGCCACACTAATCTTTTCTTTATTGTTCCAATTTTGTCTCCGCAGGGACAATGTCTCACCACTTATTGGAAGTACTTTTTTCAGAAAATGAAGAACAACCTATTCTTGTGTTTTCTACTGTTTCTGCACATACAATTAAACAACCTTACCCATTATTCACTAGTCTTACAACAATTTTATTCCTTTAAATGTGTTGGTCATACAATACTCCAAACCCCCAAAGCACGCCACCATATTGGCCATTCAATTGGAAAGACAGCCAACCATTTTACCAATGAATCAAAAAACTTTCCTTTTAGACAAAAGAATCTGACTTTTAATCAAACCCTTCGCACGTGACAAGTTTCCCTAATTTCCCTTACAAATAATAAATCAAGAATTACCTAAAGCATATTAAATAATTAGCAATACAAAAGATAACGAAATTTGAGGCAGCAAAAACGCAATGCAATATAGCATCTAAACAATGTGACCCGTCGGATCTACTAAATTTACTGAAAAAAGCCTAAGAGAGCATATCGATCATGCTAGTGTTTAGCGCACTGAATCACACTGAAGATTAATTCTAATTTCTGTGTTTGGGTGCTGAGAAAGTGAGGACACTTGAATATTCGAAAAAAAAAAATGAAAAAGAAATCTTAACACTCTAGTATCGGATACATTTTCTTAGAAATTGAAGCTAAGTGCGGTGAGAAATCTAGGGTTTGAACTCTTTACCTGATTCAGAAAACAGATCGCCGACTCGAAGAGCTTCCGAAACGCACAGCTTCAGAGAGCGCGCGGGAGCGAAAGAGAGAGCGGGTTTTTCAGAGCGGTAAAATGAGTGTGCGAGGGCTTATATGTAAGCTCCACTTGAGCACTACGGGGCTTGTTGGATCCAACGTGTCAAGAAATGCTAAGCTTTACAACCTCTTTACACAAACCTAGAAATGCTAGTGTAATAAAAAAATTATTTTTTTTCCTAAAAGTCTTAGGTGATAAGAAGTCATATGTTCTATTCATAGTTGTTGTGACCCTATTGGCTTGTAGTTTCTTGTCACTTAAGATTTTTATGGGCCAAAAATGGTATTTTTCTTCATAATAATGTCATTTTTTTTAAGAAAATGTCATTATTATGAAGAAAAATACTATTTTTCATTTTTTAAAAAATACTAAATAAAAGAAATGCCAAAAATAGATAGGGTTGCTTCAGACATTTTTTCCATTTTTCATTTTGGTTTTTTTAGAAAAAAAATAAAAGGTAAAAGTTGAATTTTTGTTGAGCAAAAAAGTTGGGCCTTTAGCATTTCTCATCTTCAAACAGACATACCCATGCTTACGTGGAACTTGATGTGGCTGACCCAAGGCTGTTTAAAAGGTTAAAAGAAAAAATTAAAAAAAACTAGACTTTAGGAGATTTTTGTGAGATTTGCTGTATGTGTACTATTTTCCGCCTCAGGTTTCACAGATTCCATAGTAATATTAAAAATTAAGAGAAAAAAAAAAAATTGTGGTTATCTTTTTAAAATAATAATAATAATTTTTTAAGTTTTTAATTTCTTTAATTTTTTAATTTAATATATATATATATATATATATATATATATATATATATTATCAAAAATGACTCATGTCATCATTTTATTAGCAATATAGTGGCATCTGCATAAACTCTTTTTTTTTTTTTTTTTTTTGGGCGTACTTTATAAACTTCCGAATTCATTTTAATAAACACAAAACTAATTATAAATAAAGTAAACGCTCATAACTAATTTTGCATTTCTTTTCCTTCTTTTTTCAATTACATCAAAACGACAACTACAAAGAATAAGCCAATAAAATAGAAAGCTCGGACTCAGTAAAACCAGTTGACCCAGTTGTAGATAATTTTCTACTGCCTCTTATTCGTCAATATATATACTCAAATCATTCCTACTTTCCGTCGTTAACGATGTTAGTCTTCCAGATGACGATAGAGAAACAGTAAAGTATTAGACGGAGAGATCGATAGAAATATACAAAAACTTGGGGCGGAAGGAAGACGATGAAGATGAAACAAGCCGTCGCCGCTAAGAGTCCAAATTGTCGTCCAACTCAATAGACAATAGCTGATGGTAATTGATAAAATTGTTTGACCGTATTCTATTTCGTATCAAGGTCGAATTCTAGGGCGACACGTCACACGTTATCATTACACGGTACTCCACTTTGATACGCCTCCTCATCCTTTGACCACTTCCCCAGCAAGTTTCTATTCCGTCTAGCTATATATATTATCGCTTTGTAGCGCATTCTTCTTATAATTCCTACGATTCTCAGAAATGGAAATGAGCAAGTTTTCTGTTCTAACTCGCCTGAAGAGGGCAGTGAAGAAGGTAAGTTTTTTGTTGAATTTTAGTGTCAATCGATGGCTTGTAGCTTCGGCTATTGGCCGGACTTCATTGAAGAACCGCCACCTTAGCTTCAATGATCGGCCGGGCTTGAGGGCGTGCACCGATGATAATGACGTAGATTCGGAGGATTCCGGCTCTTCGAGGGAGCTTCAGAGGACATTAAGCTTTCCGTACGAAGATGATGTTGATAAGAGAGCTGAGATGTTTATTGCTAATTTCCATCGCCAACTTTTAATAGAGAGACAAATTTCTCTGGAGCTTCAATATTGCCGGGGAAATAGTTTCAAGGCAATCTCTCCCTGATACTTTTTTGGTCATTATTTGTTGGTGGAGCCTTCGATTTTTGGGCGTTTAGGGTTTTGTGGAAGGCTGTGTTTGGTTGTGAAGAGGACATTTTTTGAGATTTGTGTAAATTTTCCCATTTGAGCTGTCGTCGTTTTTTCTTCAAGGTTTTACAGGAAGAAGAGAAGCGCCAAAAGCGGCACTCGTTGATTCTTTATTCTTTGTTATGTACAGTATGATTCTAGCTTTGTAGTGATTGCCTGATTGGATTTGTTTTTCCTATGAAAATTTTCAATTACTATTTTGTTGATTTACTTGGCAAAACTCAATACAGAGTTCCTCAGCAAAATATACAGAGAGAGAGAGAGAGAGAGAGAGAAGAAAGTGAAATAAAAGGCTTAATACAAATCTAAGAAAGCTCCAAATTCTTACATTAATTGGTTTGATCTATGAAAGATCCAAATTCTTCAAAGAAATCTAAACGCAACAAAGTTTAAAATTAAGCATATATTTATTTCGAAAGTTTCGGTTAAAATCGGTTCGGTTAATCGGTTAACCGTAAGCTTTTTTAATTAGACTAAAAATTGATTGTTTTGAGGTCTAAATTGTTTTTTGGGGGCTGAAATAGCTTATTGAACTAAACAAATTTTAAATTGTCCTATCAATTAACACAATAAGAGTCCACCATACATATGTTCTACACTTCTACTAATAAAATGGTCCTAGAATATTTATTATTGGTTACTTATCAGTTAATTATATTTATTATTGGCTAATTATCAGTTAATTCGATTAACAAATAAAAAAATATTTATACCGATTAACCGAACCGGCGCCAATATAAAAATCCTTAACAGATTAACGATCGACTTTAACGGTAGGCAGTAAATGTCAGTTCAGTTGCAGTCAGTAAGCAATTGCTGAGCAGTAAACGGTTAATCTGTTCACCCCGACTTTATTTTACATCTAGAATGTGTTTGCTTGGTTTTTACAGTTAATAACATTTTTAGCAATTAGGTTTTCACTTTTTTATTTATTCCCACCTAAGTTTTAATTTGTATAACAGATGATACCTGACTTATGGGTAAATACCGGTTTAATATCTTCGTCACCATTCCGTCAATCAAACAAACGGATTGACACATGTCGTAACAAAAAAAAATCATAAAAAAAATAAAAATAAAATATATATATATATATATATATATATATATATATATGATGCAGGGTGGCGTAGTGAGTTGGCAATAACAAATAACAATAAAATTACAACTGTTCTTAAAACCAAGATTCTATCAAGAAATCAAGGTTAAAGGGATAGAAAATCATTCATAAAATGTTTCATATTGATAAATTGATTAAAATACATAAACTCTCCTCTTACCTATTAAGTCTGCTATATTTATAACAATAAGCAAATTTAGAGCAAAAGTAAACCTAAGCCTATTATAAAAATTTCTAAAATAATAAAATAAATTATTACAATTAAATAAAATCCTAATTTAAATAATGTAAACAATAAAATAAAATATATTTGATTGCTAGATTATTTGATTTGCTGGAATAAAATATTCATTAAAGTCCCCAATAGAGCAATCAAATATTTCCTTATTGGATTATTGCATTTATTTCCATCCAACTTTCCAATCTTCCTTTTGCAGCCCGTTTTGACTTAGTAAACATCGAAATTAGCCAAACCTTGTGAAACATGACTTTGTAGATCTTTGAATTAGCTTTCCAATTCCACCAAGCTTGCTCAAATTAGATATCTGAAACTCGATATATGGCGTTTTTAGTAAAACTCATCAGGTGCGAATTTGACCAAAACGGATAAAACTAGCTTGCATCCGGCCCACCCTATTTTGGCCCCAGCCACCCCCATTTTGGCCATTGGGGGTGGCCAGACCGGAATGGGGTGGCCCAAATTAGTTTGGCTGAGGAAATGTGACGGAAGTACTAAATTGGTCTTTACCCATAAGTCAGGTATCACTTGTGATACAATTTGAAACCTAGGTAAGGAAAAATAAAATAAGTGAAAAACCTAAGTACTAAAAAGGTTAGTAACCCTAGTTTTAATACAAATCTCTATAACCCAAAAGGGGATACCATTCGAGAAGAAAAATATTAAAAGACAACCCCTTTAAATTTGGTCTAAAAAATTTATTTTAATCTAGTCTATAAGAGCATCCCATCAAGCGCCTCATATTTAACATTTCTTTAAATTTTTAACAAAATTTATAAAAAAACACATCATTTATCAAACTCTTTATCCAAAGTTAAATTTAACATTTGCTTTAACTCCTCTCCGACACCAAAAGCAAAAGCTATTTATTTTTTAATATTATTTTGGTTGTTGAGAGTGGCATTTTGATTAATCTCTCACATGAAATCAAAGTGAGTGAATTTCATAGCAAATACATTTATTAATAAAATATATATATTTAATTAAAGTAGAGAAATATTTCGAGAATTTGATATTTGGTAGTATTAAAAAAGTAGCTAGTTAAATAAAATAATAAAAAATAAAAATAAAAAACAACATATACATTGTTAGTTGTGAAACTTTAATGTAAATTATTAGAGATAAATGCAAAATTGATCATTGTGGTTGACCTAAATTACAAATCACTCTATATGGTATGCAAAATAATTTATAGGTTCTTATAGTTGGGATAATTTACAAATTACTCCATATAGTATATAAAATAATTTATAAGTCCTCAAGGTGGTCCCATTTTATAAGATGTCACTCCTTCCATCACACCTTTGGAAGTTCCCTCAAATCACAAGCCCAGTGGATGCCGCCAAGTCATGGTGACCGCCCAAAAGAGTCGAGCGAGTTAGCTCCTCCAGCTTCCCATCACGCGAAAGGAATACTCGTTTAGCCATCAAAACTGTTTCCAACCGGTGTGCAATGACCAGTACCTACAGGCATAATGCAGCACAATATTTGATCAATTCAGATATAATCTGTGTCTGTGCGTGCGCTTTAACAGGAAAAAAGAAAAACAAAAATTGCACAGATCATCATAGATCACGGCTGTGCATCGAGAACAAATCAATATAGAAAATTCTGATAAGAGTTCACATGCCAGAGATAGTCCACATTAGTGGGTAAGCAGAAAAGTTAACTTACAGTATGATTTTCCATCATGCGCTCCACAGCCTGTCTCACCAATAACTCAGACCTACTATCTAAAGCAGAAGTTGCTTCATCCAATATCAATATAGAGGAATTCTGATATAGTGCCCTTGCAAGAGCTAGTCTGCATTAATGAGTAACCAACAGAGTTTTTCAATAAAAACTTGGGCTACACACAGCAAATGAATAGTTATGTTAATCAAGTAAACAATTGGATGTTCATTTCCCAGTTATCGAGTTAAACATTAGCCAACAAGGATCATATTTAATATCACATCAGAATCAAGAGTTCAGATATAAAGCTCCACCTTTGCTTTTCGCCTCCACTCAAAATCGAGCCTCTTGGTCCAATGTTAGTTTTGTACCCTTCTGGAAGTTTTCTGATAAATTCATCAGCATTTGCAGTTCGTGCTGCATGCTCAACCCTCTCCATGTCAATTTTTGACATCAGATCCCTATATCCAATGTTTTCGGCAACTGACCCTGAAAACAATGTCTAATACATAACAAAAATTATCATATGATAAACCATTTGAAAAGGTTCCCTATATTACCATATAAATTTACAAAGTTTCCACATCTCCTGAACACCTTCATTAAAACCAGCCAAAAGATGCACTTGAAAAGGAACTTCGGAAACAGACTATTTCCCCATACGACAAACTACTTTTCAACTAGGGAGCTGGACAGGTGTACGGCAAGTATACCCTACATCTAATTAATATGAAGTTACCACTTACTCCATGGCAATCAAGCACATGAAGTTATATGGATACATGAAAGCAGCAAATCAAACAATTCCTTGCTTAGAATTTGTGGGGGAAAAAAACATAAATAATATAAGGTACAACAAGCGTTTGGCACAACTTATGGGCATTGCAATGTTGGGTAAGAGGACTTGATTTAGTGGACATGTAGTGAAGTTCTTATAAGTGTCTGCTTTTCTCTCTCTTTCTCTATCTTCCCCCTCACCAAAAAAATTAATAATTTAGAAACCTACCACACACACACACACAAAATAAAAAAAAATAAAAAAAATAAAGAAAGGAAGGAAGAAGAAGAGAGCGGTCATCACTAACTTACTATATCTTGAGAAACGAAACTTATATGTCTCCTCAAATTATCCAACCGGATGTCTTGGATGTTATGGTTATCGATAAGTATACAGCCTGTTTAAGATGTAAAGAACAGATATGCACTCTGGATTAGTAAGAGGTGACTTTTCTAATTCCAAAAATGTGCTGTAAAAGTTGGCAATTTTTTGTAGTTCAAAAGCCTAACCAGATAAAGGATCATAAAGCCGAAGAAGTAATTTTACAAGGGTTGACTTTCCTCCTCCAGAGGGCCCAACAAGAGCAATTGTCTCTCCAGCTTTGATGTGGAGGTTCAATCCATTCAAAACAAAGGGCATATTATCCCCATATCTAAATGAGATATCACAAAATTTCACCTCCCCTGTGACATCATCTAAATCAATGACATCTGATTTCACGATCACCTGTATTCCGCAAAGCAAATAATAATCACAACAATAATAACAATGATAAGCAACTATGAATATATTGGTCCAAATATGAAATATGCCAACAAAAGAGCATCAGCCAGACATGACATGTAAACGCATGCTTGACAAATAGGCATCTAATCAAGGTCTAACAGATTGAAATAACCACGGGTAAACAAGATGTTTGATGTTACTTTGGAACTTCTAAGAATTAGTATCTAATAACTATCCTATTCTATCCTTTTTGGGGCAATTTTTTAAATTCACAGTGTTCCTCGAGATAAAAAATAAATGAATTAAAATGAAATATCCAAGGTTAAAATTACAGGTCAATCAACCTTAAACCTACCTTAGAGTTAAACCTGGTCAAATCAAACAGGCGCTCAATGGCTGGTTCTCCTTGCTTCCACTCATTGTATGCCTTTCCCACGCCCTGCGTGATGCTTTATATTCAGATTGATAACTTAAGAGAGCTCCTCAACAACTGAATCATAATAACAAAAAGAGTAATTAGCAAAATGGCTCTAGACGTTTTTTCCTCAAAAAAAAAAAAAAGTGGGAAAAAGAAAAGATGCTAACAAGAGTCTTCTGAACTAATTCTTTATTTCTTTTTCTTTGGGAGGGGGGATGTCAAAAAAATTGCCTAAAACTTCAAGGCATCAGAAACCTGAAAAAGGACTGACCCAAGAAAATAAAAGGTTCAAAAAAGAAGAGGGGAAAAGATTTATTATCAGCATATAGTACTACCTGAATTGGCTCAACTGAAAAAACCAATGATGTTACAAACGAAACCATGCTACAGCCGTCAAAAGAACCACTTGAAACCACCAGTGAACCAGCACAAAAAGCAAATAATGCTCCAAAATATATACTCTGTATCATCTGAGGAATGAATGCCTTCATTTTCTTCTTATTCAATTGTTCAGATAAGTTGGTGTGAGCAAGCTTTCGAAACCTGGCACTCTCACACAGCTCTGAGTTGTTTGCTTTCACAAATAGAATAGCAGGGAGGACCTAAAACATATATAAAATATATGACATCATTGCACCAGCTGATGCGTTATAGCAAAGAAGATTTAAGTTAGCAACTCCACACATGCAAGCATGAAGAAAGCATAGCAGTAGATGTGTGACAGACTCACATTCAAGAATTTTGATATATTAACAGAAACAACCAAAAAGGTGAGAGTAATTAGTATTAAGAAACCCAAACAAACTGTACAAGCAAATTACGAGTTTAAGCATTCATAAAGTGCCGCACAGGAGATTTTGAGAAAAGAATAAAATGTACCTCATGTAAATAGGCTGAGAGGGCAGCAACACTCTTATTTGCCTCCTTAGATATCTTTCTAAGTTTCTCACCAAGATGGGCAATGACAAGAGCCATACATGGAATCAGCTATAATTGCACCAAACAAAATTAGTCACCTACCTTTAATCAAGTACACAACCACTGATAAAATAGTCTACTAATTTGTTCCTCACCACAGCTGAAATCAAAGAAAGGGTAGGGCTGATAATTAACATCTGTGCCGCCATTGCTGATAATTGCATAGTACTAGGTACAATGGTCTGCCACCAAAAATTAAAAACTTAATAGTTAGGAAAACAGAAAGAGCAAGAACAGACATCATAGATACTAACTTAAATCAAGTGTGTGGCATCTAAAGCCTAAAACAGTGAAGAAGAAGAAAAATACTTCTGTTAGAGTATAACTGTATAAGTATGAGTAGTTGTCATAAGAGTGAGTAGTCCATATATCACAACCGAACCCACAGTTAGATTAGGCTTGAACTTTTGACATGTTATATCAAAGCTTTAATCGGAGACTCTGCATGTATTTATCTCCCCCAACATGTAAAGCGAATCAATGAAGCTTCCGCTTAGGGGGATTTGTAGCCGAATTGGAGATAGACTCGCATGTTGAGTAGTATCCCAACAAGTTATATCAGGTTTCACTCGGAGATTCCCAGTGTTTATCTCCCCCAACAACTTCTAAGACATTAGAGACTACAATTCTCAAGAAATATAACCACAGAAAGTCAAAAGAACGGACACAGCAGCTCAACTTTCCCTGCAATGGAAAATTCTTAGCCAACCGATCACTTTCCCTTTCAGTCCAGTAAATCCAAGTATCATAAACACGAATATTATATACAACCGTGGTAAAGATTGAAAAGACAAAGAAAACCCTCACTCACATTGAGAACAGCATGGACGGTATCGGCAACATCCGCGGCCTCGGCGGTGATCCGATATGCGATATCTCCGGCCGAGATGGAGCCGTCCCCGCATTCGAAAAACGCCAGGTCTCTCTCCAGAACCCTCTCGAAGACATAGCACCTAATCCGATACACTGCGTTCAGCGCCGCGTCCCACAGAAGCGCTTGCTGCCAATAGCTGGCGACCAGGCGAACCAAGACCAGAGCCCCCAAGACCAAACCTTCGTCCCTTAGGCGAAGAGCGTCGACGTTGGTCAAAACGGTGGAGAGCTGGCCGACCTTGGGGACGAGCTTGGAGAGGGAGAGGACGGAGACGAGGCCGCAGAGCCAGCCAGCGATGATGGGTTTGGCTTGGACAAGAAGGTAGGGTTTGAGGGAATTGAGGGATTGGAGGGTTTGGGAGAGTGGGTGGTGGTGGGGTTTTTCGGTGGTGGTGGTGGGATTTGAGGGAAGGAGGGAGGGGAGTTTGGTGGAATTAAGGGGTTTGAGGGAGGATTTGGTGGGAGAGAGAAGAAGGACTTTGGGTTTGGGTTTAAGGAATGTAAGGAGTGGTGGAGGAGGGTTTAGAAGAATCAGAGACATTTTTTTTGTTTTTGGTGTTTCAGAGGATGTCGGAGCGGGACAGGAAGGAGATGACCATTTTTAGAGGGAAGACATGAGACTAGAGGCCGTAGTAATAAATATTGAGTTAATAAAAAACATAAATGCTAAAATGACAAAAATATTAATTATTTAATTTAAAAATAAATTGTGAAATTAAGCATGGTGATAGTGTAGATGATCATATGATTTACCTCGGGCCAAGGATACCTATGACAGAGCTTAGAGGTAAGCTCGAAAATATGTCAAGAGTGTTAGCGAGAATATCTTTTAAGTTAGTAAGAAATTTAAAAAGAAAAGAGAAAAAAATGTCATAATAATAGGCTGTGTGTACTTGGAGTGACCGTCTTCTCATATGCATAGTGTTTCTTTCCTTTCACAACATTAGTAAGGTATCGTTCATTGATAAGGTAGGACTAGGACTTTGATTGGGCATGGCATCCGGGTAACGTCCTCTAATAAAGTATGATCAGTGACAAATGTTGTCCGCCGGTGCAATATAACCTTAGCAGAATAGTAAGCTAGTAACACATAATTCATTGCTTCTTGCGACTGTTGGTAGGTGTCGTATAGTGTTATTTGTATGTTGGTTGTATTAAAAGGGTGTGACAAAGAACATTTTTCCTTATTCTTTGAACTACTAGGCGGCCAATCCATCCTTTGCCTATATGCTATTCCAAAACGTCATGCCGTTTCAACTATCTCCTATAGCGAGCGAACTCCGTCCATGACTGTCCGACAGTCGCTCATCTCTCGCACAAACAAACTACTGGACTTCCAAACCACCGCAACCACGACCACGAGCACAGGTACAATCACAACCAGCCCATGGAACACTCGCCTAAGAGAACTAGCAAAGCAATGCCAATTCACCCAAGCTCTCACTCTCTACCGCCAAATGCTCCGCTCTGGCGACCCACCCAATGCCTTCACGTTTCCTTTCGTTCTCAAATCCTGCGCCGCACTCTCTCTTCCAATATCCGGCGCGCAGATCCATTGCCACGTCATCAAGACCGGGTGCAAGCGCGAACCATTTGTACAGACTTCTTTGATTTCAATGTACTGTAAATGCTCTTTTGTTGATTATGCACGCAAAGTGTTTGAGGAAAGTGGTGGTGAATCGAGAAAGCTGACTGTTTGTTACAATGCTTTGATATCTGGGTATACGTTGAACTCGAGATTTTATGATGGGGTTGTATTGTTTTGTAAAATGAGGGAAGCGGGTGTGTCAGTTAATTCAGTTACGATGTTGGGGTTAGTTCCTTTGTGCACGCTTCCTGCGCATTTGGGTCTTGGGATGTGTCTTCATGGTTGTTGTGTGAAGTTTGGGTTGGACACTCATAATTCTGTAGCAAATTGTTTGCTGACAATGTATGTGAAATGTGGAGCGGTTGATTATGCGCTGAAGTTGTTTAATTTGATGCCTGAAAAGGGTTTGATTACTTGGAATGCAATGATTTCTGGATATGCTCAAAATGGACTGGCTACCCATGTTTTGGACCTTTATCATAAGATGGAGTTGAGTGGGATTCATCCTGATGCGGTGACGCTTGTCGGGGTTCTCTCATCTTGTGCTCACCTTGGTGCCCATATTGTTGGTCGTGAGGTAGAACGGCGAATACAGTGTAGTGGGTTTGGTTCCAACCCGTTTCTGAGTAATGCTCTGATCAATATGTATGCTAGGTGTGGTAATTTGGCAAAGGCTCGTGCTATATTTGATCACATGCCTGAGAAAAGTTTAGTTTCGTGTACGGCAATCGTAGGTGGGTATGGAATGCATGGACATGGGGAAATTGCAGTGCAGCTCTTTGATGAGATGATCAGGAGTGGAATCAGACCTGATAAAGCTGTTTTTGTAAGTGTCTTGTCTGCATGTAGTCATGCAGGACTAACTGACAAGGGCATGGATTATTTTGCTGCAATGGAGATGATTTATGGGTTGCAGCCAGGTCCAGAGCATTACTCTTGCGTGGTGGATCTTTTAGGCAGGGCTGGACGACTCAACGAAGCTAAGGAGCTCATTGAGTCGATGCATGTAAAACCTGATGGTCCAGTTTGGGGTGCCCTTCTGGGTGCCTGTAAAATTCATAAAAATATACAGCTAGCAGAATTGGCTTTTGCGCGGGTCATCGAGCTTGAACCTATGAATATCGGTTATTATGTGTTGTTATCAAATATATATCGTGAAGCAGAGAATTTGGAGGGGGTCGTGAAGGTTCGAGCAATGATGAGAGAGCGAAAACTCAGAAAAGAGCCTGGGTATAGCTATGTTGAATATAATGGGAGGGTTCACCTTTTCTTGGCTGGGGATGGAACTCACCCTCAAGCAGGGGAGATATATAGAATGTTGGATGAGTTGGAAAATTTAGTGAAGGAAAATGTTGGGTTTTATAAGAATGATCAAGAACGAAGAAGTAATGAAGAACTTCTAAGTGGTATGGGAATGCACAGTGAAAAACTGGCAATTGCATTTGGGCTCTTAAACACTAGGCCAGGGACAGAGATTGTTGTGATAAAGAACCTGAGGATCTGTGAAAATTGTCACTTGTTTATTAAGTTGGTTAGCAAGACTGTTGATCGTCAATTTGTTGTTAGAGATGCAACTCGTTTCCACCATTTCAGGAATGGGATCTGTTCTTGCAAAGATTATTGGTGAACCCCTTCAGAATCAACAAGCCTTGGTGAAAGAGCAGCCTGTCAAAATGTCTCAAAATAGGGTACATTATTATGCATGGCTACGGGTCACGACTGGTTCAAGCTTGAAATTTTTAAGTTGAACAGCAATGTTGGAAATTAATGAAAAAAAATATTGTTTTAATCCGCCTTACAAAATACGCAGAGCAGTGCTTGTATTTATATCCAGTTTGTATCCATCAGTTGTACGTGATGTTTATCGGCTTAATTGACAAGATAATTACAGAAAATAAAATTTTGATAACAAATATTATCCCGAGAATATTGCAGTAATGCTATTCTAATTCTAATCCTTGCTGTCTTTCTGTTTATTGGTTGTTGATGATGATCAAGAGTTGATCCAATAGACATCTCGTCAAATTAACAGCCAATCAAATACCACACGTACAAATTCTTTGTGCTGATACATGCTTTAAGACTAATCCTCACGTAGATATTACTGTTGCAACGACTACTGAATTAAGGGATGTATACTTTCTATTTTCTTTCTTTCTTTCTTTTTTTTTTTGGATGGTTCCTGAAAACCAATATCATGGAGAGAGAGAGAGAGAGAGAGAGATCAGTGGCGTTCACATTACGAGACTAAGGAATTTTAATTGATCAAAAGGACTGTACCATGAAAACACACAGATGTTAGAACTGGTTAAGGACAAGTTACAGCAGGAAAAGTTCAAGAAACCCCACTCAGAAGCGGTGTGTAAAAGCACACATGAAACCATACACGGATATTTCCAAAGGTGAAAACACAAGAAGCCAACTGGTTTCACCTGCTGGCCAATTCCCCAACGACCCTACCGGGAATAGCATTCCAACGCCCTTCACCGCCAAGCTTCAACCAGCTCTGTCCTTGAGTTTATACGCCCGACAATTCCGGGTCCCTTGGTCTTCTGACTCTTCTCTGCAGGACCTCCTGACCGAGACATCAGACCGACCTTTTTGGACCCCTTCTTGAAGCTCGACAAACTTGATAGGCTAGTTTTGCTCTTGGAAACATTTGTTGGAACGCCTCCACTTGGCCCTGTTAAACCCCCATCTTCAAGTTCTTTACTTTTACTTTTAACTTGAGATGCAACCTCACAGGGACAATTATCAACCAGAGAATGATTCCCCCCAGGATTGACAATTTGACTAGAAGGTGGGAAATTTTCTGCTCCGCGTTCAGTTGTGGAGTAACCTTGGACTGTGTTACCAGGGCTCTCTGTTGCAGGTTCTTCAGTGACAAATAATTTCTCTTCATCCCCCTTGTCCTCCTCTTCGGCCTCCTCGAGACATGTTTGAAAAGAACTTTGATGGCCATCTTCATCAGAAGGCTCTAGGGGAGAAACAGGAGTTGACTCTACCACAGACTCTTCTCTTTCTTTTAAAGTCCTGACGATAAGATTTTTGAGAAAATTCATCACCTGGACTGCATACATCAACGCAGTCAATGGATCTGCCATCTGCATTGCAAAAATAAAACATCAGAAAGGCTGTTACTGCACAATTATCTGACCATAGGAAGATTTTAGCAGGTTCCTGGGTAATTCTCATCGAAAGTGACCGTGTTAAATGTCAGTGTTAGAACATGTTTTACAATACCTCGTGTGTGCACTAAAAGTCTAAAATTCCCCTGTTTATGCCATCCTTCCTAACAAACTCTGTTTAAGGCAAAACCATTACCAAAGCTGAGGAAGATATGAACATGGATACAGTCAAATCTCAAGCTCTACTAAACACAAATATGGAGTTGGCTCAAATATGTGTATTTCAAATTTAAGAAAGTGAATAACTTTCACTCACCTGAGTCATGTTTGGGGCAAATACCATAGCAACATTTCGAGCATTCATCTTGTTCAAGTGTTCCAGTTGTGCAACATCTGCCATTAAGTTTATGGCCCAATCCAGCAGAGCAGCTTCTATTGGGGGAAGGAGCCTCACGAGATGAGCACACTCCTCTTCTGACTGTGATTGCATCACCTGCTCTGGTGAGAGAGAGTCCAAAACACCAGTTGGGAGCTCCCTAAACCAAGCCTATTGAAGAATAAAAACATCAGATTAATTTAAAATGTTAATTGACAACAGAACATGCTCAACATCGAATCCACCAGCATGATGAGAGGGAGGGGAGTATTATTCACAACCCATGAACCAGCACCTTTTACAGTTTGACCACCAAAGAAAAAGCAATTCAGCAGGTAAGTTGCAAACGATGCACAAGGGAAACACAATTTCTTAATTGCAAAACAAGCCTCTTGATGAAATAATTGATAAGGAGAAGATCAGTCAGCAAAGCGTACCTTTATAAGACCGGCCAAGCAGTGTACATCAATACCATCAGGTATCATACCCCTATTTAATTGGTCACGGACATACTCCTCTTGACTGTTATCAGCATTAATCCTGAAAATTCCTTCTGCCTGCATGTTTGAGTTCAAATTTATTCAATGTTTGTTGGAGTTGAAAAGTTAGAAGAATTCAAAAGCCCCAGGGCTAAAATGATAAAATCTTAGTAAATAAGCATTCCTGGTAAAAGAGAGCTCTATCGGCCACTATATGATGTAATCATTGGACCTCTACTGTAATAAATTTAACACTTCTACTTCACATGCAAGAAGAAAGGGATAACAAGGGATTGATAATCACGTACCTGCAAGCCCCCTTGTGCATACAGGCGCCTTTGCATCATCAACAGTATTGTTGGCACACTATTTCCTCTTGCATCAAATGAAAGCTGCATAGATTCCGTTGAAACCCCAAAAACATTTGCACTACACAAGGAAATTATCTCTGTTAATAGTGTAACATTAGATTGGAAACCATAATCATGACACTAGACAGGAGCGATAAGTCTGCAACATATCAGAGATGTTTAGGAAGAATGAACAGAGGATATGAGTAATACTGTTCTTTTTCTTTTCCCTTTTTTTTTTTTTTTTTACTCTGAGCTAGTGTTTGTCCTTATCTGGTTGGCATGGCATTTTTACCTTCGCAAATAATAGAAGCAAACAATGGGGCACTAACAACAGAAGTATATTGTATAAAATATATCAAAAAATGAAAGAGGCCAAGGATGGATGTGCATGAATTATCCTGTATATGAGAATTTAATGGAGGGGACTGATGTGATTTACGGGGTAATAATAAACACAAAACTCTTTGCATAGGTATACAGAAAGGGGAAAAGTGAAGAGGAGAAAAGGAAAGACACCTAAGCATACAGAATCAAGAATGATACCATCAGAAAAAAAAATAAACAGTTGGATACTTCTTTTGGGCATGTAAAAAAACCACATAATGTCCTTCTCTAATGAAACTGTCAAAATATGGATCAAGAGACAGGAATCAGAATATTTAATCTGGTTTTAGCTTTGGATCACTGAGAAAAAACAGCAAAATATTCACTAGAGATCTCGGTTAATGGCTTGAAAAAGTGTCCTTCGAAAGGAGGTCAGATTCCAAATTGCGTAATATGGAAATGGATAAAATATGTGAATAGAAAGATGAGAAAGCAATGCTTGATGCAGAATGGGTTTAAACAGGAGAAACGATATCAGCAGATCACTGTTCAAAACCTAAATTGAAGCAAAGCATTTTTTCAGGAAGCAGCTTTGAAGTACTCTCCTGCTTCTAAAGATGATGTGCATAATGTTTGCTTGAAAAAAGGCAATACGAGAATTTCGAAAACCCTATCAAAAAGGTACATTTCAAACATTATACAGACAATGTATTCAGGAAGCATCCCTACAGCAGACATCTTATAAAAGACAAACAGAGAATGACTCCGTTTGATACATTTTTGTTAAACGACAAAAAAAAAAAAAGAAAAAAAGAAAAAAAAAAAAAAAAAAAAAAAAAAGTAAACATAGACTTCTATTATAACTTCATAGAAAGAATATTGGTGGAATTGATACTTATCAAAAAAAAAATATTGGTGGAATTGAATCCATTATCTAGTGGATTTTCCACAATGGCGGATACCAACTACCAAAGCAAAACACAATGCCATATATCAACACGAAATTAAAGCACCAAAAAAAAAAGTTAGAGAAAAACTCTAATTCGTGAAAACAAGAAAAGATACAAAATATCAGCATTTGATGCCTTAGAAGGGGGCATATAAGCCCATATAATTCAAGAACTACAACCCAAAACAGGATTTCTTTTTTTTCAAAAATCCAAAGCACCCAGTTGTGTATGAAGCAAAGAACATAACTTTCACAAAAGAACTAACATGTGACAATAAATTTTTCAAAAAAAGATCCGACTTACCAACAAATCTAAAACGCAGAACGTAACTTGAAGCATGTGCAAATTTTCAAAAAAAAAAACAAAAAAAAACAAAAACATGGCGACCCATCAACCAGAAAAGAAGTCTAAAGTAAAGAAATAGAAAGAGAAACAGACCTGGCACTGGGAGCCCTTCTGGGCACTTCGGGTTCAAACTCAACAGGAAGGCCAAGAAAGCCATGGAATCGATCAAAGGTAACATGGGCAACATGCCTGACATTGGAAGGCCACCCAATCTCCATGGAGGAGAGCTTCCCTGACCCAGAAGTACTACACCCAATCAAAGACTTCCTAAAAGCAGCCACCAAAAGTGCCAAAAGAGACAGCTGATCTCCCTCTCTGTCTCTTTCCTTCCTTTTCCTGTCTCCCCCTCCAACCTCTTCTTGTTCCTCCTCTGTTCCCAAATGGCCCTCTATTGTCTGGCTGTTAAGAAGGGCATGTGGGTGTGAGCCATCATTGGGTGTGGAAGAGCTTGAAGGTGAAGGGAAGTGAGATGGGGATGGGGATTGGAGTACCTCAGTCATATTGGGCAATTATTTGTGGGCAAGACACAGTCTTTATTTTTTCTTTATTTTCTTTTTCAAATCGATTTTTTTATTCGATTTTCTTGTGGGTGTCTTACGGAAGACCAAGATTTGGGCATGAATGTGGAGTAGAGTTGGATTGAAGGAAGGTTTTTGGATGGTAAGACGTGACTATCATCACTTTATTTTCTCCTTTAGTTTTTCCTTTCCTCTCTTTATCCTGGCTGGCTGTTCCTGTATTGAGGGATGAAGAAGCAAGGAAGAGAGAGAGAAGGTAGGGTAGGGATGGAGATTGTAGGGGACCTAGGGGTAGAGTAGAAGGAGATGATGACAGAGGAGTTGGTTTTTGTATTCTAGTTTGAGAAAAGAAAGGGGAGGTGGGTAGTGTTCCTCCTTCAGAGCCAAGCCATCCAAATCATCACCTTAAGATATTAGCGTCTCTGGCCCTTTCGGTTTTCAGGCACCTGTTTTTTAATTAAAATTAAAAATTAAAAAAATTAAAAATTATATATTTATCTTATTATTATCTTATTTTGCAAATGCCCATTCACGTTTGTGAATTAAAAAAATGTAATCTCCTCTCCATTCATCGGATAATTTCTCTTGATCTCTTCAGCTCTTATGACGGTTGGACTGTTCGTGCCACCAAAATCGACAGGAGTGAGAACAAATGTGCTCACAATATTGCTGAATAGGTCGTTACTACCAAATTACCAATTAAAGCATCTCCAACAAGATAATTAAATTAGGAGTTATTTGTTTGTGTCTAGCAAAGTAGTTATTTTACCATATTTTTTCTTATAATGTTAACAGTAAATAAACTCTTATGTCTATTTACTATTTACTATTAACATTACAATTTTTTTTTTTTTCTTTCTCCCATTTTTTTCACTATCTCTCACACAAATTATAAAGAATATAATAGAATATATGTTAGAGTGTGTATAAAAAAAATAAAAATAAAAAGTAATTAAAATAAAAATTTATATTTTTTCAATAGTTATTTTAAATTTTGATTACCCTTCCCGATGCTCTCCTATTTGTATCCAATTTTAGATAGCAACAAAAATCCTCTTTTGGCCTTTTTCATTTTATTTTTAAATAGGTTGTGTGTGTGCTTTTTTATTATTATCTTGTTATTACTATTCTTGTTTGTATTTGTTATGGTACGTACTATCTCATATATATATAATGATGGATGGTAAGTAGTACTAGGAGCAATAATGGAAAATGTTTAACAATTAAGGCTTTGACACTTTAAGAATTTGGGCTTTACCATTCTTATACATGCGAGTAATACATGGATGTGTGTATTACACAAGAATAGAAATAAAGATTACAATTTTGGTTATAATTTTCTTAATAACAATTTTATTCATCAATCTTCGACATTTAATGCTACAATTAAAATTATTAAGAAGCTTGTAACTTTCATCATGGACGGTAGAGGGTTTAGCCGATATGGAGGGTCGATTATCGAGTTGATATGTCATGCAGATTACCATGTTGAAGTTTGTGAGTAAATCTAAAATATGAGAATAAAAGCAGAAGCATTCAATGTTGATATCTACGTCTACCACTTTGAATGACCCCTATGTTTACATTGTGTTTACTACCTTAATTATTTATCGTATATAAGTTTTTATTTATAGTTGAATAAATCAACTTATACAAATAAACCTAAATCGATTTATACAAAGAAACATAAATCAATCCATACTAAAAAAACTATAAATCAATTAAGTAAATATCAGAATATATTTTAACCAACACTATTCTTGCAAAAACATATTTACCATAATCTAAATTTATCACCAAGCGTGACTTTTAGAGATTATAGAAATAATATATGATAATTACAACAATATTAATAAATTTCTTTTTTTTCTTCTTTTTTTTCCCCTAATTTTAAGAATATTATATTGTTTATTTCCTTAAACCGTTTTAATGAAGATCTGTCTAAGTGCTGTGATTGGATAGGAGGAATTTTTTATTATTATTATTTTTTCTTTCTTTTCTTTTGGCCATCGGGATTGGATTTGGATTACCTCATATTTTCTAAATATATGAAAATTTCATATTATAAAATATGAGCTCTCCATTTTATTTAATGGTCTAAATAAATACATAAGTTTGTGTTCTCAGGCAAGTGAATTTGACATATTAAAAACTAAATTAATTATCTCGATAACTCATTAACATCTGCATATATTTAAATCATTGGATAAAATAGAGGACTTAAATTAAAAAGGAAAATACTAAGTGTTCTGTTAGTGTTCTCCTGATGTCCTTTCAACTATAATATAACTTTTAAAATCACCAATAAGTTAAAAGTTTAATAATAATTTTAAATTTAATGGTAATTTTAAAAGTTATATCATAATTTAAAAGATATCAAAACAATACTAAAAGAACACATAAGATTTTTCAATTAAAAAAATACGAGAATTACATATTCTAAAAATATACTAGGGATCTCAATTATGGGGATATGCCTGGTTTTTAGAGGAAGCAGGCCCTAAATAGACAAGTCTTCCGAACAGCACCTGACTCTGACAGGCAAGAGACCAAATGGAAGACCAACTGCAACATGGGTAGTGACTTTTTTTTCTTTTTTTTTTTTTTTTTTTTTTTAAAAAAAATAATGTTAAGGAGTTAAGACCACCTAGTCAGCTTTAATAAAGCTCTAAATAATGTAGCAAAAATGTCAGCGTCCGGGACCCCCAGTTTCCCAAGCATTTCAGCATGTTAACATCTTCTACCTCCAACACCCAATAAAATTGTCCCTCTTATGCTTCATTATCCAAAGTGCATCCAATTCATAGGATTGATTAGAAGGGGTTGACATCGATTGCAAGCAACTCTTATGGAATAAGGGGGAGGTGGTGAGGGACTGGCCAATGCGACAGCGACCACATCCGCTACGTGGTCGATAAAGATTAAAGTTGGTGACAATTGAAAAAATATGAAGTTTTAGGTTTTTAGATAGAAGTTGACAGAGATTTCGATCCTAATAATTTTTTGTTCGTAGTGTAGAAAACACGAGAGAGAGAGAGTTCTTATAGGACCATTTGAGATTTGCTTATGAGTTTCATAAGGACTTTTTTACATTTACCGTATGGATTCAGCAAAATTGTTCGAAATCTCTATCTGATTAGCGGCTGTTGAAAATTGATAAAATTTTAAATTTTTTATATAGAGTATAATGTGGTAGAATCTGAACATTTATTGAAATAAATGGTGTCACTCATCAAAAAAAAAAAAAAAAAAAAAAAATCAATTCTTAGATTCATAAAATTTATAATTAACCCGGTGATTAAACTAAAAAAGTTTGGGGTCGGAGTTGGGTGTAGTAAGGGAAGGTGTAAGTTGCTTCAAGAGGATGTAATGTTCTAAAATTTCTTAGGTATTTCTAATGAGAGATTTGTTTATAATTATGACTCAAAAGGGTAGTTGCCCTTTTGTCTCCATTTTTGGGAAGAAGGGATGTTAAAACTGAGTTTTGGTAATTATAACTCTAGTAATTAGGGTAACTTCTAATCGGCTTTTTTTTTTTTTTTTTTTTTTGCTTTTTACCTCTTTGGTATTCTTGCTCTCTCACCCCTCAAATAATTGATGGCAGATGGTAAAAAAAATAGTATCTTGTGATTATATTTACATGCTTTGCGTACGTTATACTTGGACTGCAATTGATTGTTTTTACCACTAATAGGAGGGAACTGAGTAAGGTTTTGTATGCTGAAATGATTAAATCTCATAGCTGCAAAGTTTCAACATTTATATTCAATGATTCACACGAATACAAAGCATACTTATTCAATGACTGCTGCTATATGTAGTACATATACTTATTCAATGACTGCTGCGATATATGAGTACTACGGTTTTTATTACAAATTATCTTCCAATCCGACTATTCATAATTAATGAAATAATTAAATAAAAAATTCGACTCTAAATTTAATTAGTTAATGAATAATTTATCATGTATACACTCTTAATCATTTCACCAATTACGAATTGTCACTTCTATTTGTAAAGCTATTGTACTAAAAGCTGGAGTACCCCATGTACGTAGGACGAGACAAGAGTTAATTGGGTCCTATAATTTTACTTTAGGTCTTATTAGTATTCAATTTTATGTTTTATTTAATTTTTTAAGAATCAATGGTGTTATTTTTCCTAAATTATTTCGGGCACATAGGTCAATAAATGGGTGTTGCCTTAAGTTATTTTTGATAATCCAATAAATGAATTTGTCAATAAGTCTATTTGAGTGTGATTTGCACTGCAACAAAGAAAGAGATTTGACGAATAAATACATGTTGAACAAATTGTTTTGAGGTGCGACTCTACCACACCATTTTTGCTGGCCAATGAGTCTGGTTAATTCCGCTTGAAATCTTATTGTTGGCCAGTAAAATTCTCGTTTAAACTAGGGTTTCTTTGTATCAAAAACTAAAACTCAAACTCAACAAGATACATCTAGGATAGTAAAACTCAAACTCTCCCAACCATGCTCTTTTTGTGTAACAAAGTAGTACATGTGGTTATCATTACATGCTTGCTTCCAATACACTTAGTATTTAGTGGACACTAATGATTTACCATTAATAGGTGCAAACTACAATTTTTTTTTTCTTTTTTTGGGTAAGGTTATGTGTGCTGAAATCATTAATTTAAGTCTCCCATCTCAACAAAATCTCTATTCAACGACTCACATGAGTGCAAAGTATACTTATCCAAAGCCCATTACTAACTAATTCATGAAACCAACCACAGATAGTGACAAGTAAATTCCTTTAAGGTCACCCTCTTTTTGGACTTTTGGTCACATAATTATGAAACCAAGATCTATTTAGATTCAAAAGAAGAAGAAAATATCTGACTCAGGACAAACAAGAATAAGAAGAACATGTAGCAGCAGAAACTTTAATTTCTTAATTAATATTTTAACACTTTTTCTTACGTGTGGACTCAAATTAGGACTGATAATTGTGTTTTAGAATATATTCCTAGATATGATTTAAGTAGGGTTGATCAGTCTGGTCTGTTTAAATAAATGAGTCGGGTTAATGCTGGTTTATATAGTATTATACCAATTTCTTGACACGACTCGAACCCAACACGCAAACTCTCTCTTAATACGTAAGACTCAATATGTTAAATATTCAATTGAAATAGGAAAAAAATTACATAAACATGTTCGAACTCAAGATTTATACTTTGATAATATATTAAATCTTCATTTATTTGAAAAATTTAAAGCGATAAAAAGACAAGGAAAAAAAAAAGAGAAAAAGAAAAGAAGAGAGAGAGAGAGAGAGAGGTGTATATATAGCTGTAAAAAGACACTGCTACATGTGGCAATTGGCATCTTTAAACAGAGTAAATTGTTTGATGCAAGTGGTAATATTGTATCAACAGAGAGATTCTCTCAGAATCAGAGCATATAATATCACCATCAGTACTTGATGCAGCAGCCTGAAAGAACAGAGAGTTGCCTCATCATCTTTCTTCTGTTTTTGCTTTTATTACTACTTCTCTTCTTAATGCCGCTTTCAATCTAATAATAAGTTTTATAGATATATATTTGATGCCTTTTTTTAGGGCAGTTTATAGTAAGCAGACCGTACACAGAAAAGAAAAAGCAAGACAGAAGGCCCAGGCGAGAGGCTGTCTTCTCTTTTGAACTTGAAGAGAAGACAGCCGTTGTGATCACTATTTCAAATTCAAACTGTAGATGGCGGGGCGGGCAGCTGTACGTTTACCTTTTCATGTACCCTAAAAGATGTAGGGCTACTAAACGGTAACAAATGCCAAAATGGCTTTCTTATTTCCGGTTTTGTATTTCTTATTGCAACAGCAGTTTCAAGCGAGCCTAGAAATACTAAATTTGAAAAAAAGGGCAGTGGCTTCAAGCAAAAAAGAAGATGCCCAGTCTTTTTTCTTTCTTTTGTTTTTTTTTTGGTTCAATTTAGCCTATTAAATTAACATTTGCAATGATTTACAATAAGCTTTATAGGTTTAAAAAGTGGCTTAAAACTTATTGTCGTAAGCATAAATGACAAATAACTTTCTAACTCGAACTTTGATTTGAAATTTTGACGAAAATTGTTAGTGAAACCTTAGCATCAATAATAAAAAGACATGTGTCTCTTACAATAAAAAATAAAATAAATAATATTTATGAGGTGATCAGACTACCTTAATTTGGTTAGGGGGTTTTAAAGGTGATCGAATTACCTCCAAATCTCATATTTGGTTAGAGAGAGTGGCTAAACCATCTACAAACTTTGGGGGTGATTCGGCCACCCCTTCTAGCCAATTTGGGGTGGTCGGACCACCCCCCATAGAATTTCTTTCTTTAATTAAAAAAAAAAAAAAATGTTTTTTTTTTTTTTTAGGATACACATGTTGTATTATTATTAGTGTTTATCTAGTACTCTAACAGTTTTGGGCAAAATTTCGATTAGAAGTTTAGAACGGTGAAACTATTTATTATTTATAGTTACCGCGAAGTTTAAACCCTAGAAAGTTTATTACAAATCGATGCACCATGTGAACTAATTTTGCATTTTTTTTCCTTTTAAAAATATATGTAAGAATAACATATTGATTAATCCTATTAAAAATGTGAATGGGAGTGCATTTATAAAAATTTGCAGTTTGAGAACAACCGTAAACCCAAATGGAACGGACCCTAAAAATGGATGTGAAAATTACATACTTTAAGGATGAATGCGAGTTTAATAGGCTCCTTTTGGCGCAGTGGTTAGCTTCGCGACACTTTCTGAACTGCTGGTTCAGGTTGCTCTAGAAGCAGCGACGTATTCAATGACCAGCTCGTTCCCCAAATTTGACGTGCCCAAGAAATTTGGGAAGAAGAGGGGTGGATTTGGGAGGAGAGGGGGGCAGTGTGGATTCTCAGTTGGACAAAAGAAATCCACACAAATGCTAAAGCCAAAATGAAATCCACAGAAATCCACACAAAGCATATAAGCTAGCCGAAATGAAAATAAACCGTGTTTCACGATTCAGATTAAATTTCGCAGATCTAATGATAGGCTCAACCACAGCTAAATATATAACATTCAGGTGAGTCGACAGGATACGTACACACCCGACATGTATGATAAGTAGAAAAAAAAAAAACATGTGGGTGCAAAGTGCTTTGACACAGCAAGAAAAGTAGAGCATATAAGCATTTATATGAACCAAAGTCGCTGCCATTCCATAAGAACCCATAAACTACACTATACCACAACTAAGTCCGCTTGAAAAAAGAAATGCAGAAATAAGGGCTAAAAATGGTCCACCTAATCAGCAACTAATCCAGAATCCAGATTACAGAATATTTCCTTTTCATAATAGTAGTCATGGCGTCCAAAATAAACACCAGATCATACACAGAATCCACGGCATTATGAAACCACTAAGAAGATCTGTTTACTGGCTCAAGAGCCTCAACGGTGACCACGCTATTTCCTCTGATCACCTGCAGCAGTAAAAGTAATATAAGCTAAAGAAGTACATGGTAATTAGATTATCACTACTCTAGTGGCAGTTTAACTATAAAGATTGCCACAAAAAAGGACAAAGATAAGGGACTTACCACCATGCCAATATCATTTCTATCATTTCCATTCACTTCCACAGTGTTGTCAACCACTAGATTCATAAACTGGTCAAACCCACGAAGTGTTCCAACGACCATCCGATTTGCATTTAACTTGACTGCAACATAAAACACCAATGCTTCAATCATTCAAACAATTTGGTACAGTTAAGAATATATAAATATATATGTCAATCTTTGCTCATGAAAATGTTGTAAATAGATATAGTTCAGCCTACGAAATACAAAATACAAAAAACAAACACGATTTGGTTAGATATGCGATCAGATGACAGCTACAAACCCACCACACCTCAAACAAACACAAGCATACAAGACTTGACATGTCAAAAATTTCGAATGGTGTGTTATTCAGAATGAACCCAGAGGATGAGATGTAAAAGCAGTCTCAAGATATCAAGTGAGCTTCATGAAAGCAAGACTTTGAATAGAACCTAAACAAGGGGTTAAATTGGCTTACAAATGAGCCATAAGCCCATGAATCAAATTTCACACCATAAACATGAGCCTTTGGATGATGGATTACCACAAATTAAGCTGAAAAGAGAACTTCAAATGATATAAAAATCCCCAACAATATATAAAAGAACCTCTACAAATGATCACTTTTAACTTAAAATTGTCATTCCAAGGACTCTCATAGGATATGCATATGTCTTCCTATTAATTATTGCGATTTACAGTATATAAAAGAGGTCTTTATTTAAGTCACATCTGAGATTTGAATCAAAACTACATCGAATGACAACCAAACGAACTTCAAAAGGCAGCCCCTTGACAAACTAACCACAATCTAAAATCCATTACCATTGATTAAAACAAGAAAAACTAGTTCGTGAACAAGGACCAGTCATAGTTACAATTAATATCTCACACACAGCAACAAAAGAGTTAGCACCCACAAACTGTTTAGGAACAAAATTCGGCAAAACACGGTAAACCCGATACCCATTCACACTTGGGCCGCACCAATCAACCTAAATTTCCCAAAAGCTTTACTAGTAACCTAAGGATCAGAAACAAACTACAAAGTACGAGAAAACTCACAAGCTTGAAAACTAAGTTCTATGCAGTTTTAGCAGCGAATCTATTTTCGGTACAAACTATTAAAAATAGGAAAATGGAAACTAAATAAAAAGAAATTAAGGGGGCGTACTCTGGAGCTTCTTGTCCATATACCTGTTGCATAACAAGGAAAATACAATAATTAATAAAACCTAGAATTAAAAAAAAAAAAGAAAAAAAAAAAGAGAAACACAACGTGTGTGTGTGTGTGTCAGAGAGAGAGAGAGAGTGAGAGAGAGGTTACTTCTTGAGATCCGGTGGCTGGCCCGACCTGCTCATGTTGAAGACTCTGCGAGAGAGAGAGAGAGAGAGAGAGAGAGAGAGAGAGAGAGATTGGGCAAAAGTTAAACCCTAGAGGAGGTTTGAGAGTGAGGGGACGCGAAGATTGGAAATTGGATATATGGACATTGGGCCGAGAAATAGTGATAGGCTGGATTAGGCGGTGTCGTTTTTGAACTCAGCCCACGTGATAATAACGAGGCCCTTTTGGGCAGCACGGCTATCAGAATATATAAAAACACTTTCAGGGGTGTTGCGAGAATCGAACTCGCGACCTCTCGCACCCGAAGCGAGAATCATACCACTAGACCAAACACCCACTTTTGATTCGTAAGGTAGAAACACCAATGTAAATATAATATTACAAATCAGGCCTGTTTCTTTATTTTGTTTAAAATAGATGGTTGATGATTAAAAAATTCATAATGACAAACGCTCAATTGCTAGGAAGTTTAGTTGATATGAGATGATTTTTTAAAAAAATATATATATATATATTATTGTTAGGTGTTGATAGAGAAAACCTTTAACATCTTGTTCTTTTAGTTAATCATATATTTTATGAAACCGTGAAGAAAGTTCTATTGATGATCTTTTAGTCAATCCATGGAATACTATACGGTGTTAGAATTATACATATTGTCTTAAAACTCTCAAAAGAAAGTGGAATTTTATTGTCTTAAAACTCCATTTGGTACATTCAACGAAGTTAAGAGATAAAGTTTGACAAATTAATATATATAGTTGGATATAAAGATATAATTATTGGTAAAGTTAGAGTTGAGGTCATTTGGCCACTTCTATTAATTATTGGGGTTGCTGAATCATTACCCCTAATATGGTCAAATCGCCTCAAATATCTTTATAAATAGTTCAATTATCTATGAGAGCATTCACATTGGTTTATACATATTTTTATGTAAAATGGCTAATCAAAACCCACTTTATCTAGTTTAAGTAATAAGTTTTAAAAGACATCATACATCCGATTATCTAGTTGTTTATATATATCATTTAAATATTTTTTATTTTATTTTTAATAAGGATTATATATTTTTTTTTTCTAAATATCATATTTTTCAACTTTTTGGAAGAAAAAAAAAAGAGATGTAAAAAAAGAAATAGTAAGAGAAAAGCTTGGGAAAAGAGAGACGTGGAGAAAGCAATAGTGTAATAAATTTTTGAGAAAAGAGAGATGTTGAGATATAGAATAGTATATTAATGAGATGAATGTATAAAGAGTACTACATGCTACACGTAATGGTGTACTATTCACAAATGCAACAAGAATGTATTTTGTATTTGAGATGCATAATTTGATGTAGAAAGTTAAGCCGTGAGTGCTCTAACCACCACTCTCTTTCTTTTTGTTTGGTTTATTGTCAACCATTCCGTTGAAGCATGCTAGAAGGGGATGTGTCAGTTAAATTGTTCCCTCAAACGTTTTTAATTTTAATTTTAGTTACCATACTTCTGGAATAATTGCAAAATGTCACTATTTAAGCGTCCCTAATTAAATACACGCTTTTTAACCTTAAAATGTCACATTAAAGATGCCCATAATTGAGAATTCTAAGGGTTTTTTGTAGTAGCAATTGATAACAGCCGGTTTGAAGAGATATACAAACACATCTTTAATTAAGAAACTGTTCAAATTACGTACAGTTCAAAGGTACAGCCCAATATTGCAATATCTTTGTTCCCATATATAATCCCCTTCACATCAGATATATATAATATTATAGGAAACCGTCGGGCACGTAAAGAAAATGTTGGCACAAGTTGGAATAGTTTTATTTGCAAATAGACAGAATTGTTGACGTTTTTTGGCAACTTTTTTTGAAAGTTGAGAAGGCTTTTGGAAGTTTGAGAGAAGTCTTTCGTCAATGGGGGGGTACGCTCTCAAGTACAAATGGTGATATTGGAGCATATGGCACGCCAGAGAATCACTCCGGGAGTCAACGGGCGTCATGGGCCAGCCCAACCCCCATCTGCGTCTTCTTCTTCCTGGAGCCACCTCCCATGTCAACGATCCCCTGTTCCAAGTCTCCGCCCTCTGCCGCTCTCTACATTTCTCTTCGCACGTCTTCGTACCTAACGCGTTTCAGTTTTATTTTTACGTGCTCTTTTTTCTTTAACATCATTATCCTTCAGAATATTCCCTTTACTTTTATTAATTATTCTCAATAATTGTACCATCCAATATGCCGTCAGGCGTCATGCCATTGCCACCCGGCCACCAAACTCTCTCTCTCTCTCTCCCCCTTTCATTGTCCTATTTTTGCCGTCTTGTTTAGGTAGGATTTAAGAGTTTTAAAACAAGCTGTTCGAAAAAATAGCAATCCCGAACATTTAAAAGGGTAACGTTACAAACTACCTATTAAGCTAAAATGGCAGGGCCACATGAGTCGAGTGAGATAAGGGAAAACGCTAGGCCAAAGGCACTCTAATTGGCAAAGATTGTTTTGGATCTCAGCATAATCTTTATCAACATTTGGGGTTTGGTTAACGTGGAAATGTGCACTTTTGGTGATCCTAGCAGTGAATCAGCCTCTCAATTTTTTTTTCTTGGCAGTTTTCTTTTCTTTTGTTTCTAACATTAGACTATATCTCTCTTTCTTTTACAGCTAAAATGCTATGAAATTTTTTAAATGTGCCAATTGTAGTGCACATACTCTAACAAAATGTGCCGTTACCCACCTTGTATTTGGTAGCATTCTCACTGGTTCTCTCATTCTCTCTTCCATCAGGATTAAGAATAATAAGGACCCCCATTGTGACCATTTCCTTATTTAATTAGATAACAAAAACAAAAAGTGTCACCAATATAATGGAACAACTGAACAAGGATTAATTATTTCTTTTCATTAGTGACAAAGGAGGTTTTAGGGATAAGCACAAGGTAGAAGTGGTTGTTTGAGATTTAAAGAGTCATTTAGGGCATTAGAGTAACAATTAATGGTTGGCATTTGATTCAAACACAATAGATTCTTCAACCAATGATGAATTTCCATCATTTTTGTATGGATCTTATGAACTTTATATGCCATGTAAGATAGCATTTTTTTAAGGGCCTTTTATCGACCTTTAAATAGAGCAAGCATTAGTGTGATTGAGATTCTCAGGACCAATCAATGTGGGATATTATGTAGTGGCATCCCATCATTGAATTTTCCTTGTTTAAATGGTTGGTTGAGATTCTTAATTGCCCTTAAACTTTTTACTAAATAAAATCAGTTTTATAAGATAAAGAAAAATGCATTGTTAAGGATAATATTAATACAAGTCTTGATGTGACCATTTACAATTTGTTTAATAATTAAGAAAAAAAAATCTAATTTGTCAACCACATAATATTATCAATTATTTTACTAATTATAAATTATCACACCAATTTATAAAAAAATTATAATAATAAATCATTTTCCAAAAATAAAAAAATAAAAAAGCTAGATAAAAAGCACGCAAAACCCTATATAATTCTCACATGTCAACGAACTCTTAGACAATTTTATAATCTGAGTTTAAGAAATTTTTCTGACCCAATTTGAATTAAAACTTCTATAAAAAATAATAAATAAATAAAAATGGATAGATATCAAATTGTTTCTAAAGTCAAAACTTGACATTGTCGGGACATTCCTCCGATGGCGCATTACAAATAAAATCCTCCCCACCCACCATTTCCACTAACCCAATACCTCCTCATAAGCTCTCTCATTGACCTCAATCTTCTTCATCTCTCTCTCTCTCTGTGAAGTGTACGGAGAGAAGAAAAATGCTGGGGAGCAAAATGGTGCCCTTCAAGAAGCTAGCGAAGAAGGTGAAGGTTAAGGGAGGAGTTAATCATCATCAAAATCAGGAGCCATCATCACATCACGAATGTTTGCTCAAAGAATTTGGGGAAGAAGCTCATGATCATGCTTCTCTTTCTTCCACAACCCCAGTTGGGTTCTTCGCTCTGTATGTAGGAGAGGAGCGCCAACGCTTCGTGGTTCCCACCAGCTTTCTCTCCCACCCACTCATCAAGATGTTGCTCGACAAGTCGTACAACGAGTTCGGGTTCGAGCAAACCTCCGGTCTGGTGGTTCCCTGCAGCGTCTCCACTTTCCAAGAGGTTTTAAACGCCGTAGAATGCAGCAACGGCAAGTTTGACTTCGGAAAACTCGTCGAGGAGTTTGTTTAAACAGAAACACTATTTAGTAAATTGGTATATGATTTTCGTACAATTGGGTAGCGTGAATCAGTGATTTCTACTGCCACGTATTTCTAGTTGGACGGACTCGTGTACCAATTTACTAAATATGATACATTAATAGGTAGAAGCTGTTTTAGACCAACGAAAGTGGTTGGGCAAGCAGTAGTGTAATCTCTAATATTAATAGGCCAGTGGTACAATATAACATGTATAATATATATATGTAAACATCATTTCTTCCAAAATGGGTGAGTTCATTTTGATCATATTTTTGTGATAAGTTTCCAATTCGGGTTCATTGGTCCGATATGCTCAATGAAGGAAACTGGAGTGTTTATGCTGATTCCGTCCTCTTTAGAGCATGGATATATAGTTTTTCCGGGCATGAATAGTTAGATCACCTCAGCTCCGGTGACATTAATCCCAGATATCAACTCAGAAAAGAAATCTGAAGGTGCTAAGTGAACCGTCATTCTGCAGACGATTCCGGCACAACGGCTCCGTTTCATTTTCTTTGAGTTTATCCCAGACAAAAGTGATAATTGGTATTTGGTTTAGGCTGTTAAACCAAATAATTCTCGTACCCGTACAAGTGTACAACCATGCAGGATGTGCGTCTCCGGCGCGGTCGGACGGCAGCTCATGTTCTCTGCTCGTGTTGAGTATGTCTTGTATTCTGTTCCAACCCGGCCACAGCTGATATGACGTGGAGATCCATCGGTTTACTTAGGGAAATTTTCAAAGACTTACTCCATGGGGGTGGAGGATTGGGCCGATATGAGTGACTTGAATTGGACATTTTGATCCGACCCGATACTCTGATTGTTTATTATTAGAGATTGAGAATCAGAATTTCTCATTGGAAGCTAAAGCATAAACAGGGGTGAAGCTTAATATTAATATGGCATGGGCCAATCTTAGTTTATAGGCTTAAATATGGTGATATAATTTATTAGAAGCCACCTTAAGCCCACTACCCTCGGACCTAGCAAAGTCCATATATTCTTTGGTTCCATATATTCTTTGGTTGGGTTGTGCCTGACGGATCAACCCCTCTCTTGAAGAGGAGTCGTTGATTGACAGTCTCCTACCCAACAAACACATTGCAAAGGAGTTACTGACAAATAATAGAACCACTCTAACAACTACATCAAGGAAAATATTTGCAGGTCATCACCCATGTGAACATGTCAGCACAATATTAATGGGGCGTAGTAAGGATGTCGGCCATCCAAGAGACACAATCCATACCAACAATACGTTTCCCAATTCAAAGGTACAATATAACCCTGAGTGCTACATCTCCTTCCTTATAAATAGGAGTCTACTGTAGTAGGCAAACGATCTAAAACCTTCGCCCTCATTATAGTTCTCTATTTCTCTCAAAACCTCTACTGTCTTCATTTGAATGTTCCATGTCGGCACCTTCGGCAAGTCACCTTTGTTTGTTTTTTGTCTTGACCTATCTTCTTAACTGGACTACCGACATCTGATCAACTGTACTTATATATAATTGGGGTTGAGTAAGAAAATTTGATATATGTATTCATTTGAAGAATGGAGACCTCGTATTAATTATTTTACCAATTTTAGGAGAGGGAAATCAATGAGCTGTGGTACAA
Source organism: Corylus avellana (assembly GCF_965113065.1). Taxonomy (NCBI): domain Eukaryota; kingdom Viridiplantae; phylum Streptophyta; class Magnoliopsida; order Fagales; family Betulaceae; genus Corylus; species Corylus avellana. The sequence goes on from NC_142499.1 coordinate 2,020,022, forward strand.
GATCAAATGCAATGGCTGCAGGTTCATAGCGACAAAAGAAAGAAAGAAAGAAAGAAAGGCATTTCAGCACCACATGCCTCACTAGAAAAGGTCTAGCTCTCACTCTGGACCTGGTTGCAAGCATCCGCAAGAATTCTCCTCATATGATCAATTAGCTCTTGCATCTGTTCCCTCGAATGCAGCGGCGATGGATACACACATGCACAATCCAAAGCACCATTTCGTATGGTATCAAATATGCCGATGGAAGGACCAACGCCATGGACGGAAGCGCATCCCACATAATCCTCCAATCCTAGCTGTTGATGCATTCCATTAGAATCATCAATAACAGAGTCCTCAAACACCGAGATGAAGGCGGTTCTCAAGGCCGATGACGTGGTCAATCCGGGATTGTCAATGGCCTTAATCATGAGGAAGTTCAGGTCAGACATGTCCGTGAAATGCTTGTTGTTGTTCTTAGCATTTGCAAAGGACGTGTAGCATCTATTAGCCAGTTCCCATAGTTTTTCTTCTGCAGATATGTCATGCGAATTCATAATGGCAGAATGGTAGAATCCTGCATGTTACAAACACCTTGTTTGAGAGAGATAATTTGATCAAGACTTCAGGCATAAAAACCTCATAATTGTAGGCATGTGATGGGTGACACACTATAATAGTGAGCACCATCACACACCATAGTCTCCTATAAATGGATGCAATAGTGGTGGGTTTTTGGCATTCAGTTGTTCCCAACATATTGTCTCCCATGAGATCAACACGCTCACTGGAAAATCACCATTTTAGATGATCCTTCAACAATAACCCATCATCATATAAGTAGTGTGCATAAGATGATTAGGAAATATCAAATAGGGTTTACCTAGATGGTGACTGCAAAGGGCTGGATCAAGAATTGAACGGCAGTCTGTTAGAGTTACAACAGCATACTTCTCCCACTGATGATCAGGGAGGTGTTTAGAGGTATAACCCGCAATCAATCCAGCCGCTGCCAAGACTGCACATAGCTTAATACCTCTTGACTTGCATCCCTTCAAAATTTGTGTCAAAATCAAGACATAGTCAACCAACTCAGTCATAAAAAAGCTATGTACTCATTTCTATTCCCCTAGATTATGTACAAGGACAAAGTTTTTCTCGGTTGGAATTCCATACATTTCGGAAACACGTCAGTTTAATAGACAACCCAATTTGTAGGAAAAGTCTGTCGATTCAGAGGGACCATTAATGTGCTCCTATGAGTCTAATTATATGAATCAATGAGCCTTTGAGTTCGCTGTCTGAGAAAAGCAAAGGCTTGACAACTACAGCACTTGGGAGTTAGGCCCACACCCGATGGCTCCAGCAAATGGGAAGTATAACGCTATGCGCAGCCAATCGAGATAAAGGATTCGATTTCTCGGATAAGAGATCCCTCTATGGATAAGAGTGAGGTCTACGAAACTGAACCTAGTTGATAAAGACAAACCATGTCTAAAATTATATCAAAGCATGATGAAGCCAACCAACCAAATCTCCATCTAAGGTGAAATTCGGGTGTTGCCATTGAGACCCAGCCCAAATCCAAATACTAACCCGGCCAAATATGCAAACGGATCATTCAATTTAAGGCCTGTTTGAGATTGCATTTGAGAGGTCTAAAAGTGCTTTTAACACTTAAAAAGTCCGTTTGAAAAAAAAAAGTAATTGTTTGGTAAAAAAATTAAAAGCGCTTTTACATGTCCAAAAAGCCTAAAAATAGTAAAAACGCATTTTTGACAAAAACTTCATTTTTAAGCTTTTGCCAAAAGTATGTTTTAACCATTTTTAGGTTTTTTTGACTCTTAAAAGGGCATTTAATTTTTTTTACTAAACACGTATTTTTTTTCTTCAAACAGACTTTTTTAGTGTTAAAAACACTTTTACGTCTATCAAACGCAATCTCAAACAAATCCTTAGTGTATTTAGGAGGGCAATATTGTCTAAAAGTTTTTGGGGCAAATTGTTCGGACAATATTACCCTCCTAAACGCATTAACTTGACCCTCTTCATTTCAAATGAAATATAAATATTGGAGATTATCTTAAATAAAAAGAATAAATGCAAATTTGGTCTATGGGTTTTTATTGATTTGCAAATAGCTTCTTAAGGTATAAAAAACAGCCTAAAAGTCACTCTGATAATCAAAACAAATAATGCACGTCATATGCCAATTGATGTTGCACGCAGTAAATTTACTTTAAAATACAAATATACTCTTAAGTAAAATAAAAATTTAGATAAAGTAAAACCTCAATACTAAATTGACATTTAACAAAAACATACGGAGTAAAATATAATGCTAATAAAAAAGATGATTGAGATTTGACGTTTAATCCTATAATTGTGCGTAAAAATTAGTAGATTTAGCACATGATTAGATAGTTATGGTAAAATGGTAAAAAGTAAAGAAGTTGCACTTACTGCAAGAAGCTTCTGAGTTTCATTTGAACTCATCTGCAGCTTCACCATCTGAGTAATTCTGGGCGATTCCACGTCCCTAAAATCCAAGTTCGCCAACCTCAGCGAATTCAGAGAGTATCCAAGCATG